>NC_133942.1:4115312-4431875 GCF_031877795.1 Strix aluco | reverse complement strand
TGCATGGTCTTGCCTCTTCTACTGCTGGTATTTAATGCTAATAAAGAAAATATATGGAGTAATAAAAATGGGTTGTCTTAATGCTCTATAGGCAGCCTTCCATCATTGGAAATAATTCTGCATTGGCAATCTGAACACCTAATATTATGAAAAAAAAAAAAAAAAAAAGAAAAATCAGTTTTCCATTTTTGTCCCCTACCTGTGATGAAATAGTAATAATTTACCTGTTATCTGTGTGAATGTCATTTACTCATTAACTTCTGTCTGCTGAGTCGAAGAAAAGAGGAAAATGTGTGATACTAGTACCTCTTCAGGATATAACATCTTGCATGAGGTAGTCCTAATTCTGTAGCTTCATGGCTGGCTTGATTGTTTGTATTTAACAATATAATAAATTTAATATAAATAAATTTAATATAAATAAAACCACAGCAACCATTGAAAATGTGTGAATTATAAATGAGTGAGATATTCATGGCGAAATAAACTCATACTTTGGAAAATCTGATTTATTTCAGGTATTTAAGATGCAGTTGTCTGCTGATGCTTGTGAACAGGGGCTTTACTGCTTTTTGCTCAAAAAAAAAAAAAGAAAAAAAGGAGTAGGACTATGTGGAAGAGTAGTTAGGTTATATGTTGGTTTTAACTAATTGCAATTTTCTTGGAGATGAAACACAATTAGCCACAAAGAGTGATTTAATCCCTAAGCTGGAGAGAAATGTGTATGCACAGTGCAACCCAAATAGCCTTTAGTCTTTCTAGAAATATAATTTAACTCTGGAATAAGTCTCAATTACCTGGGGCTTTTCAAAGATCTTTTTAAAGTGGGCTATCAAAGCCCAAACCTATTGTAATATTAATGACTCCCACTCTTAGCAGGATAAGGAAACTCGCACAGATGAGTAACACAGTAAAAGCTGAAGGCTTTTTGCTGTCTTTGTGCCTCAGGTGATAGTTGGAGAACCTGGTGTGATCTTCATGAGCATCTGTGCTGCTGAGATCGTTTGGATCGAATGTTTTGTCAGATTCACAGGTTCTGTTGGGCAATCCGGTAGTTTTATGTTAGTTGAAAACGTTGCTTTAATTACAGTCCTTTTCTTAAATAGCCATTCAAGGGTGTTAATATTTAAACTAAAATTATAAATCCAGTGGCATGTAGTGTATAGAACTAGTAGGAATGCAATAATTTAGGTTGAAACATTTGTTTTAACCTAAATTAGGATGCTGTGGACAAGTAGGCTGGAGAATGATGCTGAGGTTAGTCCAGTGGAACGGGGAAGCAGACTCTGGACTTGCCTGAACACAGTGTACGGACAATAGTGACAGTCTGAAATTTTAGGGAAGAAAAAAGGAAAAAGAGGTAGTGGAGGAATGGGAAAAGAAACTTTGGAAACATAAAAGGGGAAAAATTATAAAATGACCCTTGAGCATTTACAGTAGCTTCTTAAATGTGTCCTAGAGAAATCCCTTTCAAAGGAAAAGGAATGAGCTCAGAAATTAGCCAAAGTGTTTAACTAAAATATTAAAATTGAAAAGCTATAAAATATTGAACCAGACCCCTTAAGGACTGACTCAGTCCTTGAGTCAAGCATTATTTTCATTCTCCCAGGTTCCTCAGCTCACGTTGTGTTATGCAAAACAAACGTGCATTTTGCATTGCAGATGAGAAATAATCTATTCAGATAGTTCACCAACATGTGCTGTTATTTTGTTGATCTGTAAATGCAGGGAGCAGGTTTAAAAAAAAAAAATTTTTTAAAAGCAGATTTACTTAACTCCCCTGAGTTTGGATGACTTTTCCATATCTCATACCAGTGGCAGGTATACCTACCATTGCATACCCTGCAACTTGCTGAATATTTTCTGCGCTGGTAATTCACATTTATCCATTTTGAAACTAGTGATTTTCAGGTTTAGATCCTTATTTTAAGTTCATCAGGAGCTCTGGTGCCATGTGTGTCTCCCTCTTGGGACTGGTCGCTGACTTGTGCTTTGACTTCTCTCAACTCCCTTTCTGACTGGAAAAAGATACAAATTCCTAAAAAGCTTTCAAATCTTGCTTTCTAATTCATCCGAGAATTGCACTTTTGCAGCATATATGTGTCTAGAGCAGAGGTTAAGAGCAGAAACAAAAAATCTGCTCTTCAGTGTGATTTTCCATCAATAGCTCTTCAGATCTAGGTAAACCAAAGGTTTCTCCAACTGTAGAGAAAAAGAAAAGATCTTAAAATCCATTAAGCTTATTGCATGAGAGGTCCTCACCGTCTTGAAAACACTGTGAGCAGGAATCAGAGCACCATGATTGCAAAAGCATTATAAATCCTACCAAAAAAAGTAAGGAATGACTTCGCAGAATAATAACAATTATTTTACTTGGAAAGTCCACGTTGTTGCCCTGGTTAAAGAGCAGGTAGTGGGAGCTATTTTTGGTCTGAACACTACTTAACCCGGTCTGCCTTGCTTTCAGATGACAAAGAAACCCCTCAGACAGAGCTGGGATGATTATTGCTATGACTCTGAGCCGGTCAGTACAAGTACCCATGTCTTCTGTGTTGCTGGTGCAGGGCTGCTGCTCACTTGAATTTGTTAGGTGCACCAAGACCTGAGCAGAAATCAAAGTCAAATTAAGTTTAACCTATTAATTATCCTCTCCCTTCCTCTGCCCTGCAGTCACGTCGCTTGTGTATTGGCTTATGAGAATACAGATGTTTTTTCCCTTGCCCTTTCCTGGTTCCTTCCATCTGGAAAGCTTCTTCAACAGTTGGATATGGTCACCTGGTTTTAGCAAACTGAGGGATTTTTTTTTTTCCTTCCTGATGTAATACATGATGATTTATGGAAATTGTGATAGAGCAGCAATGTGAAAATTGGAATTTCTTTCCAATAAAACTGCAAATCAGTCTCTTGAAGCCCTAAGAGATGCATCAGTACGTGATGATGGTTCTAGCAGTGTATCTGCTCTCCAGTTTCCAAGGGAAAACAACCCAAAAACATCCCCCTCAACCATCTGTGAGAGAATCAAATCCTGATATTCTTCAGAATGCAGAAACAATTCCTTCTCCTAAAATAGTTCTGCTGACACGATCATCCTTTCCAAATGGATCGAACCAAAAACGGGAACGGTGAAGCTTCTCCCCCTTACCTGGCTGCTCCTGTGCAACCGAGTCGGAGGCGGTGGCTTCAGTTGGCGATGTGCTTTGGGTGTCTGTGTGTCCCGTGATGGTCTCTGTTGGTTTTGTCTTGCACGGGGAAGCATGTTTTGGATCAGCTGCATGTTGTTCCTGCTCATTTTGCCGTGTCCTTAATGGTTGCTGAACTCTAGCTGGTGCATCTTGGAAGAGTAAGAGGTAATCTGTGAAGGAGCTGGGTTTCACTCAGGCTAAATAAGCATCTTAACAGCAAGATTCTGCTGCAAAATCCTTAGGAGGAGAGGAGGGAAAGGGAGTCTAACCCCCCAAGGTTTAAAAATGTTGAATATTGTATTGGCATCCTTAATACATCAGCATCCTTAGAGGTCCTACAAGAGCAGGAAGTAAAGAACAGATGCTTTTCTATATACCTTCATACACTTCAGTAAGTTGCAAAGACCTTTAATTGCCTCAGGAGTGGGTTAGGACAATTTACTGGAGGAATTAAAATTAAAACAAACCCCAAATTTAATACCTTCTCCTGGAGGGGCCAACAGTGCCGTGCCAGTTTGGGGTCTACCATGTTACATGTCTTTATTTTGCATAGCAAAACTGTGTGCCATTACAATTCGACTCTTTATGTGATATTTTATTTTGCTCAGGATAATTTTCTGTGTTTTCCATGGTAAATCACATCTTTGCTTCCATTGATGATTCATTCCTAAGCATACCCTGGACCTCTCCCCATAACCATGGCCTCGTTTATAAAGAAACACTATTTTTTTAAACTTTCTATGAAAATCCATGGATTGCTTCAATGTGACGATAGTAAACAGGGGACTGGCTTTTGCTGGGAAACTAATTGCCCTGGCAGAATATTAGTGATGAGTTTGGTCTGTGAGCATGGACTATGTAATGCTTGTCTGCCCTAATATCAAGAAAACTCCTTTTTTTAATAATCTTCCATTTATCACCCATGAGGAAACAGTGCAGAGCTGAAACACTACAGAGCATCCTCTTTTAAGTAGATAATTTGCAAAAGGCTTTTCCATGCGGATTAATGAGTTTGGCAATTGTTATGTAAATTGTTAATTAAATTGCTTTTGGCATAGATTGTGCTACTTCTGAGTTGTCTGTGGTATTTTGCCATTGACTCGTGACTTAGTTTTGGATGAATGATGCCATGAAATGAAATTGTCTCCTGGAATACGGAGCACCACTAAAAGTTCCACTTGGTATCTTCTAAAAAAGTTTTAAAAAAGACTTATTTGCAGAATTTGTGGGTATATTATTGTCCTGCAGACTCCAAATCCCACTATAGTGGGTGTGAAAATTTCTCTGGGTTCTTCTCAGTGTATTTGTAGTGGCTGAGGAAGCCGGTTGGCCAAGGTTTGAGTTTAGAAGGGACAACTTTTTATTCTGCTATTTTGTGGTGTAAATATTTGTATTGCTGATGCCTGCTGATCTTACTGATATATAGTGTAGATGTCTTTTTTGCATTCCTTTGGATAATATATACAAATACCATCTACATCTCTTAAAAAGGGTAATTTTCAATCGTCTATTAATAAAAGGTGAAAGGTCACACTTACATGAGTATTTCCTAAGAACAAGCAGGTGTATTATTTTCTTGTTAAATTTAAAACTCTTATTTTCATTGATTTAAATGGTCTTACTGTTCAACGTCTCTAAATTCTCTTTTTGTCCATGCAGTATTAAGTTGTTGTCCCTGAAGACCATTGATAAAAAAAAAAAATTATTTTCTTGTCCAGTTGAACTTCTGTAGCTTTTAGTCAAGGGGCTAGGGCAGTTGTGTGCGAGTAGTCTCCTGTGTTGAAATAAATACCTTAAATAGTAATTTCCCCTTATAATCAGTAGCTATTGCTGTAATGATGCTACGGCGTGGGATGAAGAACATATCACTGACACAGTTGTGAGGCTTTAAATGTGGATAGGTGCTGTAAGACACAAAGCTGATACCATGCAATAACGTCAGTCTATATATTCTGTATTTACTATTTATTTTATGTACTATAATTGAGCATGAGGGTCTTTTCAGGTAACAGTCATCATCCTGTGACTACTTGGTAATGATGCTCACTGTAGTATTCATGTAACCCTGTTTAGTGCAGACTTTCAGAGTTATTTGTGTAAAAGTTTGTGCGTACTTGTTCACGTGATAAATATGATTTACAGACAAAGGACCAAAAGAAACTATGTGGATACAGCTGCTTAATTAATTCTCACTGCAACTGCAGCTATAGTTTTTAATTAACATACCTGGATTAATTTGTAATAAGTCTCTATTTAAGTGTTAGTAAATATTTTAAGGTTTAAGATAACACTATATTGTGTGATGCACCATAAACTAATTCTGATTTGGAGACTGGGAATTTTTATAGGCACCAATGGGAAAAAGTATTAAATATGGACTGTGAAGTGAGAGAGAATAATTGATAATCCATGTGGGGCCCACGGTAAACCAAAGCAGAAGGAACTTGGCATTAATAACTTTTATACTCATTTAAGGAGCATTTATGTTCCCTAAATATTGATGCAGGACAATATTAGTTGGATCCAGAATGTCACTGGGCTTCCCTGAAAGTATCAATGACTACTGTCAGATTGGGGAGTATCTGAAAAACTAGACTGTTCAGACACATTAACCTCCAGGAAATATAAAATGTAGTGGATTTCTCTCAATGCTAACAGTTTTAGAAAACTTCTTGGTAGTTAGAATAAAGTTAGTGAAAAATACACTTTCCCTTTCCTATGCAGGATTTAATTCACTGATACTTTACATGAAATTATGTGAATTCTATTTTAAAACTCTTTAGTTATAGGCACTCCTGATGGACCAGGACTTAATGTGGAATAAACTGTCTGTAAATGTGTAACATATTTCATCTCGTTGTTAATTCACATTCTTTTTGTATGCTAATAGTCCCACATTGACAAACTCTTGCCCTACTGTTAGAACGATGCGACTCGCCTCTTGTGTTAGAGGTTAAGTCTAGGAAATAAGGATGTATCTCCAGGAAAAATTAGCCAAAAATGTTATTTTGGAAAAGGTATACCAATGTAGTTCTCTCTGAGGCCCAGGTTATTCAAACCAAGGTGTTTGTGGTGGAGATGTAGTGTCCTTTGAAAGACCATCTCACCACGCTGGATAAAAACACAGTACAGAGGGGAATGTTTGTGTATACAATAAATAATTATTGTATTCAAATTTGCACTCTGGTTAGCTTTTCCATAAAGTCCTTCTAGAAGCAGATTCTCTAAACAACTTGATTTAAAAAAACCAAACAAAACAACAGCAAAACAAAAACCCAGGCTTTAAAAAAGAATATTTTAAAAAATCAAACTCTTTCTAATATTTAAGAAGAAAATTTCTGCCTTGCTAATCCCGGTCTTTTATTGTATTGCATGTGTGTTTCTTGCTGCATCTGCTATGGTGCTGTGAATCCCCCTGTCCCTGGACTGGGTGTTGGGGGTAATCAGCCACAGTTATTCCCCACAGTGTTGGTATGGCCTCCTGAATATCTTATTTCCCAGGGCCAGACTGGAAATGTTCTAGTTGCTGACAAAAGGCATGGAGATCACTAAATGATATTTATGAGGTGTTGACGTGGCCATCTGGATGTGTTCTGATCTTAATTTCTTTCAATGCTTAATCTTTCTGTTTGAACCCAACAGGATTGCTTTTCCGTGGAAGGGGAGGACTTGAAGCATGACTTTGAGCGGTTACAGCTAGCCATGGAGATGGTGGGGTTTCTTCCCAAGACTCGCAGACAGTGAGTTTATTTTCCATATTAATAGCTTGAAGATTATATTATTTAATATAACCTCTGTAATCAGTGAGATAATTCACCTGGCTTGAGCTAACGTGACTGTTGTGTTCTACATAACATATCAGGCTGGTGAGAAGGAGTAATTGGTGAGACACTGGGAGGAGGTTGCCCAGAGAGGTTGTGGATGCCCCATCATTGGAAATGTTCAAGAGCAGGTTGGATGGGGCTTTGAACAACTCGATCTAGTGAAAGATGTCCCTGCCCATGCCAGGGGGGTTGGACTAGGGGATATTTAAAGGTCCCCTCCCACCCAAACCATTCTATGAATAATGACACTTGACCATTCATACAATAAAAGAGTAAACAAAATTTGAAGATATAAACAAAATATGCCCGTCATTAGTACAGTTAATGATTCTCTTTGTGCAAGTGGAGCATTGTCAGGAAGTTAGCACCTTGAAGTATTTTTCAGCCATTCATGAATAGCCATGGCTTACTCTGCATGTCATGAATTCAGATCCTGGTTTAATGAGAAATCCTGATTATTAGTCATCATATTTAATCCTTTGCATGCAATTGCCAGTTCTGTAGACTCATTTCCTAGTGGCCTTCATTCACTAATTCACTGAAAGTGCTGGTTGAAAAACTGGACCTCTCAGCTGGATTGCAATACCACCTTCCACTGACAGCAAGGAGTTATATGCTTCATATATGGGTCGTCTTCAACCAAAACCACAAAATAATTCCTCTCGTGTTGATTGTTGTCATGAAACTCTTGAGTAGGTTTGAATGAATTTGACAAATATGTTACTAAGGTTAGTAACAGGCATAGAAATACATGTACATAAAAAAATGACCTGGAAGTAAGTATGATTTTGACATCACAACTATTGTTGAAAAGCACATGGAAGAAAATGAGAAATCTTGTTCTTTTTCAAGTCAAAATGTTCAAACAATAATTTAATGAACGTCATTCTTTTCTGTCTGAAATCCTGGGGGTTTACGTGGGAATAGAAAATTTCTGCTTTGTACTAATGGCACTTAAAACCCTATTCATCACCTTGGGTAAATGACTGTAACAAATCAGTTATGAAGTGAAGACTGCTTTTTCTGTATCTGTTCCACACACATGGATAAACCCAGGTATACCTACTTCTAGTATAAATATATGTCAGCGTGCTTCCTTATCTTTCAAGAATCAGGTTTCAGTGACAAGGTTTTTCTAAAGCCTGTTTAGGGTACAGTGAGGGGGTTAAACTGACAGAGTAAAGCAATCGGAAAGTCTTGAGACTGAGCAGAGTTGGATGTTACAGAAAATTTTACTGTGCAATAACTGTTCTTGGCACACAAGTTCTTGTATTTTTCCTAGTGAATTTTGCTTGTCAAAAAATATAGTGGATTCTTCGCTACATGAGTAAATTTATTCTGCTTGGCGTTGTACAGGTGTAACACGAATAAGTAACCACTTCAGCTGAGTCTAAAAAAGAAGGACATTTTAAGTATTACTATATTCTTATAAATAATTGATTATAGCAAAACATGGTGTTTCAGCTTTGTGGAAACAGTTACAGAAGAGAAACTTTTGTAATTGCATCCCTGTAATTCATGATAAGGAATCAGCATCCCTATTTTAGAGATAAGAACTGGCTTGGAGGTGAAGGTGTGTTGTCCAGACAACCTGGTGACATGGCTAGGAATCAAATTTGATTTTATCCATTTTTAGCTCCACAGAGAGTGTAGAAATAGGGACAGAGTTTATAGCTCAAGTCAGCCATGACTGGATCGTCTCAAAGAACTATTTTTTTGAAGGAGTGAGGATATAACTTAATGTCCAAATTTAAAAAAAAAAAAAAAAAAGGCTGGATAAATTTACTTGACGTGTAACACCTTTTCTCTGTCTCAGCATGCTTATATATTATAAAAGCATTTGTGCTTTTTTGTATAGGCTTCCTGCTTGGGACTAGATCGTAGAAGGTAATAAATATATGTGCCAGGGGACTAGGAAGGATCACCTGCATGGCTGAGTTGAGTCTCCCCCTTAATTTAGACAATTGCATGCTAGATATTTAATCCGGATATCTAGAGTACTTGAGGATTTACTTTTTTCTTATAATATTGGGTGCCATTTTATAACCAGGGGATTGACATGTTAAATAATTTTCAAGAAAGCCATACCAATGCAAGTTTGATACTCGACTAAGTGAAAATATTTTTTACATGAGGCAAATTGGATGCTTCATTTCAGCATCATTTCTGAGGAAACATTTGGAGATTTGGGACATAAACTGCTCTGGATTGAAAATCAGAGGAATGAGTCAAATACCAAGATAGCCCTTGGATGTTTGGGGATGTGGTTTCTTTTTTGTTAGCTTTAAGAAAAACCAACCCAGTGAAAATGAATTATCTTCATTTTCTTCAGAATTTTCTCTCTCTTGTCGGCAATACTACATCTGGGTAATATCCGTTACAAAAAGAAGACTTACCGGGATGACTCCATCGATATTTGTAACCCTGAAATACTACCGATTGTGTCAGACCTGCTGGAGGTAAGCCTTTGCTTTCTGTCCTGTAATGTTCACACCTAATGAGCCACCTCTGGTTTATAATAGAATTTATTTCCAGTTTCACTAAAGAGTAAGTTCTTTTGTGTTACTGTTCATATGGGCTGTTCATGTTTGCCAGTGAAAAGTTATAAAGATTTTTTTTAAATGGGTTTTTAATGTAGGGTTTTTCTTTTCCCCTATTCTTGAAGCTTCAGGTTTAATTGACCAAAAATACAGTTTATGTGATTAAAATCTGAAAGATTGTAAACCAGTTCTAGGTGGAAAGCAAACCTGCCATTCAACACAGTAGTTTCTTGAGTTGCCAGCTGTCAGCTCCCTCACCAAAGTTCCCTGATGCTCCTGAAATCTGTTCCACTATTAGTATAAGAAAGCAATTGTGAGACCATCAGCCCACTCTTCTGGTTCAGGTGGTGTCTGGAGGAGGTACAGAGCTCACTTGCTGTGTTTTGCTCTCTGTGGTTACCCCGCCAGCATTCACAAAGGTTGTATTGGAGATGCTGGAGGGTGCATCTCAGCCTTTTAGTACCTATTTATGGACCTATTATCCATGCATTTACCTAGTTCTTTTGTGAACCTGTTGATGCTGTTTGCTGTTTAAGACCCTTTACCAAAAGCACTTTGTCCTCTGAGTCACTGCTGTGCCAATATCATTTGGGAAGGGTTTGTAGGTCTCCACCCGAGGGGCCCAGGGCCATATCCAATTCTGTAAATCAGTGAAAAAGCACTAAATAACTTCTTAGGAGAGCTGCTTTGTTAGCCCAAGCAGGTTATGAAGTTGTGGCATTACTTGTCCATGAGAAAGTCTTCATTTCAGTGAGCCAACTTATCCTGTGCTTGCCTTATCCATTCAAGGTGAGGATGTAGGTGGCCAGAAGCTCTCCTTGCTGTCTCCCTTTTGAAATGCTCTAAACCACTTGTAATTCCAAAGGATACCGAAATGTTATACTTGGAGTTGGTTAAAACAGCTATTATCTTTATTCCTTTGTACTCGCTGGATGGTGTGGAAGGTTGATTTTTGCTGATTTTATGATAGCATCAGAAGATAACTCATCGTTTTGTACACACATGATGCTCTTCCCTTTCCTTCTCTTAAATAACGGTTGGGCTATCTCACCACTTAAAGAACTCGGGTATTGGCTCTCACAGATTTTCATAGCACTTCATTAAAGCTTTAAATTTAGGGAGGGGAAGGCTTCTGTAAAATATGGGTATAAACAGCTGGATGCTCTTTGCATCTTGGCCTTGGAGACTGTAGAAATAAACAGAAGGAAAATACGAGTTTGGAGGAGAATGTTGTTGATCTTACCCTGTTAAAAACGGCCATAGTGAGAGCGCCAAGTCATTTAAGAAATAATTGTCTTTTAAAAAAGCTTTGAGTAAGAGAAGGACTTAGAGATCTGAAAAAGTTCCAGGCTTTGGGTCTTTGCCCTGGCTTTCTTCTGCAAACGAACTCTTCTGCAACATCTGCGTGCTGTACGGTATCAGGTTATTTTTTGCACATGTACATGTGAAATGATGCACCAGTTTAGCCGTATAGATCCAACAGTGGCTTAGTGCCATAGTCTGGTACAGCACAGAGCATGGATACCATGCTCACTTGCAGCTAGTGTCAACACCGTGTTAAAAAATAAAAATAAATATATATATATGCAAAGTGATAGATTTCTGTTCATCTTGGTAGTTCTTTTGCAAGCTAAATGACTGTATACAGCATAAAATGCTTGTTAATTAGGTCAGGACACTGCAGACCTCAGGTATGATCTTGTGAAAAACACTGCTGGGTTTGAGTAAGTGGTGTTGCTTGTCCTTAAAGTTGCATTTATATGGTAATTTATCCATGGAATTAGAGACATGGGTTGTTTCCAAGTGCAAACTTTCCAATAGACCCACTCCCTGATCAACCAAAAAAAAGCCAATAACCCCATTTTCAGAAAGGCTTGATTTCTTTTTCTGAAATGCTTGTTTTCTGTTTCTTTGCAGACCTGAATAGATCTTGTAATGTTTATTCAGATTTGACCAAAAGGGAGGACTAAAGGGATCAGAAGAAACATAATTACAAAGAGCATCCATTGCACTTTATTCCTTAGTTAGCTACTTACAACTCTTCAATTTAAGTGTAGTGAATTCTTCTCAGCCAGAGACCAAAAACATTGCTTGAAACATTTGACACTTTGTATTTTGTCTCATTTGGGTAATTATTTTTATTACTTTGGGTTTTTTTGTGGTCACTGAACAGTATACAGTTTTGCTTTTCACGCCATTGTTGCTGAAAATATGAATTGGCTTCAAAAAGTTATTAATCCCCTCTAGATCTTGACATTACTCTCTAAGACTGAAAAATCATCTCAGAATAAAAATAACATGAGTTGACAAATAGTTTGACTTCTCATACAGCCACTGGGTGCTTGGCAGGACAGTCTTCAGTGTAGGAAAATGATGGAAGAAGTCAGCTCTGCAGTGATCTGATACTTTGGGGGGGTGTTTTAGTTTGGGGTTTTTTCCTTAAATGGCCCGCTGGGTTTGTTCAGTCAATGATTTGACACAGAAAAGAGAAGAAAAAAAAAAAATCCATCTGGACTTGATGGAAAGTCTTTGAGAAGCAGGAGCTGAATTGGCCATCTCTGAGGGCAGCCGAGAAGAGGGGATGCAGAGCTCCTCCTGCAGAGCCTTTTTGGGGAGGAGGGGAACTAACAGTCTGTCTGAAATGAAAAATTTATGCAAAACTTAAGGTGTTTTCTCCCTCCAAAGGAAAGTCTGGCCCAAATGATTGTGAGCTAGCTGGTTTACACTGGAGCCTCTGAGCCTCTAAGGACAACTGTGGGAATTTCCCTGCTGCAGCAGTTAATGCAACAACACCAAACAACTATCCTTCCTCTGTACAACAAGATTTGTGTCCCTATAAAATGAAGCTAATATACAGCTAAGATGCAGATCTTTTTTGAAGGAATCTGGGAGGAGATGATAAATCTGCCAATGGATTTGATTTTTCTTAGATACCAATGACCCTGTCCAATATGTCTTTGGTTTATTAAAACATGCAGACGAGCATTTGTTGAAAAAACAAACTGCAATATAGGATTTTGGCCAGACTCTGCAGACCGTTGTTTCATTTACAGTAAGACCCTGATTCCTTTTTTTTTTTTTTTTTTTTTTTTTTTTCAAGAATAGACATAGCATGTGGATTATGTGAGGCTTTTGGCAGGTTTTTCATGGCCTTTGTTTAAACTTTGCTGAAATGCCGTGCTGTAGCATGATGTCAAGGCTGCCTGATGGATCGAGCAGACGTGGAGCCCTGTGCAAGCGCTGCAAATATCATGGGTCCTCTGCAGAAATCATAGAGGATTGTGTAAAACTGGGGAGAACTTTTGTGTTTCTGGGGAAAGGCCCGGAAAGGCTTATTTGTGGGCTTATTAACAAAACCTATCTATTAGGAATTAACTAGTGTCAGTTGACCCTAAGAGAGATTATTTTTTTTCCCATTAGAAGAGCAGGAGCATTTTAATTGTGTACATTTACTAATACTGGAAATGATTTCCATGGATGGAGCATTGAGTAAGGAAGGCAAGCTCTGTCTTCACTCAATGGAGCAGCTTTATATTCAGTTTTTAGGCTTAGGTAACCAGCCTCAGTGCAAATAAAGGTAAATGTAAGTTATCAAGTGTCCTAAATTAGTTTTGCCAGAGCTCTTTTTGCATTGATGGCGATAGCTTTTCAAGTTAATGTCAACCTCCATGGGAGATTTATGTGCTCAAGTTATTTTTCTACTAAAAAATGATCTTCAGCTTCCCAGAGGGATTCCACAGATGTACTCCTCATGTGATCAACATCTTGGAAAGTAATTGGGGACCAAAAGGATAATGAGGCAGCCAGTGCTTGCATCCAGTCTTCTTTTCTGGATTCATTTTCCGGATGACGTTTTGGGGATCGCAGAATGGTTTGGGTTGGAAGGGACCTCCAAAGTTCATCTAGTCCAACCCCCCTGCAATGAGCAGGGACATTGTCATCAGATGCAAAGCTCCAAGCCAGAACTCAAAGCAGATAACTTTCTGGTTGTTTGAAAGAAGGTCTGAAGAAAAGGTTCAGATCTTTTTCAAGAAGAACTGATAGAAATCTGAATTTAGTTTCTGTTACTCCATACCAGGCAGCTTTTGAACAAGCGCTCAATCCCTTTCTCAAATATGGAAAGAGAGACAAAAAAGTGATGTTTTCTTGCGCTCAAGTTGGAAATGGTTCATTTTTCTTCAGCTGCTATAACATAATACTCCAGCATTACTGGAGAAGCAATCTCCGCCTGCCTTGGCTCCAGCCCAGCCCTTGTGGGAGCCCGCTGACTGTCTGCTCCCCGCCACACTCCACTGACATTTATAGCTGTGGCAGCGTTGCTGGTCATCCTTCACTGAGTTTTAGAGCTCTAGTCGTCCAGCCGTCTCAGCGTTGGTTTGACTCGTATGTGGCAGTGAAGTCTTAAATCTGTGTTTTGTCCCTGTAATTAAGATATAAACTCCTAAGGGCCATGTAGCTTTTTTTTTAAGAGGAAGAGCAGGACTTGTCCTTTAGCACCGGAAAGCAAAGATCCATCAAACATAATTTAGAAGTGTAACTCCCAGGGTGCAAAATAAAGAAATAAGTTGTGTTCTCCTCTTTGCTAATCTGCTGGGATGGGGTTTGTCTCTATTTTAGTGTATCATGGTTACTGGAGGAGGAAGCATAGGATGTACGCAATGGGGAAGCTGCAAGTATCTCCATGCACCAGGTGTCCTTAGTCATCGGCATGCACTGAGTTTATCTTTAGAAAGCTCCTGTGGCTGCTCATTGGCATCAGGAGTCAGCTACCTTCAAGCTGTGACCTTAAATGAAAATTAGGATAATTTAGCTGTACCTGTGGTGTTGGCTCTCAGAGGCGATGAAGCAATCAAGACCAAGCTCCACTGGGTGGTAATTGCCGGCAGAGACCCAGGGAGATGCAGGGATTACGTTCCTGTCCTTGCCAAGTATGTTTTTGTATGAAAAGATGATTTGATGCAGTCCCTCTGGGTCAGTTGGCAGCAGGTCCGGAGATGAAGGATGCACATCTGCAGGTCTCATCCAGCGGGAGAGCAGATGGAGAAGCAAACCAGGGTGAACATTAGATGGAGATGCTGACGGATGGCATGGGTAGTTGCTTAAACTATTTACAATCCCTGTGTTTGCTGACAAATCTGGGATTTGGAAGCATTTAGGTTGTTTAGGAATATTACATTGGGCTGTTTTGATTAGTAACCATCTGATACCCCTCTGCCTTGTTGCCTTTGATAATTAAAAAAAGCCAGCATGCTGGCTGAAGGTTTGCAGCATCCCTGAAGCGGGGTAAAGTTCGGTGTAAAACTCACTTTTGCTCCAAGCTGTGCAACTGGGGGTGAGCAACTGATGGTCCCACAGTCACAAGCTTCTGGAAAAGTGTCTGCGTTTTGCCTGCAGAGCTGAAATTTAAAAAAAAATCACCATTTTGCTGAATGTAGAGGAATAGAAACCAAATGTTGAAACTTGCTGTGGATTTATTTCTGGGTGAACCAGAAGAATTTTTTTTTCCCCCCTCTTGATTTTGAAAGGTAAAACCAGGTCATAGGAACTGGGGTCTCTAGAGTATCACTGAGAACTAATGAACAAACCTCAAGGTGTTGATGTTTGATTTCTAGTGACGTAGACCTTGCTGGTAGGTGATGGTCATATACAGGTGACTTGATGGTTTCTGCTTTCCGTGTCACAGCAACAAGTTCTAGTCAGTGGTTGTTGCAGGAAAAGTCAGTTATATAAAAATGCACTGAAGTTTATCAGGGAGACTCCCATGATGGTAGAAAGTAGTGTGTTGTACAGAACAACACCATGATGATGGTTAGGGACGTTTCTTAAGTTCCACTGGCTTGTTTGCATTGCTCTTCGTACTAATTACTGGATTAAACCCATAAGTCAAAGCACATAAACCATGAAGTTTCTTATCATCCGTTCAAATTGTAAATAGTTTACCTGGGATAAAGATACGGTCTTGGATGGCTTCAGAAATGTGGATTTGGTGCTTTTAGTCTTCATCAGAGATGTTCTGAGCATGTCTGGTGTCTGCATGGAGTCCTTCAGTTAGGGTAAGCAGACTGTATAGGTTTCAGTGCGGCTTCTCAAGCAACAACATCTCTGTATCAATCTGTAGCTACTAACCCTGGGCTCAAAGATTTTCACACAGACTAAAAATTTCTTTTTTTGACGCAAATTTAGCAAAGAGCAGTCAACAACTTAAAGTATTTAGGTCTAACTTATATATAAGCCTATCACCATCTATTCTGGCAGAGAGGTCACGCTTCTGAATTTCTCCAGGGGATATCAAAATAAGAGGGACTTGAAACTGCTCACAAAAGAGGCTTTCTCACAACAATTCCTGGCAAGTACTGCTTTATTTGTCAGCACTGTTTGCCTAGTTGCCAAAGTGTCTTGTGTTTACACAATTGATTTTTTTTCTGCAAACTGGTTTCTGTTACAGCTGATTAGAGATTGTCACCTTGCAGAGAACTGGCATCTTTAGGGAGTAAATACCAGGTGTGAATAGCAGAGTAAATATCAGGTGCTTAAAAGGTTTCTTTCTCCTTCTAATTCTTCCCCACCCTGAAAAACACCAAAAAACCCTTCCACTTGGATATATCTTAAACTGATGACACAGTTTTTCTTATTTGTAATTTGTCTGATGTCATCTTGACAACACTAGAAAGTTGACTTATTTTGCCAACAAAACGTGTGAGAGGGAGGAGCTGCACTGGGAAGGAAGGAAACCAATGGGAAATTGCTAGAAATGTGATGACTAAATGCGGAAAATCAGGTTCCCTTGAATACCGTGGTGTCTGATTTCTGATGCTGGATTTCTGTGCTGAGTTGTCTCCTCCCAATGTTAGCTTGCTCTTGGGCATTGAATATTAACTCTGCAGGGGCTGGCAAAAGTGATTTAGATTTCTTTAAAATTCCATATAAAAATTTTAAATTTACCAAAATGTTTACACTTGTAAGTTTTAATTAAAAAAATATAGTTCTAGAATAATCATTAACATCAAGATTTTTGTTTTAGGTGAAAGAAGAGATGCTGTTTGAGGCCCTTGTTACCAGAAAGACTGTGACAGTAGGAGAGAAGCTGATCTTACCGTACAAACTAGCAGAGGTCTGTACACGATACTTATTGTTAAAAGAGCAGCTCTTGGGATGGTTTTCAGTGCTTTGATATGTACACTCAGCTCTGATAGAGCTTCTTTCAGTTTTTATGTAAAAACAGTGTAGGAGAAGCTAATCTAATCTGTATGACTTTACTTTCTACACGGTTCTGGGAAAGCAGGTTTGCACTTATTCTGTGACAGTCTTTAACTGTTTTCATGACTTACGGTTGTTTAAGTGTTCTCCAAAGCAGAATTGTGCGTTGCTAAGTGTATATGATACACGTAGTAGTCTTCATATGTCGTTCCTTAAACTGTAGCACTGATTCATCCCACAGTGGAGTGGTGAACTAAGACTTCCAGGAAATTTTTGGTGGGGTCCGAAGTGCCTATGTTAGTCATGGTTCTTGTGTGGTAGGAGCTGGAGATCCTCTGCAGGAGATTCTTCTTCTCTTTTCTTCAGAACTTTCGCAACCTGGGTCCTTGCGTGATGCTTTGGAGCATTCACAACTCCATCAGCTGCTCTCAAACATGACTGTAGCCGCCACCGCTACTGACTGTGGGGCTGACACTGCATGATGTGTTTAACTTCTCTATTATGGTCTGTCTTAAGATTACCATGTCAGCAAACGTGGGTTTTTTTCTAAGTATATGGTTTCCAGGAATTTTGAACTATATTCTGTGGCCGGTAAACAGAAGCACCTCAGTTTTCTTCTTATATTCTCCAAAGTATGTAAGCTCTATTCTGCTGGCTGTTTCTTCATCTAGTGTTCTTGTATCACCTTCCAGTTTAAGAATGTTGAGCATGGCACTGCCCCCCACTTGGTCCCTCAGTTACCCCTGGTTGTATGAGAGTTTGCAATATCTTGAGTAAAGTCTCTGAGAGCAGTCTGTGTTGCAAAAAAATAAGCACATGATGTGTTGTCATTAAGTCAGCTTTCAATTTCAATTCCTTTTTTTTCAAACAAACAAAAAAAAAAATCTTTTCTCCCCTTTTGAGATTGTGTGTTTAAGCTTGGTAACTGTTACTGAGCTTTAATCTTTAGAAGTTAAGTGTTGCCTTTGTGCAAGGCTTGAATTTCCCCTAACAAAGGGCACACAAATGCTCTTACTGTGTCTTTGTGATGGACACATAATGGATGTGGTATTTGTACTTTTTTCCTGTGTCTTAGGCACAGACTTAAGCAGTAGCTAGACAAGTTTAAAACATAACTATAATCACCCTTCTACTGGAGGTTACTTCCCAACAGCTGTGATGATGGAACAACATGCAGCAATGTGCCTTCAACCAGCTTGCTGCAAAACTTGGCAGGTTGAAGTGTTTCTTCTAAAATTTTAACCTGGGCCACCAGGTTTTGTATTGAAACAGCTTGAAACAGTTTTACCTAGATGCTTCTTCTGTTGACATCAGTAAAATGGCTGAGCATGAGTTTCTCAAGTGCTTTCCAAAATGTTTTTGGTGGTGTCTCTGTTCACGAACCTGAAATATTCCCTTATAAAGGTTTGTCACCGATATGTAGTACAAGAAATGAAAGATCAGGGTGTGGTGATTGCGGGGGAAGACAAAGGAGCAGGAGGCTCTGGTGGGAAGGTTGATGTAATCTCCATGACGAAATCATTTTGTAAGAAGCTGTGAATTGTGTTAAGACAGGCACCACCTGTGCTTTTTATTCACTGTCCTTACAAGCATCCTGATTACCAAATTTTATCTGACAATGACTTCTCTCTGGTAGCAAGTTCACTACCGATTTGCTCATGCTTGGCATACTAGAGCAGAATTTGGGGTGCTCTAACTGGAACCTCACCATGATAAGAGGTCTTGTGGTCTTCCTCTGGCTTGAGGAATAGGAGAGGTGACTTGGATTCAGATCCATCTGAATTGGGAAGAAAGAGTGGGATTCATTTGACATTTTGGGACTTTACAAAGAATACTGGTGTCTGATAATCCCACTCATGACTAATTGGACTGTTGGCACTGTTGGGAACCAATGAGCTGGTTATTCTTCTTCTGTGTTTTACAAAAGAGCATTATAAGTGGCTCAAACGGATGGAGTGATTGAGGTTTTGAGGATTTTCAGACATGACTGTCCCACCACAACTCCTATAACTCATAGGCAGCTGCCTTTCCTGATAGAGGATGTATGTAGCAGCCACTTTATTCTTCAGATGCTGAAATGCTTGATGTTTTTTGCATAGCTTGTTTGATACACTTAAAGTTTCAGAGGAGTTTGTCTGGAAAAGACTGTACTGCAGTGGCTCTCAAAGGATTGTAAAAATGTCATTTTTAGCATGTGCTTGCTTTTTTATACCATCAAGAAGAGCAGCTTGGATCTACCAAGTGCCTTCCAAGACTTTGAACAATATCATATAGGCAGCCTGCACAGTGTAGCAGTTATTAAAAGAAGAGCAAAAACTCGGCAAAAGAAGGAATTCTAAGAAATTTTGCTTGGTTCTGAAACCTGTTGTCTCAACTGTGAGTAGAAATAGTAAATGATTAGGCTCTATGGGTGCAGTGGGAGTAAGTAGCATTGGGCTTCTACTTCCAGCATCACTGCTGAGATGGCTCAGGATAGCAGGAGAGTGTGTTGTTGAGGAGATTGTGTGTCTCCTGATGGCTCTGTGGATGAGGCACTTACAGACCTGGGTTTCTTGGTTGTCTTCTAACCTCTTTTTGAATTTGGGGTTATTAGTGAGGAGTTAGAAGTATGGAGCTTTAATTTGAAATAGACATTCTTATGTAAAAAACTTTGAGATCTTACATTTGGGATGGGTTCTTGAGCTTTGGTGAGGTTTCTACATGCATCTACTCCATCTACTAAAGAGACACATATTGTATTTAGTACGGGTGGTTGGACTTGCCTGTAGGGGTTCAGGCGTTGTTTCACTTTCTGTGCTCTGCACAGGGGCTGATGGTTGCTGATCCCTTTCATCAAACAGTGTTGAAATGTATGTGGATGACAACTCGATGCAGAAATACTTTCCATAAAATGGCTAATGCTGATGTGATCATTCTGTGATCACAGCCTGGCTCCTATGAGATCTGTAACCTCAGGGCCCTGCCTGTCACCCCCCTTAATAGTCTTGAATGGGCAGAGGAGATGCAGGTGGCCTGGAGTAATCTTTTCCTTCAGAGGTTTGGAGGCATCAGAGCTGAGATTGGACTTTATTATAGCATTTTCCTGAGCTGTAGCCCCACAAGCACATGGAGAGGATGCCTTTGTTGGATTTGCAGTGATGCCGCATTCCTCTCTGTCTGCATGCTTGCTCGCTGCATTGTTGTTGTACGCTGATTAGAAACACTGTCCTGTGGTTTGGGGCCTTTTTTTTTTTTTTTTTTTTGGGAGCATTTGGCAACTCCTCATTTGAAACATCCTCCTTCATGACAGTTATAAATTTATATCAGACCCTCTTCCTGGATTAGTTCTGTTCATCTCTGCAGTAATTTATGTAAAACTAGACGTTTTATTCTGGTACATTTTGATGCTTGGATAAAAGGTACTGCAAAATGTCCTTGTGGGGACAACTTGCAGACAGACATCCCAGCAACCTGAAGCCTACGGTGTTGAAGGAGATAGCTGCAATTAGCAACATCTCCTCTCTGTTTATTCATGTTGTACTTCTTTACTTCAGACTTCTCTTGATGGCTTTGCCCCCATGAATCACGTGCCATTTTTAAGTTAGGCAGAAATGGTGGCTTTGTCAGCTCTGTGTTTCTTTTAATAAGTCAAGACTTTTTGAGTCTTGCCTGCATACAACTGTTCTGCTGGATGGCCTTGGAGGATCTAAATCATTTCATGGGTTAAAATGTGATTTAATGGGTTAAAATGTTATATTGAAGTCCAGCAAGAAGGTAGGACTCCAGCAAAGCAAAAGCACTGCCTCCTGTGTACCAGCAGTTGCCAGTGCCACCATCTTCAGCTGAGCAAGTTCTTCCCAGAACATACAGATTTCATTTTACTTTATTTCACCCAGGAAGGGTACAAGATGTGTGACAGCAGCACCTGCTCGAGCAGAGCCGTAGCCAAGAACAGACAAACTGTTGTGAACTGAGCTGCCATTTCAAGGTGTGATCTGTTGTTTCTTGGTGTGTAGTCAGTGCCGGTCCTCAGGGCGTTACAAGGGTTATGGAATGAGCATCTGGTTCTCAAGAAGACCCTGCAAAGTGTAATGTGCCATCAGGTTTTTTTTGATTGTTCAGCAAATCATGGTTTATTTTTAAGAGGTTGTGTCTGACCACGGTATTAACATTTGAGTATGGCCCCATGTTGCTGGAGCTACTGGTATTTCTGAAATTAAGGAGAAGCAGTCAAGGAGAGGCCTGGTTTTGAAGGTAAAAATCAACACTGCTTTGTAGTTGCAAGCTCTTCTTGCTGCGACACCGATGCCAAACATGGGCTTGATTGTAGACCCCATGCGTCTGCAGCCCTGCGGCGAGACCTGCGTATCCGCTCTCGGTCTGCATCTCCAGTGCTTGTCAAAATTTAAATGAGCAAGGACACCACATCCATAAATAATGCTTATATTTACCTCTGGCAGCTGCCTCTTATCTTCAGAGCCACGCTGGCTTGTCTGCCGCAGAGCTGCCTCCTGGAACCATTCATTTTTCCTTTTATAGTAGCTGGATGGTATTTTAATGCAGTGTTTGAAACGACTGCATAATTTGCTCTAGTGCTAAGGTTTAGAAGCTTTATGCTCTGCATAAACTTAGAAAAAAGGCTGCACAGACATGAAAGGCTGCACTTGTGTTCAGAGGTCTTGGTTAGTTGTCCAAAACAGCTGCCAATGTCTTTATCAGGAGCGAGATGGTGTATTAATGGAGCTAGCAGCAGTTAATGGATTTCCAGAGAAATCCCAGTGTATCCGTGCAGGGTGAGGGCAGTATTTGGTAACAGCAAGCCTGCCAATTCCACTTCATTTAACAAATAAAATGCAGTGGTTATGACCCTTTGAAAAGAGAAGATTTGACTATGGGAGCAAGAGAGCCATCAGTGGTGACTGGGATGATTAGAGTATTTTGATTCAGGTCTGTCTTGAACATTGGGCATCTCTCTGCAGCCACAGTATTCCTCTTCCTAAGGAGGTAAAACATAGCAGTCACACGTGAAATATGGAAAAATGGGATTTTAATGGTAGCAGAATAATAACTCATGCTGAGAGTTGCTGTTGTCTTTCCCCAAGTGCCCCTCAGCTCCAGACTCTGGGCATTTTTTTCATATATTATTACGTGCATTTTTGCAGTCCTCCTACTGAGGTAGGAAAGTTTCATAAGCCACAATTCAGGTATTTAAAAGAAAAAAACCAGGCGCACTAAAGATGAAGCGGCTTGTCTGATGTTTGTTAGGAAACATGCAGCCAATGCAGGAGTAGAGGACTTTAATCAAATCTTTGTGGGGAACTTGGGGGTTGTTAAAAATCTTTCTCTTGATCCTGCTTGTAATCTGAGCATCATCTCAAGCATAATCTGTGCAAGGAACTGCCCTTCTGGGCCACGTCTGTCTTCCTGCTTCTATCTAAATAATTCAAAGAATTCAGGTTTTTTCCATCTCAGTCTGCTGCAAGGCTTCAAGGCCATTAGTTTATGCCTTGACTGCTACAGTCATATACCTCTCTCAAATCCATTCAACATCTTAACTGGTGATTCTCACTCCCCCTTTCCACCTCACTGGAGACAAGTGTTGTTTCTGAGCGACTCAACCATCCCCAACTTGTTTCCATCCCATTTGTTCTGCTTATCAGGCTGGTGTCTGTCACCTGGTTCTCTGTTTTTCACCAGTCTCTGCATTTTTTTTCTGTGTTCTTTATCAGATGAAGAAATCGTTATCAAAGTAAATACTCTGTTAGTGTATCCTCTTTTACATCGCTCCAGAAAACTGATTTTTCCATGACGCTTTTAATTCATTTAGTTCTGTTGGTATTTCTTAAGTGAATAACTTTGCAAAAAGACTTTATTTTAACAGACCTTTCTAATTTTCAGCCATTAGTGACCAAGGACGTTTTATCCCTAAGGGTTAGTTAATGAATTAATTCACACTTTCAGAAGAAGTCTGATGTGAAATTGCCCAACAGAAGGGAAATAAAAGATGTGAGACAACTTCTTGGGCAACAAGTGACCTGATTCTTCCCTTCTTTAATTTTGGAAAGCTGTTAGGAGCTGGTTGTTTGATGTGATGAGTGTCACCATAAATATGTCTTGTATTTAACATAATGTGTATTCATAATTGTAAGTGGAAAATGGCTACCTTAAAAACCAGAGGGACTGAAAGGGACTGACTTGTATGTCCAGGAAGGTCCCTGCAAGCAGATGTTGTGGAGCACAAAAAAAAGGCATGCTGTTTCCTGCCCCTATGGCACTCTTCTGTATTGTCACAGCAAGACCTGACATACAAACATTTGGGGTTTTTTTTAAGTCCCTCTGCCCTAAGTGTCCCTAGTTCTTGGGGTCTGCTAAAACTCTATGTAATGCCGAGACATTTTGAAAAATTTTATTTGCAAGTTTTTATAGGCTATGATCTGCCGTCACATCTGTGCTTAAATGGCTATTTGCTGTTTAGCAAATGAGTGTTACATACAGATAGTTACGTGGCTGGGGAAGGACACCATCAAACTGTTCTGTGATGGTGTGCAGAGCACCCAAACTACAACTGAATCTGTGAAATGCTTTTTATTCTGCATAAATATGTATAGCGATAGGTCCATGTGAAATCAGCTAGTGATTACTTAGAGAAGCGCTTATGCAGTTCAGATTTGCTAACCAAAATATTAATTCTCTTGAAAATCCACTATGTGCAGAAAAAAAGCAGAGGGTAATAATCATTCAACCGTGTTTTCAGTGTGACAATAAAGCAAGAGAAGACAGTCCGGGTTTTCTGTCTGCCTTTGCCGAGGGCTGTGCAGCCCTGCTCCGTCCTTGTATTGTCTCACATGTTCGTCATCCCTGGGTCTGTGCTGACTCAATTAGGTAACCTAGAGAAAGTCCTTGGAGTGGAAGGAGAGCTGAGTTTGTGTCCTTTTGCTAAGTTCAGTAGAAGTCTAGTAAACACCAGTGTTGTGCTGGGTGGAGAAAGGGGGAGAGGAGGGAATCTTTGCCCAGGAGCGATGGGGCAGGCACTTCTCTTCCTTCTGATGGCATGAAGCCATTAGATTTTTTTTTTTTTTTTTCATGTCATAGAGTGTCACTTCACCCTGATCTTCTTTACCTGAGATGAATTTCTTGCTGATGAATACAAGACACTTGGCATGTTCATGAATAATCATCACAAGATGGTTATTTCAGACGATAAACTGCATGGTGTTTGTGGCCTAAGCTTGGGGAGGGCATTTAATTTTCAGCATGGTAACAGTTAATTGGCAGAGACACAAGATAGAGCAGACCTTAATGCAGAGCAGACCTTAATGAGGGGAAAAAAGTATTTCATTACAGCAAAGAGCTGAGCGATGTTTCATTAGCTTATGTACTAGCAGTGGTACTGTCTAATGCCTTTTTCAGACCATTATAAAGAGAAAAGGAATGGAGTTCCAGGGCCAAATGGCATAACGTTCCCTAAGATGTTAAAAAAAAAAAAAAAAGGCAACCAACAAAAAACCAACAACAAAAAAAAAAGACAAAGGAAAAGATCATAGTTACAACTAATCATGAGCATTTGACAGACTGAAAATATTAGAGGAGAAAAAGTGGGAAGGAGACAAAATAATTAATTGTGTGAAGAAAGTAGAATGAAAATTCTCAGTCCTGAAGTATGAGGACAGGGACACTTAATGGAATAGAAAGTAGCAAAACTGCTGGAAGCACCTACTTATACCAAACCCCATTAGCTTAGGAGACTCATTGTCACCACAGGTTATTAGCATCAGGAGCTTAGCAGGATTCCTTTGAAGACCTAGTACGTTGATGAGTGTATTCAGAATTAACAGAAAAACATTAATAGAATAAAACTCAAACCTCACAAAGCTTTTAAGAGTGAAGCAAGCGTCTCTGCTTCAGGACATGAGAGCAATCTGTCAGTGTAGGACTTCAAAAGAAGCTTTTTCATGGGATTAGGTTTCTCATTTTTCCCTTCAAAATGCGAGGAACAGCTGTGTGTGGCGACAGAATACGGATTAGATGAGACTAGTGGTTTTATCAGACCGGTGTCCTGCGTGTGTGTATTCACGGGATGCAGCATCCTTCCTTTATTAGGAAGACCAAGTCCACTGACATTGGGTCTTTTTTTTAACCTTTTTTCATGTTTTTTTCACATTATGATATGATTATACATCCTAACGTTCCCACGAAGCACTTCATGGGAGAAGATGCTGCAATCTGGCTGAACGGAGCTCGTGTCTAGGAGGATCTCCCAAACCTGCAGAAATTCATGGTTGACAACGTACATCTGAACCCAGCGCTTATGTGTAAAAGCTGGTTTGGTCACCCTTGTGCTCTGTGCCACATGGAAATTCTTGTGTGTTAGCTGTGTTCATGCTACTCACTTGGCACTAATGTCTGGAAAAAAAGAGGAACACATTCAGATTTCAAGATTTCTGAGCAAAGTCCAAAATAAGAACCTTAAGAAGGAAAATGCTGATTTTGCATGGACTGCTCTGCCTGTAGCCAACCTCCCCACTCCAGCTGCCCTTTCTGTCATCAAATCCATTCTTGACTCTTTAAAGGCTTCTTTTAATTACTTCTGCTTACTGAAAAGATGCTTTAATTTCACAGAGTCCCTTTTGTTACTTACATTAGGCTAAGCTCATGTGAAAAGTCTTATAAGAATGGAAACGAACCATTCCTGGGTTAGCAAGTCAGCTCTTCCCATGGGGGGTATAATTTTCGTACAATTGCTTAGAATATGAGATTTTTCTATATAATCCCAATCTGAATAAATTTAGATTTATTTCTTCTCAGCCTAAGGCTGTTTATCAATGCTTGGTGGAGGAGGAGGTGTAGAAGCTCCATGGCTGGACAGGGTCTGTTGCACAGACTTTGCCTTTGCAGCTGTAGCAGCTGAGGTGTGATGAGAAATAATTTCTCTTTGAGGAAGCTTGCCAAGAAAAAAAAGCCTATAGTGAAGATGATGATATACTGGCAGAAGAAGATTTTCTACGATAGTGTTTTCTGCTTGAGAAGGGCCAACAGAAAGCCAGGATTTGGTTTATAAAAGCTCAAGTGCTATTTTTGGCAATGCATTGGACTTCATGGTAGAAATGCTGGTACGCTGTGCCTGTAAAGTGGTGAGCAAATTTCCCTAAACGTAGCCTACAAGTTCCTCCTCAGGTCAGATCACACATCTACTTCCTGTGCCACTATTAATTCAGTTATGTACCAGTTTCACTGTGAAAACACAGACTGAATGGGATCTCAGTCCATGTTTTTGATAGAACAGACTTTGGATGAACATAAGTGGAGAAAAACACTTTTTTCTTTGAAAAAGGTGTTTGAAACCTTTGCCATCAGTGGAACCCTTCCAATGTGGCTCTGGTGACTCTATTCTTCTGCAGCTCTTTATGGTGGGCTCATGATTGCTCTATGTGAGCACCTTTCAGTAGAGCTGCTCCATGCGTCTCTTCCCTCATCCTTTCCTCCATGGGAAGAAGTGAGAACCACAGGCTTGTTTTCTGGAAGAGTTTTATTTCAGGAAGAGAGGGTGGTTTGGTTTTTGGTTTTTTTTCTTTCCTCCTGATTTGTTGCAGATGACGTTTTCTAACCACGCTGTCCAAATCAGAAGGGTGAAGTCTTTTTAGGAAGATGATGACTCCACAGTTGAGACTTTCAGAAAATCGCTAACAAGAGTTTTGTTGGTTTAGTTTGGTTTTGACTGTAACCTGGGTGCTTTTTCTGAAAAGCATGTCCACAGCATATCACAGATATTCTGCTACAATATGACAATATTATAGACAGGGACTTGCAAAACGTCTCTAAAAATAATTAGCAAGCAGGCTGTGATGGGGATGACAGGTCTCCCATCTGTCTTCTTCCAAGTCCTGCCTACCACCAGCTGAGATACAATAGGAGGGTCCTTGACACCCACAGAAAGCATTCTCATTTTAGATTTTTCCACTTTGTTTTCCCCATTTTCATCCATCTAACGATAGGAGGATAAGTAAGGAAAGGGCAGGCTGCAGGAGCATGCTGACACTTGCCATGATATTCCTCGAGAGTTTGTTAGCACAGGAACAGCATGAACTGTTTCAGTGGGAATGTATGTGAGATAGGGAGCAGTGTAGGGATGAAGACGTTAACCCATGATGAAATTAGTGCAATATTAAAATATTTTTCATTATATTTTAAAAAACAGTTAATGATTAACGGTTTCTTATTTCCTAGAGTAAGCTAGTAGCTCTGAAGGACTGCCTTGTCAACCTGATGAGGTATTGACGCAGGAAGATTGTCTCACTGGGCAAACCCATTGATTTGACTTCTTCCATTGTGGTTGGGATTTTTTGGGAAGGGCGTTGGCATGGTTTGGGAGAACCCCTAAAAATACCTCTGAGTAATGTAGACTGGCAGGTTGGAGATGGATCTTTGTCCAAGGAAGGTGATTGTGAAGGTATTGGGAAATTGGTCCAAGGAAAGTGGTCATGGAAGGTGCAGTAAAACTGGTACTAGAGAAGGGAGAGCACAAGAAGAATTTACAAAATCAAGTTGTTTGATAGGTAAAATTGGAAACTATTACCAAAAAAGAATTTCTGAATCTAAGAACTTTATAACTGATTTTGTGAAAAAATTATGCAATGCCTTCTTGTTTCAGTGTTGTATTGGAGAATGATTCAGTATTGTATTGTAATGACATTCCAGTCTATTTTTTCTCATTGTGAAATCCACCCAGAAGTCCTGGAAAACATCATTGACACTTGCATCTCTTGGATAAAATCCATTGGCAGGACACCCCGCTGCCTCCCGCTCAAGAGTGATAGTAGAAGGTTTCTGCCGGGACATGGCAGCCGGCCGGGAAGGCAGGACCCAGCAGTTGGGGTAGTGCAAGGCTTAGAGGTGTTTGGGTTTGTTGGTTTTTTTAAGTATATAGTTTGTAGGTACATTTATAGAAATAAAACATTAAATTGAGCCTTTGCAGGAAAGTTTATAGCATTTTTAAATGAACTTTTCCTTTTTTTTTTTTTTTTTTGTAGTTAGATTCTTGCATTTTTCACTTGTCTTCTTCCAATGATGCTTTCAAAGATATTTTTCCTCCTCCTTAATCACACATAAAAATAATAAAAAAATCCTTTTGCAGGCTGGACTCAGCACGATGCATTAATGATTTGAGTTCTCTTAGGAAAAGCAAACACCAGAATGGCAGGATTTTAATATGATGCTAAGATAAAATACGAGTATGGAAAATTACATCATACTTATCCAGCCCGAGTATGATATAATACTCCTTGATGCCAAGATAGGGATTAAGCTAGAGTCTGATATCCTTCAAGAGTACTTTCCTCTGGGTGTTAAGCCTCTGTTTAAAAAAAACCAAAAAAAAAGCTAAGCCTGCCTGTCTCAACCTATGTCCCGTGACCCAAAGGGGAACCACAAAAGCTACTTAATCTATCTCCTGCCGCAGGACACGGCTGTGAATGTAAACCAGACGCACGATGTATTTGGTCATAAATAGAAAGTGAGCAGAACAGCAGGAAACCATAATTCTCTGTGCGCACACACGTGTGACTTGGGACCCACTGAATAGGCTGAACCTCATGTGAGATAAGAGTGAGACGCTAAAACCTGCATTTGGACAAAAAGAGGAGTTTAGACCTTGCCTAATTTCAGCCATTTATAGTTTTTCAGCTCTTTTTTTCAAATCCAGAAATGTTCTCCCAGCTTTGGTTGTGAGCCGTAGAGAGGGTGCAGTGTGCTGGCAGGTTTTGTATGCAGTGCTACTATACTTCAGCACCATCCTCCTCGTTTTCTGCTCCTTTGCTAATTTAGTTCTGCTTCACAGCTACACGTCTCTCCCTCCCTTAGATGTTACTCCATCTCAGAACAGGAGTTGCAGACCCAGCAAGCCATCCCTCAACTACAAACCCAAGCTGAAGCCACCTTGCATGTGGGGGTTTTTTTCAGCCTTCACGGAGCAGTAACAGTATCAGAGATAAAAATTGGATTTTAATAGTATTTTAGTAGCTACTTCTCTGATGCTAGCACTGTTATTAGGCACCCCTAAACCCTACAGAAGTATATTTTGAGTCTGTTTTATTTACTCATGTAATTCACGATTGCTGCAGAGATACCACCACCAAGATGCCTACATGTGCTGTTCTCTATTGACTGCATGTCCAAGACTTAGTGAGAACAGAGGATTGCCTTCTATTCCTGTTCATTAGGCCCCTTTATGAGATACAAATCAAGTGTATTAGGAGACCTTGAATTGCTCTTGGTTTTGCTTGTTCTAATCTCAGATAAATCCCATTCCTGGTAGTGGGGTAGCTCTTCACCCTGTCTAAGCATTGCTATTATTTTTTTTTTTTTAAGAAAAAGAGATAAATGTGGATTTCTTTAGAATAGAAACTGATTTATTTCATTGTTTACTCATGCATGGAGTGTAATTTTGTTGAATAGATACTTTGAGTCAAATGAGAAAACAAGTACATTTCCCCCCCCCCCCCCCCCCCACTTTGAAAATTATATATATCGCTCAAACCCGCAGAAGTGATTGAAGGAGGAAGGCATCATCAGAAAATGTTAGGTGAATGCCTGGGTAAAATTCAGTAGGTATTAAAATGGGGTTTTTCCTCTGAGTCATCTTGGAATAAGACATTTGTGTTACAGTAAGTACAAATGTAACCATGAAGCCAAATTTCACCTTAAACAATAAATGGGGGGGAAATGGGAATGGCTGATAAGGATTATAAAACATCAAACGATAACAAAAATCAAATCCTGTGTATGATAATAGCTCACTAAATTATTTTCTTGGTAGGATATCAACAGGTTCCTGGGATTTAGTGCCAAATCCCTGTGAGCAGAAATGCCAATTGTTTCACTGGGTAATGCACTGAAAATGTATTCCACGTATTAAAAGAAAAACAAACAAACAAAGCCCCCATAGAGCCACTAAAAATATGTATGCAGATTTGATTTTTGGAGGGATTTCCTGAAGAGGAAGAATCCTAGTGGTGCTTTTTTTTTTTTCCCCTGAATATTTCATTGGAAGCACCTTTCATCCTTCTATAGAAATTATAGGAAGTCTATCAAAGGCCCTAAGGGAGAAGGGGATATTTCCTTTCTTCCTGTGTTCATATCTTATTTCCTGAAGAGAAGAGGAATCTCTGTTTCTATTATACACAAGCAGAAAATGTAAAGTATTTTGTGGTGCCTGGCTTCACTTAAATAACTTTACTCCTGTCTTCGTGTTTTATGTCAAGTCTTGCAAACTTCACACTCAGAAAGAAATGTTACTTGCCGTCCTGGAATTACTCTAATTGTTTTGTGTAAGTATTTGTTGATACAGGTCTGAAAGGAGAGTGTGCATTGCTTGTTTTCTTCCTAGAGGGCAGGAAACACCCGCGCACGTGTGTGTTTATGTACGTGTTACGGAAGAGCTGTTGGGTCACTAGGAGAGGAAAAATCCATAGGTAGTTTCTATGACTGTATCAGGATCATTCTTGTTTTAAGAAATAAATTTTTGGAGACTATTGCAGGTTCTTATTGGGAAGTTTACAAGGAGAGCTGCTTGTAAATATTTTTGAGGGGATGGGTGGGAATTTTGTATTTGTAGGGAACACAGGCACTGGAAATGGGTTTGTGCAGTGGGACTGAATAACGTTGATGATGTCAATCATGAGATAAACACAGACATGGTCTCTAGGGGAAAATGCTAAAAACCTGGAGAAAGAAAGGACAATGACCAACAAGGCAAGATGTTGTCTTCTAGGCTACCAACAAGGCAACAAGTCATCGTTGTCTTCCGACAAGTCTTCTCTTCTAGATCCAACAAATTTTCCAGAATTGTGCCTGAGAAATGTCATTTAAACATCCCATTTTCAAGTAGTCAGAGCTTTTAGAAAATCTGGAGTGTGTGCACTGACCTTGCTCCCACGTCTACATTATCCCCTGGTGAAAAATTGGGATTTAACAGCGTTATGTTGACCAAAAATTGTTGCAGGTGTAATAAAATCATGTTGACCGACTGAATCATTCAGCGTGTCTTTATGGATGTTTCATAGATTTGCATAATGCTGAAGAAATGGGATAAGGGTTGCACGCTGTCACAGTTAATAAACTCTACTGGGTTTTAACCCTCATTAGGGCTTTAATTCTATTTGGTGCTTACGCTTACTCTCCAGTTCTACTTTTTAAGTCTACTTCTCATTAACTGAGTCTGTACTTAGGAACTGGGGTCCAAAAACTCAGCTCTGGGTGCATGCACCCTTCATAAACTGCATTTTTTACAATAGTGACACAAAATAGATTGCTGCTTTCCAATATACACGCATTAAAGGGCTTTTTTGCTGTTCAAAATGGTCTTTGGGTTTTCCTGCCTCACTTTTCTAGAGAGGAGCACGTGGTGCCTCCTACGCTCAGGAGGTGGGAGCGATGGAGTGATGCTCAGTATCCCTCCTGAGCAAACTCAGTGGCTGTTAAAATGTAATATTTATTGCTTTTTTGTTGAACTAGTCATAAGAACTGCCAGTACCCAAATATCCATCACCCAGCCTTTCTGTTCTGTTTGTCCAGGATCAGTCTATCTCGTCCTTTGCATTAGTGGTGAGGGAAGATGGACAGACCTCTCAAGGAGCCAAGAGGTTTAAAGTCTTTAGAGATCTGTAGCTGTCTCTTAAATTCCCACTTGGAAATAATTTCTCACCCGGAATTGAACAGTGCATCAATATAGTGCTCTTCCTAAGTCATAACAGAAGGCATGAGCTCTGCTTTGCTTTGCTACTGTCTTCTAATTTTCTGAGTGTCTGTGTTGAGTGATGCAACGCACAGAAACGGGTATTTATTTTATGCAGGCTTTTTTTAAACAAAATGTTGGTGGAAGTGTTTATGCTGGTTACAAGAGCCCTTCATGCTATGTTTTTGTTTGGGTCAAAATCGTTTAAAGTTGAATGTCAGAGGCTGGTTGCTGTTCCAAATACGGTCTATGGTTGGTTTGGTTTGGATGGAGCAATTGGGGAGAGGATCTGGCTTTTGCATTTCAGTATGCCTCTGGATCTCACTGGAGTTAATGGGGTCCACACTCCAGAAAATGCTTGTCTTGGCTGTGGAAGTGTTTGATGAAAACCACATAGCTTCCAGCAGCATCTTGATGGTTTTCTCTTCAACAGGGTCTGGTTGTCTTCTGCTACCTGGGATGTGCAATCGCTGGGATATTGCTGCAATTATGCACAATAAACTGATGCTCTTTGCCTTTCAAAGCCCTTTAGCATTGTTTCTACCCACCCTCTATCTCCAGGCTTTATTTATTCTCCTTTAGTCTGAAAAACTTATAAGTATTTGAGGGTTTTTTGGTAGAATTGAACTGTTGTTCTTGCACATGTATTAACAATAATCAACAATATAAACACTGAATCCAATAAGGATTGCAGGCTTCACGCTGGGGAACTTCTTAGCCCAGCAGATCCTGCAAAAATGGGCAACTGCCAGGAGGGCAGATTCAGGGTCTGCAGGGCTTCAGGGCCTGCAGCCACACTGGAGGGGAAGGAGGTGGAGTCAGCAGAATGAAGACCTGTCTGGTGGGACACGGGCAGCTCTTCACCATGCGCCTTGCAAAGTCGTTTGGTTTTACAAGGAGATGAGAGTCCAAAAGCAGGGCAGAGCTTGGTGTGTCTTCTCTACTAGGCTGTGTCAAGAAGATGAAATCAAGTGCTGTGTTTGGTAAGGGTACCTGAACCTCAGCCTTCACTGAGCACCAAACCCATCCAGCAATGTAAATAAAAAGTGGACTGAGCTCAGCTCGGTTGTGACAGACCAGCCTGTGCTCAATTCAAGATGTTTTTTGGGGGTAGAAGGTTCCCCATTAGATGACACACTGGTAGATATGCCTATCTTAAATGCTGATGTTGCCCCTAAAACAGCCAGTGCCTTAATACTATATTGGGGTCAACGAGCTGGAGATTTCTCCTGGTTTTAGCTCCAGGACCAAGTCCAGAGTCTAGTCTATTTGTGACATTGCAGTGCCCACGCAGCCTGAATTTTACTATTTCTGGCAGCCCTGCATCTGCAAGAAGTCCAGGGAGCCATGCAGGGGAAAGACCTGAGGTCTGAAAACAAATTGGAAGTAAGAAGAATTTGTTCTGAGTTTTTCAGAGCCTGTACATCCAGTGCACAAGCTGTACAGCAAAGGGGCCCATCTGCTTGTGAAGCACTACGTTTGTGGCTGTCCTTTGTTCTCAATATTTAAAGCCATAAAGTTCAACTGGCAGCTTGTAGCATGAAATTTCTCCCTTAGATATTTTTTTTTTAAAAAAAAAGCAAATTGTGGCAGGGTGAGTGTAAAGCTGGTTTAACCAGGGTTTTGGGAAGTGAAAAGGATGCTTTAATCTTGGTTATCTATAAGTGTAAGCTGTTGTGGTTTCTGAATATGTAGCAAGGTAAAAGAAACCATTATTCTAGCATTTATTAAAAATATGATTTTGTTTCTTTCCTAAGATCTATACTGGCTCTTGCCGTACAGCCCCCTTCACAGACTTTGATGGCAGCCAACAGAAGCAGTGAAAAAAACCAAAACAAACAGTATATTAAAATACCACCCTTTTACATCATCACATACAGCTTTTTTCTGGTTTTTGCCTTTCGTGAGTCATTGGTTCTGTGGGAGAAGAAAGTGTGGGTCTGTCTAATGCAAAGATGGTATTGTTATAACAAAGAAGCCTATAAAATTCAAGTTTCATCATAATTAAAACCCAGTTATAGTTAAAAAACATTGGTTTTTGGAATTTGATTGCAACCAGCATCACTATTTTAGAGGAAGGGAAAAACAAATTTAATTTTCTATATTTTTTTTTAAAGCAGACATACTATTTAGAGTGTTAATGCCTCTTCTTTTTTTTTTTTTTTTATTGATTCCTTTCTTTTTCCGTTTATAAATTTGAGGGATTATAACCCTTTTGCTTTCCCAGGATTATCTGAGTACCAGCAAATATTTTGAATAATGCCAGCAGAAAAAGACCTTTACTCAAAGTTTCAAATCTCAGCTGAGTGCAGAGTAGCAGGAGTAAGAAATCCTGACCCTGGGGTCAGGACCCTGGCAGGATGCTGTAGGGATGGCAGCAGATGGAAGATGTGCTCATATATGTTTAGAGAGTTTGTAATCTTAAGAATTAAGAATCTAGTGAATGCATACAAATGTGTTTTACAGAGGCTTTTAATTTGAGCAAATTTGGTTTTCTTAGATTATATCTTTTGCTGCCTCTAAAACACAGGCTGTCACTGCCGAAACTGCAAGTCCTCGCTCCAAAACACTTCAAAGAGAGATTTTAATTCTTAAGTCTGTCTTCCCCTTGTTCCTTTTGGCAGAAGATATTTCCAAAAGTCTTATCTGTTTTTAAGGTAGCCTGAATCTGATGCCTATCTTGAAAACTTAAAGGCAAATTAATTTGGCAATGCAATCTTATGAAGAAACCCAAATATAACAGGATCTTAGCAAAAGTTGGCCAACCCAAATAAGTGGCACTTTGAGCATATAATAAATAAAATATATATCCTTGCTAGACTGAGACGTAGGAAATCTATTGATTAAAACGTTGTCTTCAGCTTATTTCCTGAATCGCTGAGTTAAAGTGCGTTTGATCTATCTTGTTTTCGCATCAGCAATATTTTTGCGTGTGTGCAAGATGCTGCGCCTGCTTTGATCCCTGAGAAATTTGTTTTGGTGTCGCTGGAGCTATTTTTATTTTGCTTTGTGAGTGAAATAAAAAGGGTTTGATAAGTGCCACGGTGTTCCAGAACTGCCTAAATGTCACGTAACGAGACTTGCAGAAGAGACAAGGAGCTGTAGGTGACTACCTGAAGACAAAGCCATATGTACTATATGCTATATATTTCAGAGAATATTCAATTTTAATATATGTAGGATAATAAATACAGGAATAAATAAATACCCCCTTTAATACAAGAACAAATGTTTAAGTGCTTATTTTAAATGCTCTGCTGCACAGGAGTGGATGTAAGCGCATAGTGCAATCCTTTCTTGAATACCAAGCCTGTAATTACAAGAATATTGTGAATGTTGCACACCAGGTCGTGATGTGAACAGGAGGGATGGTTGGGCAGGCTGGGCATCCTTTACCCTGCCACTCCTCCACAGCTTTACCCTGTTGAACAGAGAAAATAAGAGCAACGCATATTTAAGGGGACAAACTGCTGTACAGGTTTCCTTTTATTTATTTTTTTATTACAAGGGTTTTATGGACTAGTGGTATTTAAACCATCTGCCTGGTGACATATGGTGATTCAAAGTGAATGGCTGAAATGAAAAATAAAAGTTTAAAACTTGTTTTGGAAGGGGGCTATTCCAACAGTTTGGGGAGAAATGCAAAATCATGCTCTTGAAATCACAGCAGCTCCTTAATTTGAAAAGAAATAATATTCCCCAGTGGTGCTCAAATTAGGTAGTTTGATATCTATTTAGGATAGTGAGGGGCTTTATAATGTCATCTAGGATGAATAGAATAAATGCTTTATTGAAATGGAAAAAAAAAAAAAAAGCCTAAAAACTTGAGTCATATAAAATAGATTGATGTCTCTGCTGGTATCTTATAAATGGATGTTGCATGAAGGCAAAGTGCTGTCTTCAACTCTTCAAGCCAATTAAAAAGATCTCATTTTAGATAGCTGCTGCTGGTTTGGGAGCCAGGGACGTTTGGTATCATGGACTTCATTCCCAGTGCTGGTGGACGTGGCTCCCCACAAGCAGGTCCATCACAGCATCAGGTGGTGAGCTTGGAGAACCCGTTTTGGTGGAACCCCATAGCACCCAGCAGCACTGGACCAACTTGTGTATCCAAAACCAGATTTGCTTGTGCTGTGTGTGATAGAAATCCTACCAGGAGGAGACTGCGTGTACCATGAGGCAAAGAGAGCGTCCCAGTTTCAGCCCCACTGCATTTCATCATCTGGGGGAGCGTGTGGGGTGAAGTCTGCTACGAAGGAGCGTCTGTCAAGGAATTATCTGGATTTGTCGGTACAACAGAGAGAAGAAATTGGCTTATAAGGAGCCAACATATTTGCAAATGAGATCCATATGTATGTGTGCTCCACCCCCCCCATATTCTCTATACATTGCTTTGCCAGGAGTTTCCTACCAGTTCTTACGATACAGCCTTTGCTTCTAAAAATAACTACTGAAGAATTTGAGATCTGGGCTGTTGATTAGATTTTTGGGTCCCAAGTGTAGCAAGGAAAGCAGCTCTCTGTGGGCTTCCCAGCTTGCCATGTAGCCAAGCCCATCTCGGGAAGAAGAGCAATGGCTTATAGCACACCCTGCACATCCCTGGAGAAAACTGGGCAATGCTGGGGTGGTACAGACTTAATGATATCCTTATCTATTTTAGAAAAAAAGAGGAAAATTCAGCAGTGAAGTCCTGCACATCCCCTATAACGTCTAATAAAAGGGGGAAATAAAAGTATTGTAATACAAACCCATGTATGACTGTATAGGGGAAAGGATGCCATTCTTTGTTGGCTTTCCATTTTTAATTGCACACCCTTGTGGCACTTAATTGGGCTGGTTTATGCTAGGACAAAGCATTACAGCAGCGAGAAACATTCCTGGGTCTTGGCCTTCATCTTTCCCCAGAGACTGATTTTTCTGGTGTAACAGTGGCACTGATTGTTTTCTGGTTTTATCCAAATAAGCAGAGATGGAGCGTGGGGTTAGAGAACTGGTCTTGAAATTTTCTATTAATCACTGAAATATTTCCCCCCATTTTGGGAAAATGTAAAAAATAAAAACATCAACAACCCATGTTGCTTGTAATAAAAACAGGGGGAAAAAAAAAAACCCTCCCCAAAACCTTTTCTTCAGTAAAGGGAAGAAAAAACGGTTACTGGAAAGTAGACCTGTTTGTGTTTCTAAATGTCAGCTGCTTTCCAAAACTTGTTCAGACATTTCAAGAGCTCACACTCAGTCTTTAAAAGCGCTACAACAAATCCTTTTGGTCCTGTTGCTCATATTTTTTCATCACACACTTGTTTTTTGTTAGTAGCAATGCTTTCTTTGGGCAAGCAAGTAATTCCTTGTTAATTGTTTTGATATTTTGTGATTATCCTTGCAACGTGGCTTATCTGACAGCACTTTATTGTCACCGAGCAATGGTTAGCAGCAGTACGAAGGCTTATGTACACTGTGAGCTGTGAACATCCTCAGTCGTGGACCATGTTACTGCCTTCTCCTGTTCCAGCTTGAGAGGGAGAGAAAGCAAGGCCATGTACCAGATTAATTGCATATTAAGTGCAAAACATTGGCAGAACAGCACGTGATCACACTAAAAGATGCTATCAAAAATTAAAGGAAAAAGAGGTGGCAACAAGCTAATAGAAGACAAATGATGCTGTGTGAGCTTTATTCTTTTGCTTGGGGTCAGTGAAATAAGGCCACTCAGATGATGTACCTTAAAGATGATGTACTGGCTGAACAGGAGCCAGCAGTGTGCCCAGGTGGACAAGAAGGCCAATGGCATCCTGGCTTGTATCAGCAATAGCATGGCCAGCAGGGACAGGGAAGGGATCTTACCCCTGTACTCAGCACTGGTGAGGCCGCCCCTCGATGAGTGGGTTCAGTTTTGGGCCCCTCACTCCAAAAAGGCCATTGAATGACTCGAGCGTGTCCAGAGAAGGGCAACGGAGCTGGTGCAGGGTCTGGAGCACAGGTCTGATGGGGAGCGGCTGAGGGAACTGGGGGGGTTTAGTCTGGAGAAGAGGAGGCTGAGGGGAGACCTCATGGCCCTCTACAACTCCCTGAAAGGAGGGTGCAGAGAGGGGGGATGAGTCTCTTGAACCAAGTAATGAGTGATAAGACAAGAGGGAATGGCCTCAAGTTGCACCAGGGAAGGTTTAGACTAGATATTAGGAAGTATTTCTTTGCAGAAGGGGTTGTTGGGCGTTGGAATGGGCTGCCCAGGGAGGTGGTGGAGTCCCCATCCCTGGAGGTGTTTAAGGGTCGGGTCGACATAGCGCTGAGAGATAGGGTGTAGTTGGAAACTGTCAGTGTTAGGTTAATGCTTGGACTAGATGATCTTCAAGGTCCTTTCCAACCGAGATGATTCTGTGATTCTGTGAAAGGGAAGGTTGGTCAGAAGGATTTCAAGGCAATGTGTGACAAGCTGCCCATTTGTTCAAGGCTTTATTGAAATAATTATGCGTGAACCTTCTGTTTCCCTGCTTATTCTTCTACAGTGGCTAAAATTCAACAAAATTTAACAGTCACAGCTGGTATAATAAGATTTTAGGTGATTAGTGTGTACCAAAGCACTGTGATAGCACTCAAGGTAGTAATTTAAACCAAGGAAGAATGACAAGCAGCAAGAACAAAGATAGTCCTTAAATATGAATTACTGCTTTACAGTTATGTGTGTAGGTGTCTGTCCCAATGCGTGTGTCTTTAGGAAAGTGCAGCCCTTGTATCCTGCTTTGATCTTGGTTTTCATCACTGTTAATTGAGCAAAATCTCTTTGCACCATGGCTGAGAGCACCATGGTGGGGATGGCCCTTCTTTAGAGGTATTACTCCTCTTTCTAGGAGAAGTGCTGGAGGAGCAGTGAATCTGCCTGCTGTGATTTGTAGCTCCCGTTGGCAGTACCTGGAAAACTTCACGTTTTCAGTAACACTCAAAGATTTACTATAGCGGTTTTAGCCTCTCCTTTTGTAACCCTTCTTCTGGTACCAGGCACTGCCTGCCCCAGCGTGTGCTTTCACATCACTTGCTATCGTTGCTGTGCAATATCCACCCTCCTCTTTCCTTCTCCCCAAGTAAACTCTTCAAGGATCTTGATGTATATTTTTTATATATATATATATATTTATTTTTTAAAAATCTTTTTCCTTTCTCTGCCAGTGATGGGATTTATGGTGCGATCTCACTTGAATGCACCAAAGAAAACCAAGCCAAAGTCAGGGGGCACATCTTATGGCCCTGGGATTGCAACTAACTCCTGATGGCGTCAGGACCGTTGGCGTATGCGGTGTAAATTAAAATAGTAGACAAAAGCTTTGACAAGGGAGAAATATGACTGTCGGACGTGGAAGCTTGGGAAGCATAAACCCATTTTAGTGCAAAGCAGGAATCATTTCCAATCAACTTTTTTCTTTTCTCTTTCAGGCTGTGACCGTGCGAAACTCCATGGCTAAATCTTTGTACAGCGCCTTGTTCGACTGGATAGTGTTCAGAATTAACCATGCACTCCTCAATTCAAAGGACATGGAGGAAAGCACCAAGGTAACGTCTCGGCAGCTCTTTTGGCTACACTCTTGTGTTTTTAAAATAGGTAACTAATGGATAAAACATTACCCAAGCTCCTAGCAGCACGTTGCTTAACATAAAGTTAGTTTTTCCTCGGTTAATATTTTAGACTGAGTACATTGTTATTTTAAGTGGCATTTGCTGAGCCAGAAAGGGTGAAGCACCTCGAATAATATATCCTCAAAGTGGCTGGGAAAGAGGTTTTGTTGTAGCCACAAAAGCCTGTGCCCTCACCCCCTCCAGGAGCCATGCCAATTTTCCCCCTTGTGTGTAAAACTATAGGACTTTATATAATTGAGGGGAAAAAAGGGAAATCTTGCTAACGCAAGGTGTTTTGATGAAGTTGCTCCATAAAAATAATTAGAAAAGGTGAACAAGCTTGTGGTGTCGGTAGGTACTGATATAGCACATCTATAAAGAGCAGGAAAGCGAGATTGGGGAAAAAAAGGTTACACTGGGAAGAGCAAAGCCAGCGTGGTGCTGGATCATTTTCCCAAGGCACTGATGGAAGGGATGACATGACATGACATTTCCTGCGATAGCAGGAGCTGGATGCCACGACCCGGAACATCCTCTCCAGGACGTCTCGTGTATTCATCTGTGCTTGTCGTGGCAGGGGGATGCTGACCCCAGAAAGCACGGGTGCACGGATGTGTCCATGCACACACGGGCTTGCAGCTCACCAGCTACCCTTGGCTTGGAAATTTTGGGCATGGGCCAGCAGCTGTGGGGTTTTTTGGGGGGTTGTACATCCAAGCTGAAGCTGCAGCTGCCAAAAGGAGGATTGTTTTGCTAAGCACTAACATTATGTTTGAATTATGCTGTAGGGCCGAAGTTGCAGAGGCTTGCAGTGTAGCTGGTCCTTTATTTAACTCCATAGAAATGCTTGCAGAGTGTAATTATAGACTGGAAATAAATACATGCATATAAAATTTGGTAATATGCTTTTCTGACAAGAAAGGTTGTTAAAGCGGGTAACATCCAGCATGTCTTCTGACTGCACATGCTTCCTCTCCCTCTGTTTAATATTTTACCAAAAATGTTGTGTTCTCTCATGATTTTTTTTCCAAGTCATCAAAAGTTTTGTCTAGGCTGTCAGAAAAAAAAAACCAAACTCAACACTGTAGGTGTATTTGGTGAAACAGAAAAGGTGGATTTGTTTTGAGAAGGAAACGCATCTCAAATACTAAATAATTTTTTTTTAAATGATCCAATTTATTGTATTATCTGTTCTGTAATATGTAAATACAAAATCAGACTGGGAGACTTTTGCTTGCTTAGCCTGTCTGTAATAACAAGGCACAACAGTAGGTGTTTATGGGCCATTAAACTTTGGTTCCCAACCTCAAATTGCAGCAGGTAAGAGCCAGAACAGCCCAAATTCATGCTGTATTCCAGCACTCCTGCTGCATATTAACCCTCTGCTTCCTCCAGCCAAGACTCCTGTGCAGCGTAACCACCCTCCTCTTGCCTGTCTCCCTATATCATCTCATGAATTCCCAATTCCCAGTTTTCTGACTCGTTGTTTGGGTTTTTTTTGCTCAAAATCGCACCTTGTAGCCATAAAATCCAGGTCAGGCAGCCAGTGCCGGGCGCTGGGAGCGGTGTTGCCCTTGCGCAAGAGCAGATCCGCCTACGCTGGCAAACGCCCAGGACCCGGAGCTGCAGGAACGTGCAGGCTCGTACCGGCAGCGAGATCCAGCGAGGCAGTCCTGGGCTGTACGTGGGCCAGGTTTTCTGAAACAGGAAGGTAGTGCACAAAATACCAAGAAATATCTACTTCTAGAGACAGAAGTGTAATCAGGTTTATCTTCAGAGTCCTCTATGATCACTGATTGATTTTCATGAGTCCCCAGAAATCATGAAAATGCATGAATCCTGCCTGTTTTATGGATAGAGAGGTTAAAGAGAGAGTTTATGTGCATTGCACAGAGCTGCAGAGAGCAGCTTCATTAAACATTGACTAGCCATTTTTCTCTCAAGTTGTTCTACAGCGTCACCTCCTCACCCCTTTTTTTAGCCCCCGGCTTGGGTCCTTCCAGCACAGAGGGAGGAGAGGTGCCTGCCTGGACCAGGCAGGCCCGGGAATAACTGCTCTTTTGCCCTCAAGGAATAGCGTCACTGCCAGCAAGTGGCCGAGGGCATCCTGGGCTCTGCGGCTGCCGCTGAGACACCAACCAGCAATTACCACGCTTCTCTGCCCTGGAGGAACCGAGGTGATGCCAATTAATTTGGTTTTTCCTACCACTTCACAATCCTCTTGAAATCCTTTTCATCTTGGGCTTGGAGAAACCCCAGATGAGGATATAGGTTTTTCTTAATCTCCTATATGTGGTCTTGAGGTTGGGCAACCCCAATGAGTAACTGGAAGGTGGACTGGGAGCAGGGGCATCTCCAGACCTTGAGAGTAGGTCCTCGCTGCAAAGCAAGATCTCAGCGCTTGGATGACATCTACTTGCTGGCATCTACCAGCTCCCTCAAAAAAAATCTCCTAAACACCCTGAGTCTCTGATTTATGAAAAAAAAATACAGTCTTGCACCTCACTGTGAAAGGTTACTGACTCCTGAGTTTGCAGTGGGTGGGCAATATGCGACTCACCCTGCAGCAAATGTCCTGGCTTAATCCAGCCCATGCTTGCCACCAATATTCCTCTGACTTTTAAGATCCATTTTGAAATAATCCTACAGGTTGTGAAGGTTCAGAAGGTTGTCAGATGATGGATTTTTGTCAGAGGGCTTTTTCATATGGCAGTCATGTTATGCAGAGGTAAAGTAAGACCTAAACCCATCTGAATTCAGAGTGTATATGGGAGGAGAACTGCTTCTGAAGTTGATGAGAAAAATGAATATGAAAGTATATCTCTTTATGAGTGTAAATTTTGATTTCAGTGGTCATACACAGTTGTCCTATAAAAACACTCGTGGAGAGCTTGTAGCTTTTACAGAAATTGGCTTGACCAGAGCTACCATTCACCTGGTTGGGGTGACTCAGGGTTTTGACGTGAAGGTTGGAGGTTGCAGAAGACAACAAATACTTATAGGTGCACATATGGCACGCACACAAAAGCCGGATTTGCTCTCCGATCCGCGTGCTGTTGAAACACGTGCAGCCATCTCTGCGTCCAGCAAAGTCCTTTTGCTGGGGCTGAGCAGCATTGCCCCAGCCACCTAGGACGACCATGTAGACCAAAACTCATGCTCAACCAAACCAGTGGTGGATATAATATTCATTGGTGCAGACAGTATTTGGTGAGGAGGCTGTTTATAGCTAGTTTAGCCTATTTAATTGCTGGTGGACTAGGTGGTGCGGTGATAGGTGGGAAGAAAACCTAGATCCTAACAAAGTCCAAACCCTAGGAGAGCCTGGGACAATGGGAATGGAGACAATTTTCGTATCCCAATATGTGTGTTTATTTGATGTTAGCAGTAAGGACAAGATCAAAAGATGAAGCTGGGTTAAAAAAAAATAAACACCCGGCTGTCGTTCTTCCACTGTTTTTCAAGCAAGTATTTGGAAGATGTAAATCAGACCTTTGATATCCAAATTTAGTTAAATGTACAGTGAATTATTTTGGGAAAACACAGTGGGATTTGGCTTATCTTGCTTGCTGACAGGATTCGTAGCATGTTATTTCTGAGCCGAGTTGTGAATAAGTTATTTGATACGGCTTGTTTTATGCTCGTAGCAGTGCTGCTGTGTATCCGTTTCACTCCAACTCCATTTTCCTTGGTCTTCTCTCTATTGCTTTTACCTTTTTTTATGTTCTCATGATCCCCTACAAACTGTCTGAAATTTGACCTTTATTAATGAGGTTGGAGACTTTTTCTCCTCTTGAGAACTAGATTACTAAACCTCAGAGAGTCTATTATTTAATTCCCCTTCCATAAATTAGGTTAAGAATTGTTGGAAGTCTGTCTCGTTGCTTAAAATGATGATATAGGGTATATCGTGGTGGAACAGAGGCATTTCTTCCAAGGGTTTTTTTTAAGCTTTTCCCATTTGGTTCTTGTGAAGTGTCTTAATTTCTTCCTAAATAACCCTGCTGTTGTTTTCAGATGAGGTGCTGCGTATGTATGGATGATGGTGAATGTGAATTTATGGCCATGAAGAAAGTTCATTTAAATGAACGGCCATGAAGAAAATTCATGGTTGAATTCATAAAGAATTCATGACCGTGTAGAAAATTCGTTTAGATTTAATCATCTAGTTAATTCTTGGCTATCTGACCTGAAACAGAGGAAGAATTGCTGAACACACAGCAGGTTTAATGCCCATCTGTTCATTATTTTTAGGTCCCAACTTCCAAATTTGTAGCAAATCACTGCCTTTCACTTTATATAATAGGTCATCATGTATATTATGGGGATGTACTTCGGAATAGTCCTTTTAGATTTAGTGGTGATGGCTTTTTGGCTTGGTTTGGGGGTTTTTTACAGTATTGGCTTTGGAATATTGTAAAAAAAATAAAAATTTTAAACAGGTAAAAAATTTAAAAATAATAATAAAAAGTATTTTTCCCCAGAATTTTAAGCAAAACTATTTGTGATTGCCAAAATATGCCTCTGTGATAGAATGACATCACCAGCGTGCATTCGGGGTGACATAAATCAGCTCCAATATTTATTGGTGCTTTGGGAATTGGAGAGCACGTCATAGCTTCAAGACCGTTGTTTGCCAAACCCCTTAAAAGTCATGCTCGGTGTTTAAATGTTACGGCTGTGACGTTTTTAGAAAAGCATGAGGTCAGTTTTTATCATCTCAACCAGAAAGTGCTTACTAACCCAGGGTTCACTCAAATTTTAAAAATCCTTGTAGACGTACACTTTTAGTTACAGGAATTTCACTATAGATTTTATATACTCAGTAATAGAGTTGACTGCTGCAGGCTTGTCCGTGCTGCACACTTGTTAATTTTAAATGTTAGCTTTTATAAAGGAACAACATTAACACATAAATTAGACTTGGCTAGTTGAGGTCTCAATTATATTATATCTTTGCATGATTTCCTTATGGCCCTCATTCAAAGTGTCAGTTTGAAACTGAAGAATGAGATTTGTAAATGTAAAATGCCTTTGATTATTTTCTTTAAATATTGGACTGCAACGTTAATCTTAAAAACAGCCAGATTACATGTTTTTGTCGGGCAGTTTAACAAAATAATTTCATTCACACTTATCTCAATGGAAATAATTTTTTTTTCACCTTGCTATAAGAAAGTAGGTTTGTGCTGCTTTATAATGGAAAAAAAAGATCTAACCCTTTTGCATAGGTACCATGAGAGTTTTTTGGCCAGAAAGCAGAAAAATAGACATAAATTCCCAATTTCTCATATTTAAAAGTTTTACCAACTTACACACATTGACCTCTTTTTGGGGGGGAAGTCTGCAGTGCTGCCTCCTGCAACAGAGGCCAAACGACCTGATTCACCACAGAGCTCTGCCCTAATTTCTCTGGTGTGAAACTGTAAAAAAAAAACCCCACATCTTAAAATTTATATTCTGGAGGTGTTCGGGAGTTATCCACATAATCAGTGATGTGAGAAAAATGCTGGTTTTCCCTCTGTAACAACCATGGCAGAATTAAGCATGCTCGTCTTGTACGTGTGGTTTGATACCTGCAGTGATTTTGATAAATACACATTATTTTTATTTTTAGTTCTGTGTTATCTCTCTGAGCTTGTTTAATTTTGGGTGCCAGCAAAAGAATTATAAAAAGACAACTTCAAAATATAATATTTTAATAGGATTTCTTTATAACTGAAGTTATAACTGAAGTTATGAAGTAGCCCAGAAGAGTAGTAACTCTTCTATTTCGCTTTATAAATGTATTTACAGACACACATTAAAATGTATTTTCTAGCAGTTTCAACACAATAAATGAACTAGCATTGAAAAAGAGGGAAGGTTTTTTTGTACTCAGCTATTTCATATTAAATTATGTTTGTGAAAGCTTGAAAACCTTGTTCAGTTTACAGTGTTCACTTGTGGCAGGGCCTTAACTATTTCCACAGAGCATCAGTATGGCACTTGTGAAAGCTGATGTCTGTAATTCCATAAGGATTCTGGAAGTGTGAGCATTTTATCTTCTAAGTCTTGTTTTTATGAAGTGCAATAGAGGTATCTAGGGTAGTTTTAGGGAGCTCTTGTGGGTCGTAGGGAGAAGCTTGCATGGCAGTGGAGTGGTTGGGGTTGGGATTTGCTTACGCGAGGGCAATGCGAATGGAGCATTGGTGTCGTGGATAAGAAAAAGTCACTTTGTCCTGTTTCCATCATCACTTTTTCCATGTATAATATAGATAAAATATGAGCTGCTAATTATACAAAGACTTTAAGAAGAATTCTTACTGAAATCTATTTTCAAAAAGAGATGAAGAAGATTTCTGCTTGTTAGGCTGCTGTTTAATGAGTATATCTGTGAACAAAAGGGTTCATTGGGACGAGCAGGAGAAGGATGCTTGACTTGGAAAGCAGCGAGTGAGAGAGGATCCCTCTGCCAGGCCCAGGCCTTGGTCCAGTGGCTTCCCAATTTCCATCTTCTGGTCAAACGGCTGTTTCTCATGGGCATTTTGCCAAGTGATGCAAACTCCTGGGAAGCTGGCCAAGGACCTTCAGTAGTCATCCTTGTCATGGCATGGCTGGGGGTGAGGGCGTAGAGTCTGACTGGCCCTGGAATAGGGGCAAAAGCCTGGATGAAGGATAAGGTAGTAAAAGACCTCTTGGAAAAATGGGTTAGAGTCTTATTGTTGTCCTTATATGCTTTTTTAATTGTGATTTCACTTATTCCAGTAGCCAAAGTCCATACACAAAGCTTCTGCCCACAGCAGCTGTGTCTGTTCCAGCCTTAGGTGTTTCCCCGGTCAGGAGCTGAGCACAGGGGTATTTTCCTCCTACATTACGTGATCTGTTGAAGGGGACAAGCTGCAGTAGAGGCTTCTGGATAGTCTGTTTTATATTTCTGGCAGTGGAGTTAGGATAGTCTTTGGAAGGTAGTCTTATGAAATCCAGAGTGCAGATAAGACCAATAAAATTAAAACCAGTGTGCCTGGCAGCTCTCAGATTCTTCTGAGGTGGAGCAGAGGAGGTGTTTCTCCTCCCTGCTTGAGGTTTGGTTCATTTGACCAGTGCTAATGCTTTTACCTTTCTTAATATTTTTATTTAATTAATTGTCTCATATAAACAGAGCCCATGTATAAGTGAAATGACTTTGGTTAGTCCCCCAAGCATGGTCCACTAATGAACTGCTGGTGGAGCTCTCCATGCACGTGTTCTTCAGGCTCTTCACCCCATTTCTGATGACAACAGGCTTGCTAGGTGGACACACTCTTGAGTTTTATTTGTAACTAATTATTAATTACTTGCTTAACAGAACAGTCATATACAGGTTTGGAAGCTGCAGCAGAAATGATACCTACTTAAGCTTGTTTTTCACCCAGGCTCCCTGTGTTGATGAGGTTTATCTCCTGTCACAACCCCATGTCCCTCTTCCTCTGGGTTTACCAAATTCATCCAATAGGCAGAGGGCTCAAGTTTTATGAAAACCAGTGCCTACGTGGAGGAGAAAGGGCCACATTTCTACTTCCATTAAGGGAAGGAAGGATAGTCTGAGCCAGGGAGTGATGGGTTGCACTTGCTTGCAGGCCAACATACGCATGGCCAGGGGTCCACTGCTGCCCCTTGCCTGGCTGGTAGTGGGGGAGCAGGCTTGGTTTGGGAGGAGAGAGGGAGCCAGGAGGTTGCAAAGCAAGCTGTGAATTCGCAGCAGTGTTGACCTTGTTTTGCCAACATAGAAAACGTGGTGCACCCACGTCTTGAAGAGCGTCTCAAGAGGTTGTTGTTAGAGGAGAGACCAAACAGGCTTTGACTCTTCAGTTTGGAGAAAAGCCTGGGGTGGGATACAGTTCAGGTTCACTGAATCATCAAAGTGGTTGAAAAAAGGCATTTTAGAACTGTAGCTCACCAAATCCTGCTATATATGTTATGGGGTATGGATTTAGTAAAAGAAAACACTTCTCTGTCGTGAACTTCTAAAAGTTGGCCTGAGAGGCTGTGAGGGATCATAGTGTCCGTGGGTTAAAGGAAAAAAAGGATGGGTACCTCTTTACCCATGAACTAAAGGGAGCACAGAGGTGCCATCTCCCTCATCCCAAAATTGTGGGTGCTGGTAGAAAAGGGTGATGAACCACAGAAGAGCCATGCTGACATACCCAGGTGTTGCAGGAGAAGAGTCAGAGATCACTCAGATCTGAGTTAGCAGTTAGTTTATTGAGTGCTAACCAGTAAAGTTAGGTATGTAAAATATTTCATAAGTACAGATGGATTGGCGGTCAATACTATTTACTACACTTAAAGTTAGTATGGGATGCAAAGATTATCACTTAAGCTTACTATATGTATCTTAAATGTTACATGCGTGCAAAAAATGTCACTTACCCAGCCATTGATGCCTGGTGTCAAGTGAGGGATCTCTCGGCCTCAAGGAGTAACCTTGAGAGGTGTCCCTAGTCAAGGGGAGATCGCCGTGCAGCCAGGTGCCATGGAGGGAGAGCTCAACGGACCCTGACGATGTTTATAGTGTAAAGCGGTTGATTTGTAGTCAGATTTTTTATTGTGTTAATGCAGTTTTGTCCGCTTATCAGCCCAGTCTCCAGCCAAACCGAGTTTTTTTGGGGTTTTAGTGCTGAATTCTCACTGATAGCCTCACACAATAGGATTAACTTTGGTTAGACCTTTGGTCTTTGATTAACTTTGGTTTGCTGAGCATCTGCCCAGACCAAAGTGCAGTTCATTCCAACAGGAGGATTGCATCCATCACACCAGGATGAGATGTCCTGCTGCCGTGGTTGGAGATGCTGGGCTGGGAGGAGTGTTGAGTTGCTCCTGTAGAGCATTTCTTGTGTCCTGGTGGCAGGGGCTGGGATGGCTGTGCCAGAGTACGGGGCCCTGGGACAGTATCCATGGAAAATGAGGCTTGGTTCCCTTCCCTGGCCAGAGACCTTCGTTCAAAGCAAGCAGTAGCCGAGTCTTCAAAGGGTGCAGAAGGCAGGGAAAGCACACTCCTGGGTCATTAGGTTAGAGAAGGAGCTTTTGTTTTATTTGCCTAACAGCTCTGTTGCCAAAGTTTTTAACTATGAAGGAACCTGACTCAAGGGGTGGATCTGAGCCCACTTTTTCAGCAACATTACTCTTTCTGTGTTACGGCTGTAAAGTGACTCAACATCTCCAAAAATCAGTCCATCTGGGTTACGCTTCTTAGTGGGAGACATTCATCTGATCCATCTGATATGCAAGGTGGATATTTTATATTTGATACTATTTTACTTCTGACCAGACTTATTTTCCTTCATTGCAATGGATTATTTCCATGCAAATCCCACGCAGGTGTTTCTTTAGAAGACTTGCAGCTGGAGCATGTTTGCTTAGACATCCTGTATTCACCTTGTAGGCATGTTTCTGTGGGCTGTCTTCACGGTGTAAGCTTTTTTTCCCAATCCTATCCCTGTTTTTTCCCCTCAAAGGATAAATACTGTGTTAGATCCAATAGAATAACTTGGAACTGGGTTCAGGTTTCTTCAAAAATGGTAATTTGTCTATAAATTTAAAAAAAAAAAACAACTCTAAGAGGACTTTTCTTTTAGAAAAAGGCTATTTTTCCAGATATCTGAAGTTACATGTTGTCTCTCTGATGTAGGTGAAGTCTTCCAGATGGCATAATATCAACAATTCCAGTAAAAATTAAAAGTCCTGCTATTAAGTATATTTAATTCTGTTTGTATGCTTTTGATTATGTACTGAGTACAAAAAATCCATTTACTTCATGTGATTTTATTCTAATCCTCATTCTTACTTTCCTTGCAGACTTTATCCATTGGAGTACTTGATATTTTTGGGTTTGAAGACTATGAAAATAATAGTTTTGAACAATTCTGCATTAACTTCGCCAATGAGCGCTTGCAGCACTACTTTAACCAACACATCTTTAAACTTGAACAGGTAGGTCTGGAAATATTTACTCACCGATGTCAGTGAGTGTTGACACGAGTTTGTGGCGCTGATAAAGTTCTTAAATTGCCCCTTTAATTCTTTTATGTTAAGGAGTGTACACTGAATTATTCAAATTTAACTTCTGATTTACCATATGACTTACTGCTACCTGTAAAATAAAATCCAGCCAGAGATTTGCTGGTTTTAAATAAATATTTTGGGGATACAAGTATCCTCAAACACCATGAAGACCTTAACCATTGCTCTTTTGTCTCTTTGATATATGCTCAGAGGGCTCATCCATGAGCAATTTCTTTCTTGCCTTTGCCTGGGCTTCTTGTCGTGTCATTTATATCACATAAAAGTTATTTTTTGACATCTGTTGAAAATGCCACCCCTATCTTCTGGTGGTTTTTTGCTTTCCAGTGTTAATTTGTGGGGAGGGAGGGGAAATGTCACTCTCATACATGTTCTGCAAGGTCACACTTGAGGTCCTTACGACCTTCAATAGCCATGGCAGATTAGGAAAGGTTGAACTTTAAGCTTTGCTTTAGGTTTTCTGAGACTGAGTGTTGCTTTCCAGCCTCAAATTAATGTGCTGTAAGAGAGATAACAAAAATACAGCCCATAATTTAGCAGGTAACATACACGACGAGATGGCATAGTCTATTAATTAGGATGGGAGGAGGCTTCTCCAAACACCATTTGTTATTTAATAACAAGCAGGACAAGAAAACTGCTAAAGTACATGTTGTTTCATGAATGCACAACATATAATTGGGCTCTACAATACTGTAAATATGTTATAGACTTTCAAATTGCCTTTTTTTTTTTTTTTAATGCCAGTCTGCATGCCCTCCCTTCAGGTGAAATTCTTCTCTGGGTGAGGTCAAAGGAAATCCTCCTTATCATTAGTTTCGGTAGAGCTAGCATGTGATGAGCTGTGCTCTGCAGCCTGAGTCCAGCTGAGATCAAAGAATTAAACCAGCCCTTCCCAGAAACCCTGAGATAGTTTCATTTTGGGCTTCTACAGTGTTATAAGAGATCTGAAAAGTCAGAAAGAGAAGTCTCCTTGAATATGAGGATGGTCAAAAATAAGCATTATAGGCCTGAGTGGATCATTTGGGGGATGTTTGCTCTGGAGTTGGATGCTTCTCTGGTAACTTCTTTTTTTGGTCATGAAAGTGGAGCAAAGCTGCTCAGACCCATTTTATTTCAGTTATTTAACTGGTCTTTGTATGCCAATGTACCCTACTCAAAAAATGCCCTAAGAAGTTAGTGGGAAAACCTGTCTGTTTTACCTGTCTGTATTTCTAAGAACGGGTCTATTTTACCATTATGCACTATAAAAAGGCAAACTAAAAAACTATTGCAAATCCAACATAGCTATATTTTCCTATAAAGGTAACTGATACACTTTCTAGAAAAGACCTGGGGAGGGAGGACCCTTCCTGAAAGCTGGAGAGAGGTGATACCTCAGTGAGGTGGGATTTCAGGGCACTTGGCTTTCGGCAGCCTCCACCAGCTTCGCAGGCGTGAGCCAAGATGCCGTCATGCATGAGGGAATTCTGGTGCTCGGGCTGGGATTTTTTAGCAGGTCAGTGTTCCTCCCTGAGCCCAGGGTATATGCAGACCTCCTGATTGCAGCAATCTGTAATTCTCCTTGGACCAGCTTAGAACCAGTGACCTAATTAGCTTTCTCCTATAAATCTGTCAAGCACATGAAGTCATTAGAGTCAGTATTTGCTGTATGGATGAGAGGAGCAGTTGTGGAGGCATCTGATTGCAAAGGGCTTGTTCCAGTTCTTAATGCTGGAGCACGTCATCTATCTAGGGCTGAAGCACTGCGAGTTCTGCTGATGGGAAATACGGTCATCTCTACATAGTTTGCTTTTTATAAATATAAATAACTGTACAGCTGCATGAGTGCTAATTCTTGGGTGAATTATTCGTATGGCTTCATCATTTTCTCTTCCTCTTCTTGGAATTATGTGCTGCATGTGGAGGAGTGGATTTGATGGAAGGAAAACTGATGATACATATTCAGATCTTGGGTCTTCAGAATATCGTTCCTTCCTGGCTGGCCAAAAGATTACCCTGCCTTTTTAATGATAGTTGCCAGTCTACAGATGAAGACTAGGTAGTTAATACTGTGTTTCAAGACATCAAGATAGTTATATTACTTTGAATTGTGAATTTATCAGAGATATTTGTGGCTTTACGAGGGTTTATTTGAGGTCTTGATAGCTGAAAAACAAGTGAGGTTATTGGTGATGGGTACCTGAAGTTGGAGGGGCCCTTCTCTGCATCCAGAGACAGGCTTCTTGTATCTCCAAAGCTTACAGGAGGCTGAAGACAGATTGCTGAGATATTTGGGCACTTCTGCTAAATGAAACAACAAATTTAAATATTCACTAAGGATTTTTCTTAAAATCATAATAGAATTTGTGTAGAAGAAGGGTATTTAGCCATGATGTAATTGATGCTGTGGCATACTGCTGATGTTATGGAAACCAAAATACTTACAACAAAGTCATCCAACAGAAGCGTGGGATTATTTTAACCATTCTTTTCTTTTTTTTTTCTTTGGTGAAATCTAATACAATGAGCCTTGCAAATCTGTTTTTAAACCTTCTGTCTGAAGACAACTCTATTTCCAGTGGTTTGCAAACAACCGACTGAGGCATCTTCGGGCAGTCTGGCTTCAGCCTGATGCCTCCTATAAATACAGCTGCTGTTGTGCTGCGTCCCGAGAGTCTGCAAAGGTCTTTGCAATAGCAACCTCCTCTCTTTAAACCAACCACGAGAATAAGGATGACGCATCTCTGCCCTCTGTTTGTAGTAAAATAGGAGGAGAAGGCAAAAAATGGTAAATGTTAGAGTACTGTCTTGGATAAAGACAGTTATTGATATTTCTTTACCACTTTCTTTTTAAACCGACTATTCTGGATCGTTAAGGAAGCTTTAGTGATGATTCATGATACATGGGAATATGCTTTAGCAGATGATGGGAGAGTACAGGAAAGACAAACCCTAACCAGGTGGTAAAGCCCAGGCTCATAAATCCCGCTCTATCTGTATAGGCAAACTCTTGGATCTGGACTCATAACGATCTATTTATTAATCTAAAAAGTTTGCTATTGCAGGAAACGTAACTTAAATACAGCCTGCCCTGTCACGTAACAAGAGTGGTTTTCTTCTCCCAATGTATCTCACAGGTTTATGGGGTGGAGGTTGGATGAGGGGCTGCAGCTGGTGGCTGCAACTGCTGCCTGATGCGGTGCTTGCTCTGGGTGGCAGGAGGATGGAGTGTCCTTCATCAGGCTCCACACAAAGTGCAGACGTGTTTAGGCCTTCCAGACAGCATGGTTTCATTCCTTCCTCAGGCTGGTGACTCAGGCGAGATGTGCCCATAGCTCTTGGTCTCATTAGGCGCTATCAGAGCATCACACCTTGGCGGTTCTCTGTTCCCTGGCGGCTGCTCCATCCCCGTGGCCTCCTTGAGTGGCCTCCTCTGCAGAGCAGACAAGCCCAGAGCTGTCGCGATGTCAGATAACACCCAGGTGCATCTGGGAGAGGAAAATAGCAATTTTGTATTGCAACTTGCCTTTTGTTTGGGTTTTTTTTGGACATTGCACGAAATAATTGCTGTGTATGAAGATGTTGTTTGGAAGTCACCAGTAACATAGCACTCATGATAGGAGTTTCCTCCAAGTTTCCAGATCTTTGACAGTTTGAGGGCCAAGAATACAAGTTTTTATTTCTTGATGTATCCTATTCTCCAAATTTTGTCATCTTTGACCTCACCAATCTTCCCCCATCCCTGCTCAGGCTCATCCGATACTCAGCTTTTCAGTCACCCCCACCCCACCCACCTTTCCCTGTTTCAACTGATACATTGCAAAGGTAGAGAAGTCATCCCGTAGCTTTCCATCCCACAGCCATTGCTGTTTAAGTTCTTTTCAACACCATTTTCTACCTTTTGCTTACTCACCGAACCTTAATTTCAAGGACATCCTTTTATTGTTTAAAAAAAAAAAAGATGAGTAACTGAGATTGAGACTGGAAAAAAGAATACATTATGTGAAAAGCAATCAAATGGCATGAGCTCAGGGGTTGAGCAAAGTCTGTTTTCTGGTGGGGTCCCTGGTGAGCTTGATGTCCCAGCTGCCAATCCTCGGCCTGCTCAGATAGAAAAACTTCATTTCATAAAGGTAACACATCCTATGAAATGTTTGCTGAGCCATCTAAAGCTCCGTGAATATTTGGGGACATCTGTAGGTTTTACTGGTCCTGTGTAATAAGTAGAGAAATCTGACAGTCTGGACTAAATCATGAACATTATAACAATTTGTTCATTGCACTGGGAGTGAATTAATTAAAAAAAGCTTTGACTTGTCACAGGACGCAGTGATAGGTGTCTGTGAAATGGCTGCTATGCCTGCAATATTTTAAAGCATCTTGGCTATGCAGGGTTTCTCAGGCCATGCTGCTCTGTCTCCCAGCAGCCTTCCATGTCGTTTAGAGAAAGTAATATACGAAAATTTAAATAAATTTAAAATAAATTATGAAAAAGGTTCTTTCTCATACTGCTTGGAGCACTTTTTGTCTTCTTTCCAGTAAGGGTCTTTTCTGTATCTCATCACTCTGGTTAGGTGTAAATGCCTCTTCATTGCCTCTGAAGACAAAAGCCCAACCATCAGAAGTCAGTTGTTGGGGACTGGGAGGCTCGGTTCAAATTTCTGTTTTCATTGGAGATGGGAGAGCGGATGCCCTCTGAAAAATGCTGCCGTCAGCTGTGTGCCATATGACACATGGAGAAATAACAAGCTGCACAAGTTATTGATTTATTATTTGGCAATACGCCATCGTATGTAACTCACATTTGGGAAAAAAAAAAAAAAGAAGGATTGAAATAAAACACGGCTCTGGTCATCATCAGTTCCCCAAAGCATTGGCTTGGGTCCCTCCCCTCCTGGGGTGCTTCATGGCCAGGGCTGGGTCCAGAGAGGCTTCTTTTGCTACCCCCATGTTCCTGGATTTTTCCAGATAATGAATGTTCATAATATATAGATAAAATATAATATTCTATGATACGTTATTTCATAGAATGTATCATAATACATTATAATATGTATATATACAGTAATATCATAGAGTAGTTTAAGTTGGAAGGGACCTTAAAGAACCATCTAGTTCCAACCTCTCCTGCCATATATAATATATGAAACCCCAGAAGTAGTATTCTTAACTCTGTGTAACAGCACCCTAGGTAGACAAATTAGAAAACGTGCTTAAAATATCACCAGAAAATACTCTAGAAAGCTTTCCTGGTGAGATGTGTTCGTGTAAAAGATGCAGCAGTTTTCTATATCTTGTCTACGTTAAAATTAGGTATTTGAAAGAAACAGGTTTGGGTTGCTTTTTTTTTTGTTGTTTGATTTCCTGACCTTTAATTTAAGCCCAGTGCAGAGAAGTACTGTGTCTGTGAAGCCCAGTGTTTGTGAAAATATCATCATTTTGGTTGACAGCGTATAAAACTCTTGAGATAAATGCACCGAGGTTGGGTTGGGTAATGTGTAATTTTAAGGTTCAAGCTCATATTTTGCCTACGAGAAAGAGAAAAAAGCAGAATTGATTTCAGAGATGGACAACAGAAAGTCCACCCTTGGTTTGTTTTTTTTTTTTAATAAAAAAATTAAAAACAAACACAGTCGTGCTAGAGAAGAACTATTTGTGCAAAAATCTAGTGAGATGAACAGGCGGGTTCAACGTGGTCATCATCCCTTTATACTGCACGTGGCTTTTGGTCAGCGGGTTCCACACAGTCCTTTCCTTAGTGAAGTATGGGGTTGGAGGTGGTTTGTGCTGCAGATGATCTGAAGAGGGTTTGGTATTGCTGTGTGTGTTGGAAACATAGCTGTTAGGGAGGAGGACTGCGACGGTCATGGTCTCTTCTGCTTGTCACCTACGTGGGACAATTTTGCAATAGTGACTTTGGAATGTGTGCTGCTTTAGAAATTAAGTCTCTTGCAGCAAGCAAAAGCAAAGGTTATATTGATAAAGAGATTATCTCAGTGCTGCCCCCATGTCTTGTCCTTTGTTGATGTTTTTTGTGAGCCAGACAAGCGAAGGGGAACGTCACCAGGTATCCCATACAGCATCTAAGCACATCCCAGGGCTCTGCTTGCAGCAGTGCTGTGTCCTCCCCAAACTGCCTCAATTCCTCCGCTCAAATCCCCGTTTCTATCCCTCATCCCACGCTCCTTCCTGGAGCTCTCCAAGTTGCAGATGCCTTGCTCCAGGTGCTGTTATCCCTCTCCCAAGTCATCATCTCTTGGGCCCTTTTTTCCTCTTCTCTGAGATGGTTCCTTGACTTTTTCCAGTTAGATGATGTTTTCTGCTGACTGTGGTTCCTACTCAAATATATTGGCTAAATATATGTGAGTATGGACTGTACCAGGGGACAGTCCTGTCCCCCTAAATCAGCTGGAGCCCTGCACCCTGGGGTCAGGTTTGTCCTGGGAACACTGAACCTGACCTTCCTCTGGCACCTGCTCCTGAGATGCAGTCCAATACATGTATATTTATTTATTTTCAAATTATATACATGTACTAATATTACGTATGTTATGAAACCCCCTCAAAAAATAGAAATTAAAAAAGGATGCGATGAAGATGAAATAAACACCAATTTTTATTTATTAATGGCATAGCATAATTTTCTTCCCACACCCCAATGCACACTCTGCTTTGGAGAGCACTAGGTGTGCTCTAGGATGATCTAGGATGCTTCTATAGTGCTCTCTTAGGGTCATAGTCCAGAACTACAGTCATGGGCAAATTCTTGCACATTCCCTATATCTTTGAGCTAAATTAGGTAATGACAGAGTGAAATCTTTGGTTATTTCAGGAAAAAAAAGCACTAGCAATACTTGTGATCAACAGGTTTTCTTTAAAAATAGAGGACCTCAATGCACATTGGTGGATTTTCATAGGACAACATTATGCAGTGTGAGCTCCCTTCTTTTTAAGCAAGAAGATGAACGAGAAACCTCTGAAAACCTCTAAAATACATCAACCCATCCGGAAGAACATCATATTGAGGCAGAACTGGATGGTCCATCCTGACCATGGCTCATTCACCTGTTACGTGCAAAATTCCTGCCTGGGCAGTTGTTTTGGCATGGTAACAATATTTTATAGGGGTAGCATAAGACAACTATATATATGTGTGTGTATATATATGAAACAGGGAGTACTATGAGCCCACTGTAAGTGTGAGAGAGGAATCTGGAGCAAGTGTATTTAGAGACACAAGTTTTAATTGGGACTGAAAGGTGAAGAAGACATTTAACCTGAACGACCAGTCTGGTGTTGACCATGACCACTGTGGAGGTCCCGTTCACATTTGCTAAGCCTGATACATCTTGCAAGGACTGCATCAATATATATATTTCTTTTCCTCTTTAATTTGCATAGCAAGAAATTAAAGAAATTAATCTGCCAGCAGATCACGCAGCATGTTTAGGCTCATGCTTCTCCTGGCTCTTGTAAGAGCAGGTTGGGAAGAAGGATGCTCCTGCAAAGGGAGCGAAGGAGTTCATGGTGTTTTGCCAGCTGAATCATGCAAAACCAATTTTCCCCATTTTGAGAGCAAAATATAATTTATGATGGAAACCTGCTGTTGCCACTGAAGCGTAGGGAGCTGATTTGAGCTCAGAGATGGATGCTGCAGAGCTGGCATAGCTCATATGGCCACGTGCATGAAACCTTGGGCTGAACCTGCTATTTTAGAACACTTTCTTTAATGCTGGACAAACCAAATTACAACAAATTAAAGTCTCAGACTGTGTACGTAAAGCAGATGGGAAGTTGTCAGTGGGAATCAAACCAGATCAGCCTCAAAACCAAATTGACTGAGGAGCTGCTGAAATGGTCATTTCAAAGGAGAAGACCATCTCAAGGAGCACCTTTGCTTCAAAGCCATCTGCCAATGCTCTGTAAGGGGTTTGCAGCTTAAAACAGGCTGGCAGAAGAAATACAGGGGAAGGCTGTTTATCAGAACCCCTGCATTGCCAGATGGTGTCATTAAAATAGAGCAGCTTATAAACCTGTTTATAGATTGTGTATTTATAGAGCATGTGGATACATATTTATATATACTGTGTCTGTGGCACATTATTTAAAAATATGTATTTTTTTATATATGACTACATGTATAAATTCCTTTTCTACTTAAATTGAGAACAAACATAAAAATCCTTGGTCATAAATTGAAAACATCGGCATCGTCAGCCTCGGCATCCTCTTCTGGAGGGATGTCAGGAACTCGAGGCATCCGCTTCGTCTGCAGCACATAAGCACCAGCACCAAACCAGACACTGGTCTCGTTCATTCAGGAGCTCTCTAATAATAAGGTTTTCCCATCTCAAGGATTTATCATATTAAGTTCCTTTTAATTATCAAATTATGGTGGGATGAAGCTGCTGGGACTGGCTCGCGATGCCTGCCTGCTGAACAAGCGGTTAATCCTCCGTGGGATGGATTCATTCCTGGGTGGATGGATCCTGGGTGGAGAGATTCCCCCATGCCTCGCTGCCATTTCCAGCCTTGGAAAAGCTTTCCCAAGCTCCCCAAGATGGATTTTAGGATACAAATGTATACAAATGTATCCAGAAAGGAGCTTTTACCAAGTTTATCTCCTTTAGTTTATCATATAACAATGACTTATTTTAATGTAATGTTTAAAACATTAAATATTCTGTTCTTTCCTGGAAAATTTTCAATATAGTTTGCAAAATATGGCTTTGTTTCTAATTTTTGAACTGAGCTTTTCGAGGCATTTTTCATATCTTCTTGTCCATCAGCATCTCCTAGTTTGATGGCACCTTGTTACCAGGTAAGCAATCAAGACATAAACAATTTATACACTTGTTTAGTGGCTCCAAGCCTGTATTTGCAAAGGTTTATATTTTTGTGGGTGTCATTGTAATATTTTTTAAGAATATTTTGAGATTATTTTAAACTGGCAAAGTCAGTTAGGAATGGAGAGAGACGTGGAAGGGAGTTTAATTACTAGTTTCTTACTTTGCAGACGCTGCCTGAAGCAGACAGTGTTAGAATCAAAAGGAGAGGAATTTCACACCCTTCTGTTTAGTCATGAATTTTTAGGCAAAATATATATATATTTAGACATCCAAAAGTATCTGCCTATCGATCGCATTGGAGCACATGGCTCTGGATTACTTGAGTTTTTATGATGGGAACGTGATGGGAAGTGTTCCCACATGGAGCTAAGGAATGGAAAAAAGGAATTTTTCAGTTGATTTCCCACTTTATTTTGGGAATTTTCATTGTGTAAACAAGGTTTTCCTATGCCTCAGCAATGAAAGGCTCGGGCAGATAAACTCCTGGGGCTTATTTAGCTCTGTCTGGTAAGAGGTGAATGAGCTGGTTGGGTTTTCCTCTGCTCTTGTGATTTACTCGAGCATTTCTGAAACAGAACACAGAAAATGCTATACTTCCCTTGTACACAGTTCCATTCAAATAATTAATCATTTTGGTTTATGTTTTCTTTTTAATATGCTCTAATTTCCAAGCTGGACTTGATAAAACCTGAAACAGCACTGCATGCTGCGTTTTACTGCTCTTTTTCCCATCAGCCTTGCCTCATCCCCAGGAAAGAGGAGAGAGCATCATCCCTGTCTTCGGGTTTTAAATGTTATTTTTTGGGGATGCTTCTTAATTTTCACTGTGACTAATGGCAATATCCCTACAGTATAAGATGTCTGCCTCCTGGGCACTGAAATGCTGAGGTTTTCATGGCTCTTGGCTTGCAGGCTGTGTGGATGGATGCCCCACACCCTCCAGGCCTCTTTAAACCATGGCAAATTTTTTACCTTTGATAGCCTGTCATAGGGCAACAGATTTCATATATCATGGAAAAACCCACACCTTTACATTGAGGCCGGATTTTTTTTCACTGCCTTTTGATTTGAATTTACTAATCCCTCAGTTTTGTGCTTTAAGACAGATGGGAAACATTATGGTTCTTATTTTGTATTTTTATCACATCTCTCCTGTTTCATTTCTTCTTTGGTTTCCATGCTCCTCTCCTCCTAAATTTTTCAAGCTCCTGATCACTCCCTCCAACCACCTCTTAATTTTACAATATGATTTTGGGAGCAATAGCCCCCAGTGAGCACGATACTCTAGACGATGAGCTTAAAAATAAAATTTAACGCTTTCTCCTCTAATTATGCTTTTTAGCATTTGATTTTACTTACTGTTAGCCATGGCTGGATATGGGGTAGTTTATAATAGAGCATGTGTGGATGTGTAGAGATGTTTTCCAGCACCTCCAAGATGCTGCTGCGCTTGTGGGTATTTTCTCCCACTCAAGATACATAAACCTTTAATTCTGCTGCAGATTAGAGCATGTTTCTGTTTGGCTCAGCATTGAAATAAGGTCCTGATAACAGAATGGTCCAATGCTCCTGTAAAGATAACAGGACTTGTTTCTCTACACATTCAACTATAAAATTACGGATGTTTTCTCTTCCTAGCAGTAGGGTTTTCATCAAGACTTGCATCCCTGTTGGGAAGGTTTTCCTGATGCTCAACATGCATATTTTAATCTTAAATTCATTATTCTGAGTAGTATAAGCAGTGTTTGTACTCTGGGGTCAGTTGTAGGCAGGCAGGGTTTCTCTTTAACAGTGCTTATCTCTTTACTGGAGTTCCTTTAATATTCATATATAAAAATGTTGGATATTCTGTCACATTCTGTTTATATGGTACCCAAATTTTACATGGTGATATGCCTCAGATAACGCTGTGTGACATTCAGTAAAGATTTATGCTCATATTCTGAGTATATATGCATTTCAAAGTCTGTATCTGCATTTTGTGTCTTTTTTTATGTTTGAACATCACAAGTTGTGTTTTATTCAGATTAGTCTGAGCATTTTAAGCTCTGGAAAGCATCCCTTTCAAACAAGAAAAACTCATACTATGGTGCATTTTTTTATGAGCCACCTCCCTGCTTAGCCACATCTTTCTAAATATCGAATGCAGTAATGAAGTACATATCCTACAAACGGACATTGAATGACTCGAGCGTGTCCAGAGAAGGGCAACGGAGCTGGTGCAGGGTCTGGAGCACAGGTCTGATGGGGAGCGGCTGAGGGAACTGGGGGGGTTTAGTGTGGAGAAGAGGAGGCTGAGGGGAGACCTCCTGGCCCTCTACAACTCCCTGAAAGGAGGGTGCAGAGAGGGGGGAGGAGTCTCTTGAGCCAAGGAACCAGCGGCAGGCCAAGAGGGAATGGCCTCAAGCCGCACCAGGGCAGGGTCAGACTGGCTCTTAGGAAGGATTTCTTTACAGAAGGGGTTGTTGGGCGTTGGAATGGGCTGCCCAGGGCAGGGGGGGAGTCCCCATCCCTGGAGGGGTTGAAGAGTCGGGTTGACCCAGCGCTGAGGGATCCGGTGGAGTTGGGAACTGTCAGTGCTGGGTTAACGGTTGGACTGGATGATCTTCAAGGTCCTTTCCAACCGAGATGATTCTGTGATTCTGTGATCTATATGGAGGTTTTTTCCCCTAAAGAGAGGCAAGATGAAGTCACTAACCCCCTTCTCTCCTGAGCTTCAGCTGAGTCAGAGGCCAAATCCACATTATTCAATTTTGCTGACCTGGCTGCTGCAGCAAGGGTGCCGATGCAGCTACGGCAACACAACCCTGTTCTGATTTGGGTGACAGCGTTTGGGAAGTGAGTGTGCTCATGCCATCAGAACAAGTCCCTTCGGTGACGTGCAGTGCCAGTGTTGACGTACTGCCAACGTCATCACGGTCAGGACAGCAGAATTGTTTCTAAATGCACAATTGGGAAGCATTAATCTACTCGTGGTGGCTATATAGGTCACCTGGAGAGCAATCAGTAGCATCTCACCCAATAATTAAATGAAAATATGAAGCTGCTGGCCTATAAAAATCCTGTCTTTTTTTGGTTCTTTGCTCAATTCCTTTTGCCAAGTTTGAGAGCTGAGTGCTCTCCTCTCTGGTGAACTTCCATTGCTTCACCTTCCAGCAGACCAGGTCTCAGCTATCCAGGGATGGGAGGAGTAAATTTGTGCATTTTTGTTGGGAGTAAATATGCCAAAAATAGGACTCTCTGGACTTTACTGCACTAGAAACTTTGCAGATACTGGTCATGTTAACAGTTTGGTTCTTGATGTAAAGATGGTCTTCTAGGAATAAGACACTTGAATGTTCCCCTAAACATAACTCAGTTTTAAGTCAAGGTATAAATTTAAGCTGATTTTAAAATAACCTCCAGTTTGAGGGGTTTTATGTTTGAACGGGCTGTAAGTATTTGTCTTCATCTTGATCGTATGTTTGTTAAATGAAAACCTCATGTTGTTTAGATCTAACTCCTTAATATTCAAGTGCTCTGCAATGGCCCTGCATCCATCAAAGGATGGCAGAAACTTTATTGTTGTACTCAGAAGGGAAGGAATATTTTGGAGGTAGGTTTTAAGGATATCTCCCGAATTCTGTAGAAAGAAGATCATATAGAAATCATATACAACTCATACAGAAGATTAACAACTGAAACTTAATTGAGTAAGTTTAACTTATAAATATGGACAACAATGATTTTACCCTAAAACTTCTGCCTTTATGTGGTCAATTTGCACAGTGTTCTGCAGACCAGCAAACACCCAATTATATCAGTCAGTCACAAAGCCATAGTTATTTCTTCTGGGCTGTGATTCTGAAGGCAATCAAACCAATAACAGGAAAAATGCTAGGGAAAAAAAAAAAAAGGCGGGGGAGAATTTTTTTTCCATTTAAGTTTTGGAGCAATTGCTCTGGAATAGTTCCTGCATACCCACCTGTCTTGAAATGAGAGTGTATATTTAAATTATTATAGAAAAAGCTATTAGTTGAGGACTTTAATTCCTCTTCGTATTTGGCCAGTACAGCAGGAGGTTGCACTGGGGATGGAAAGGAGAGAGCAGTGTACAGACAGAGGTGGGGAACAATCCTGCAGCCTGGGATCGAGTGTTTCTGACCCACCCCAAAGGAAAAAGAAGAGCAAAGCAGGGAAAATTAGCCAAAACTTCAGCTGAAGAAACTGAGGCCCGGAGGCACATGATGACTGGCCTCAGGTCATTGCACCATCTGTGGCAGAGCTGAAAATGAGCCTAAAGAAGAAGAGACCTTGAACTCTGGTCTTTTATGGTCATTTACTGGAGTATATTTAAAAAAAACAAAAAAAAACAAAAAAAAAAAAAACCAACCAACAGTTGGCATCGCTGATTAGTTATTTCACAATGATATTTGTAGTAGTAGAAGTTTTTAGTGTGGTCAGAATAGTTTCATAGAAATGTTCACTGTGCAGCTGCCTAATATCCCATGTGGAGCTATGGATGTCTAGAGGGCTTCTAGAGCAGAGTGAAGGTGTGTGCCTGGTTTATATATAAGCAGACTTAAAATTCTAGATAATGGGGTTGGAGGGGGGGGGGGGACCATGTGAAGCACCTATACAAGTAGTTCAACAAAGAGTCATGATTATAAATACATAAGGCAAATAACATGCACCAGCCACCCATCAGCACTAAAATAAGGCTCTTCTTTTATCATCATGACAAGGTTTATTGCTCTCTGGGTGCTCAGGACCGGTCCTGAGTGGGCAAAGCTGGGACTAATGGGCCCTGCATCTGATTAAACGGCTGGTTGATAAATGGTGCTGACTCCCATTACTGCTGCACACATCGACATCTCTCTCTTTTAAATCACTCAGGAGAAGCTCAGGCTTGCTCAAGAAATATGCAGTCTTCTACAGATTGCCATATAGAAGCTTTTTTCCTGATTTGCACTAAAAATGCAATGAATCTTAGTCAAATATATGATTTTTAAATGCCTATAATTTAGCAGGGACTTGTGAATGTTATTCTACATGCCTGCTGTGTCCTGGTTGCTCTGCAGGAACCTAAGAAAAAATTAAAAGAAAATATCAAATTTATAATGTGGAGTTTTTCCTAATTTTTAAGATTTTTTTTTTTTCCAATGGGATATATTATGTTTTGAATCCAAAAGGCCTTAGGACTGTTAAAAACTCCTTCTACACCTGCACACATATACATAGAGTATGTATCATTGGTGTAAAGGTATATCATGTCTCAGACAATGAATTCAGGACTTTGTAGTTTTTTAGCAAAAATTTCCTTGTAAGTTGTCTCAAAGCACGTCAGGGTCTTTAATTCTGAAAATAATATATGTAGAGTTCATGTTCAGTTTGGATGAGGATACATTGGAGAGTTGGAAGAACGTATGTTTTTAAAAGTTTTTTGCGCGTATTAAAAATAAAAGCAGAAACAGCAATAAAAATTGATTGGATCGTTATAAAGGTGCAGCATATAAGTGCAATTTGGAGGATTTTTTTCCTTTTTTTCTTCAATTCTGCCATCAAAATATCTTATGATAGAGAAGTAAAACTGCAGCTCGGTTCAGTAAGTAAGTAAGAGTAAGGTGCACTCCCAATATTGCTGTTCCAGGAGTGAGTCACAAATCTTAAAAGCATATGATAAAAATTATGATTTTTAAACTCTACTTTCTTCCAGATGCCCTAAAATAATTTCTACAGACGACTTTTCAAAGTGATACAGTTGAAAATCCATCTCGGAGGAGATAACCTTTATAAAAGAGCAAGGGTTGGAGTTATTTTGGTGGAAAATAAATAGCTTTTCTTTCCTCAGCGTGAAATTGGGGACAGATCCTCACTTTTACTGTAAAGGGTCGTGACTCTGCAGGTGTTGGAGCAGTGATTTCTTCTAGCTGGTGGTATCTTTGTTAGCCCTCACAGCACCTGCCATTAATATTGTGAGATACAGAAGAGTCCAGTGAAGCAGGAAAGGGAGCTATACTGCTTTTTCTGTGTAATTAAATGAATATTTTGTACCACCATTTTATTCTGGCAACTAAATATCAAGTATTAGTTGATGCAAATACATTGTATAATGCTTTAACAGCAAGCCAGGAAAGGGAAAGCACGAAGCAACGATGCGTGATACAGCGCACATCCTCAGTAGCCATGGTCTGCCACATAGCTAACCTACGCCTGGGCAAAAGTCTGGTGCACTTGAAATTGTGAAATATTGTGTGGTTCCCTGCGGTTTAGGTTGTTCAAGTGATTCTTTATCATTTTCTTTTGCATCAAAAAAAAAAAATATTGGTGGCATATTAACAGAAGAGATGTTCATTTGGGTAAATGGTGCATCAGTTTCCACAAAACCCTTTGAATTTCACCAGTGTTTTTTTTGCTTGCACCCAATATGGTTACAATATCTGGGGGTTTTTTAGGAGGAATATAGAGCAGAAGGAATCAGCTGGCACAACATCGACTACATAGACAACTCCAGCTGCATCAACCTGATCAGTAAGAAGCCGACGGGCCTGCTCCATCTGCTGGATGAGGAAAGCAAGTGAGTAGGAAACTGTTGGGTTTGCTAATTATATTTATTTTTTCACTTTAAAAGTGTTTATCCTTAAGTCTTACCTCTTGTGACTCTTCCCAGAAAGATGCTAATAGCTCGCTGAGCTGATTTGTCTTACGTCTCTAGTTTCGTTTCCGAGGTGGTAAGGCAAACAGTGGAGAATCAGCAAGCTGAGCAAAAAGCCTTAACTAATAATAATTAAAATTCTGTTTCAATCATTTCTTCTGTTAAAAGGAAGAGCAAAGGTTTCCTTTGCTTCTCTCCTCGTTTTCCTCCTGTCTCTTGTGGCGTAATGTGGGAAGATGCTTGAAGTTGAGCTGAGTGAAGGGAGAATCCAAGTGCATGAGTTAAAGCAGGTTGTGTGGGTGCTGTTATTGAGATATAAGGTGGATTTATCAATTTACTTTTAATAATTAAGCCAGAGTGAGCTGAGGGCACTTGTACGTAGGGGCTGCTCTTCCACAGAGTTTCCTGGGCATCAGAGATGCAGCTCAGATTTGCGTCCTTGGTTATATCCATCTGGCATGTCTCAGGAGAAGTTATGAGTGTGTGGCTTCTGGGTCTGCCTTTGGGTGGAAACTCAGAAGGAAACGCAGCGTAAGGGATCTCCTATCAGACGCACGTGCCAGTTTTCTCCGTGGAAAGGGCAGGGAAAGGCCAGGCGGTTCTGCTGGCGTCGCCTCGGATCCGCACGGCTCTGGTCCAGGGCACGAGCTGTCCTCCCACCATTTGCTTGCAGGTTTCTCATCTGTTTCTTGTCTCGTTGACCAGACAGACAGCAGTGACGCTGTCTCAGTGATACTGTACCAGGCTAAAACAGCTTAAATTAGGTAAAATTGTGAAATATACCCCCAAGCTGCAGATTTACATGAAGTTTGAGGATGGAAGATTGGCTTGCTCTTACCAAGAGGCTCTGCTCAAGCGCTCTGTCCTTTTTCTTCCTCTCTTCTATGACAGGATCAATCAAGTAACTCCTGAAATTTAAATGAGATTTGTAGGCTAAACAGCTCAATATTTCCTAAATGTGTGAATACACCCTAGATATAGGAGCAGTCTAAGGCTCAACACCAATGACAGAAACTTGGGGTTTCAGATAAATGCAGCTACCCTGAAAAATTTCCATGCGATGGGCTTACAATGCAGTATACCACAATAAAATAAATGTATTTGTGCTTTTATGGCTGATTTCAGACCATTACTAAATCAGTTAAGAGTTCTTCAGACACCAGCTATACCTTGTATTTGTACATAACCACAGGACAGCACACAAAACAGTGCTCCCTTAGTGTCTGCAGGCACAGAAGTGGAAGCTCAGAATATCTCTCTTTTTCCATTTGTGATCAAGAAAGAAGTTGAAAAGCTTTTTTCACTGGGTTTACAGCTATCATCTTTTTAATTCTTTCCACCCAGTTTTCCTCAAGCCACAAACCAGACGCTGCTGGACAAGTTTAAGCGTCAACACGAAGGGAACTCGTACATTGAATTTCCAGCAGTCATGGAACCGGCTTTCATCATCAAACACTACGCGGGCAAAGTGAAGTACGGAGTGAAGGTCTGTCACCCAGCTGTTCCCCAGCAGTTGTTTTCATTTAAATCATCTAGCTGTAATGGGGAAGGAGAGCCCCAAAGGCTCACAGAGTTGTTTTGGAGAGGACTTGGCTAGAGAAGAGACCCGAGGGTTAAGAGAGAAGTGTTTGGTGAAAAGCTTGGCTGAAAGGAGAAGGTGCTGGGGATTGTGTCTTCCTGTTCTCCTCCATGTTTCAAGCTCTGCATATTCTGCATTTTGGGGAAGAATTTAGGGATGCGCACTGAGGTTAATGCTACGTCCCACCAATGAGCTGGAATTGGGTGTTTGGGAGCCTTTCTGGGCTTGGTTTGTGTGGAAAACGCAATGGTTTTTTTCATCATTAGCCATTTTTTAATACAAGTCACATGAGCATAGGTCTCAGCATCTCACTGTTGCAGGTACTTTTTAAAATCCTATGGAAATTATTTCAAAGTTGACCCTATTTATATTCATACCAATTATTATCAGAAGCAATTCTGTCGGGCAGGTGAGCCTGTACGAGAAACAGCCTCGGGATTTATGACTGCAAATCTGTAATTGTGTTTCTGATGTAATAAATGCACATGACAAACTTCAGCATCAGCTTTGAGATGCTTCAGAGAGCAGTGCTTTGGGGTGAAACATTTATATTCTGGACATAAAGAGGTGTCTAATATGGGGGCAGAAAAAAAAAGGTAGAAGCAGGATTCAATAGCTGTGCTGTCCCAGGGATAGTCTGGCAGATCTTACCCAGCATATCTTGTAGATGTTGTTTATTTTCCTCTTTTTTCCCACTCCTTTTTCTCCTTCCCTAGGATTTCCGTGAGAAAAACACAGATCATATGCGCCCAGACATTGTAGCTCTCCTGCGAAGCAGCAAAAACGCCTTTATCTGCGGGATGATCGGGATCGACCCGGTGGCCGTCTTCCGCTGGGCAGTCCTGCGGGGGTTTTTCAGGGCGATGGTGGCTTTTAGGGAGGCTGGAAAACGATATGTGGAGAAGAAAACTGGTACGTGTGCCAATATCCTAATCCTAGCACTTGTTTTTCACCAACGATTTAAATCTAACATATTACTACAGTATTTTAAGTAGCCTGACTTATTAGGAGCTATTAATCTATTAAAAAGCTCATTTAAATAGTGTGTAGATTTTTGCTATGCAAAAGTTACATTTAAAGGTACATTTGGATTTTAATACATCGTAAGAAAAGATTTTCACTTTACTGCTGCTTTAACTTTTCCTTTTTGTAGGATGCATGCATAGGAAAACCTGAATGATTCAGAGACTTAAAAATCGTTCAGCCAATAAGGCAAATTATTTTTGCTAGGAATTCTTGATCTGGAAACAGAAAAAGGCAATAATTCTTCCCTATAATTTTTCAAGCTGTTCACCCTTTAAGCTGCAAGAGAGCGTGTCTCTTGTCTAGCAAAATTCATTGCTTCACAGTCATCCAGAACCACCTCATGCCGAACGGGGGGGCATTAAATTAAAGGAAGGTAATGGTGCATCATCATGCTGTGGCAGGCAATACCTAGCTGTGCTTTTAGACCATTTCTCTGCATAAAGCAATTTTGGAAAGACGGGTACAAGCCATTACTATTCATTTCTGGGCACAAGAGGGCTTGAAATTCATGATGAAATTAGAGTCTCAGCAGGGAAAATGTCATCTGAGTTAAAATTAAGCATGGAGCCGCACCATGAATTTTTTTTTTTAGTTGGAGAGATGTGCATCAAGGAGAGCCACAAAGCCTGGAACAAGTAATGTAGGTATGGAAACTGTACAAGCGGAAAGAATAATCTTCTTGTTCGGGGTGAATAACATCATCCCAAGAAGAGCAGAAGGCAGAAATCAGCTTTCAGCTCTTGAGGCTCTTCCTCTCGAACCGCTTGGATGCAGTATAAGAGAAAAGATGTTTCTCCTGAACCTGGGTCTATCTGGCACATCAAGGCAGCGTTTATAGACAACGTTGTTTCGTAACACTGAGAGGTAGATGTCAAAGACATTTCACACTGGGAGAAACATTACTTGAAAGAGTTGGCTTCCAAAGTCTGTATTTGCATTTTCCTAGCATCGCCTTTTCATCTTGCGTAAAACCCAGGCTGAACTAAAGCAAGCTAGTCAAGGAGGTAATAAAAATACATTCAGTCTTGGGAAGTACCAGCTAATTTCAAGCCCTGCTTCGCTTTCTGTGTCTCTAGCAATTGGTCGTGCCTGCCATGCTCATCTCCTCACTAGATAGTTTTCAGCTTTTCAGTCTTGAGTTTGTGGCAATAACTTGCTTCTATCTATCTATCTATCTATCTATCTATCTATCTATCTATCTATCTCTCTATCTCTCTCTCTCTCTCTCTCTCTCTATCTATCTATCTATCTATCTATCAGTATAAAATAAAGTCCAGGAGGTTTTCAGACAATTCTGAGACTCAGTTCTTGCATCGCCTTTTCTTTCCATACCAAAACTAACCAATACATGATAACAGCTGAATTTCTAAACCTCTTCTAGCACATGGTGCTGCTCTTTTATCTGGTATCCTTTAGCCTGCTTTCAAATGGCTTTGTACTTCATAACCTCTGTGTATTGAGTCAAAAACAAAAAACAAACAAAGAAGCAAAAACCCAAAACCCCTCGGAAAGCTGGCTAAAGTTTGTCTTAATCTTCCCAAAAATCCTCAGATCATTTATACCCTGAATTTCTATGTGCATCTTCAGCCTGAATTGGGAAAATGTAATGAGAAAGTCACCATTACACAGGCAGAACTAGTGGCAGGAGATTACCGAAACCTCATTCCCATATTGAGATACACCTTATCTGTCAGGAAAGCTTGCCCTACAAGTGATGGCAGAGCTGGGACCACTCACATTCAGCTGCCTCTGTCCTCTTTGGAGAGGTACCCATCACCTCCTAGCATGACTTCTGCCCAGGTAGCATTTAGCAAAGTGATACCCGTAGCAGTGTTTTCACGCTTTTGTTGGTGAGACCTCGTGCCCATCTCCCATTCAGTTGTCCTTCTCCAAAATCCCATCCGGCTTGCCAAAGCACCACAAAGCAGATGGCTGTAGAAGAGGTGGACCTGAGCAGAAGTCTTGGCCGGTGTCCGGACTGTGGGGTGGGCTGGTGCAGCATCCACTGCCAGATGCTGGTGGTCCCTCCTGCTCCCTGAAATAACGCAGGAAAGCCCTGAACTGATGCTTTGCATCAATGGCAGAAGGCATTTGTGGATTTTTAGAGAATCACTAAAATTACCCCATCTCAATAGACAGAAGCAGACAACCAAAGACAGCATGTGTTTTAAGTTTATTTTATTTTTATAGCAAACCTTGCTGGCTTTAATTAGCCTGATTTGAATGCCTCACCATTCACGGATGTGGAGCTTTTGATAAAATTATGGCAGATTAGCTGAGAATAACTTCACACACATATGTTCATCCAAGTGTGCACGCTTAATATTTGTATATAATTTTTAAAAAGGCGTGCTGCCCCATTCTGGGTTTCTGAGGTCCTGTCTGCCGCTGCTACCATCCACTGGGCAGTTGTAATTAGCGAGTAGGAAAAGATCTGAAGCATGCTTTTTTTTTATTTAAGGCTCTTCGCACTCTTTTGACTTAACCCCAAATGAATCTCTTGCTTTTACCTGTCTGAAGGCCTGTCCAAGTCAGGCTTGCAATACTCAACAGGGATTTTAATGAAAAATCTCCAGTCTCTGTATAAGCAGCTCTGCAAAATTTTGCTCCGCTTTCTTTTTGCATCATCCTTTTGGTTAACTTCTCCATGCCAGCAGTGCCAACCAGTGCTACAGATGCTTCTGTAAGGATAATCAGCATTTTTTCCTGCTGACTTTGGGGACTCTCCTTTTTTTGTGCTCCTAATATCCTTGTAGTGCAGCTTTTAGTGACTGTGCGATTGTCCTCATTAACCTGGAGGTGAAGAGTAGCAAAACAGTGTCATTGTGAATTTTGTTGGGTAGCTTTCTCTTCACTGTAAGATATGTCTTACGGTGCTGCCAACCTTCCTGGGATGAAACACGCCAGGATCTGGCGAGCTGCAATTAGCTGAAGGGTGGACTTCAATAATTTAATTTTTTTTATTGTTTTTGAGTTTATCAGGGAGGATTGAGATGGTCCAAATGAACTACAAGTTTGAACTAGATTTGTTAGTGAACTTTGAATAAAGGAACATTATCAAGCTTTTTAGGAAAGATATTTGGGTGATTGACATTTTTTGCTGTATCATTGATATGAATTTACTACACAAAAACCCCAAATTCTTTGTTAGTGAAAACTTGACAGAAGAACTGGTGCTGTTCATATAAACCGGGCTCTTGAGACTCTCCACTTTCTCATCTTGGTTTTGCTGGACACAAACCTAAATCCTCTCTCTGACAAAGAGTTCATGGTCCCTCAATGAGCTCTGCATTTGCATTTGGCCAACAAGGATTGCTCCTTAGATTAGTGCCCGTTCAGCTGACCTACGCAATAATGCCTTCTCCAAAACAATCCTGCTGACTTCTGCAGATTTATTCCTGAAGCTGGGCACCAAAAAACCAACACCATCTGCCCCCCATCCCCAAAAAGGATAAAAAAACCCTGAATCCTGTATTTGCCAAATAAAAGTGATAGCAGCCAAAATATTGGTCTTTGAGGTCTCACCTAGCAGCGTGAAGTGGTTTTAATGTGAGGAAGACACCCCTTGACAATGTTCCTCTGAAAAGTTCAGATCAGTCCTTTCTGATGATTTAATGCATTGGTATGAAATGCTTCTGTATGTGCTGACACAAGGTAAATCCTCGGTGACCTCGTCATGCCTCAACGGGAGCATGATGTATCCCTTGACTTGGCCACTTGATGATGGAGAGATGCTCCCTGTTTGCGCAGAGTGTCACCTCTCCTCCACCCTGTGGTCAGAGCTGGGCCATCAGAAGTCCTCTTGGCCACGCAACAATGGTTTCTTCCAGCTATTGACCTCAAACCCATCCTACCTAACTCCAGACTCTGTGTCCTCTGCCGTTGAGGAATACAGAACCCTTGTTTGAAACAAATAATTTCTATTTTTCCTTCTAATTGCCAATATCTGAGCAAAGTGTGGCATTGGGATGCAAGATGAGAATTCAAGGTGGCCACGTCTAGGAGCATCTGTGCAGGGAATTGCGGGTAACGCCCGGCAGAGGATTTTAAGAAGCAGTTAATAAAAGTAAAGATTTATCTAATCATCTGATTTTTGCCCAAATAATCTTTGAATTATTATAAAGTGATTATGCTCTGGCTAATAAGGATTGTAAGTGAGGTTGGGACACAGTCCAGCCCATCGCTCCTGTGCCACGTCACAGTGTCCGGAGGAAACCGAGGTTAAATTATGTCAAGCACGAAAAATGCGTGACCCTTGAGCTCTCGCGTCCTTCGGGCTTGTTCTTTACCCTCCCCTGATTTCTGCTTATATAATCTTTCTCTTCTCTCCATTTTTTTTGTTTTGTTTTTATTTTGCTTCCCAAGGGCATGATGATGCAGTGCCATGTGCGGTTTTGAAAAGTGTGGATAGTTTTAGCTTTCTCCATCACCCAGTTCATCAGAGGAGCTTAGAGATCCTGCAGAGATGCAAGGAGGAGAAGTACAGTAAGGCTCCACCACCTGCCCTTCCCTCTCATATGACACTCACATGACAAGAAATGGAAACCAGGTGCATTCAGGATAGAAAGGGTTAAAAAAACCCCAAACAAACAAACCCAAAAAAAACACCAACCAAAAAACCCAAACACTCAAGGAGCCTTCCAGGATCAAACCGGCTGCCCTATAGTAATTCTGATCCTATCAGGAAATTATTAGGCAGAGTTTGAAGAGCAAAATCAAATGCAAACCCACGTCTCTTGAGATATGGCATTATTTTGTTGGTGGTTCCACATTTTCTTGCTGACGTTAAGTTGGGATGCTGATGCTAGGAGTGTTTTTCATGTGCTTTATTGTTGTTATTACATAATTACATGTGTGATAATAAGTTCAAAGCAGCGCAGGTCCAGTCAGAATATTCCTAATATAAGGCTGATAGAGCTGGAATTTGGCTTTATTTGGATTTCATTGGGCTTCAAAAATAACTATAGCTTGTGAAAATGCTGCCTCTCAGGGCTTTTCCTTAAAACTAAAGCATTTAGCAATGTTATTTTACAGAATGAGTTGAATAAAGATGCACTTGGTCTCCATTTCTTCCTCTTCACTCCTCTGTCACATAATAAACTCATCCTGCATGATAACACAGAAACTCTTGCCTGCAGTACTATATTTTATATATATATATAAAATATATATACATATTTGGTGCTCATATCTTTAGATATATCAATTTTCTGCCATTATTCTCTTCATGTTGCATGTTAAAGCTTACAGAAATAGAGCGCTGCTCCATGCAGCCTGCAAGGGCAAATCCTCAGCCCTAGTTGCTAACTTAAACATCATGGAACTTAGGCATAAATGCAAGCCGCACAGGTTTTATTGCAGAGCTGAGCACGGTAAGTACAGTAGTTGCACGTTAAATCTTCACAAATATGCTTTTACTGCTAGATACCTTATATCAGATTTCCATGCTTCATGCAGCATGTAGCATCGGGGGAGCGAAGGTGTTTTAATTCTTAATTTAGACTTTAATTCTTAATTTAGAGTACCTTGTGTTTTCCTACAAGTTCCCACTCTTGCGACAAGGAAATGTAAAGCAGTAAGGCAAACACAGCAATGGGTTTTCTCAAGAGGCGTTGTGCTAAGTGACCTTACTGATACTACTAAGAAACTATTGAAAAGAAAGGTGATTTTCAGTAAAGTAATTTTAATTGCAATTAATTAATTTAAATTAATTTTTAATTTCTACGGTAGGTCAGCAACGTGGGAAGTTTTGGGGGTTCAATTTGCAGTTGCTTAGGTGTGAAAAGGGAAATTCATACAACTCAAAGCGACTCTTAGAAACAGAGCTTTAATTTAATGTGAAGCAGTAAAGTTGAGCTCAGTGTTGAGCTCAACATGTTAAAACCTCACTTCTTATAGACTAGTCCACACAGTTTGGTCTCTCTTAGGATAAAATCAACACACGGATCAGAGCGTAACATTGACATAGTTTGTGAATTGGCCGAGAGCACCCAACCTGACAAACGAGTTATTCACGTTCTTCGTTCAGAAATCATTTGCATCTTCCCATGAGGTGTGCTCCTGCAAGCTGCTTCCCCAGGCTTCAATTCTTTGGCAGGCTAATCCAGGGTTGGAGTGTGTAGAATTTTGGGGTCCTGAATTTAGTGGGCTTGTGGGCCCTGCAGGAGAGGATGCTTAGACTGAGGTTGGCCACAGGAACTCGGCTTTTCCCAGAAGTCAGATGAGGTTACATCCATGTCATCCTTGAGAGAGGGACCAAATAGATCATCTTCTTGTCTTGAATTGTGCAGTTAGTTCCAGCTACACACAAAGAGAGAAAACTAATTGATTTGATGAATATATTGAGATTCCCTTTAGGTCACTTGGTATTCAGCTTGTGTAGCCAACTGATTGCCCTTCCCTTCCCATCTCAGCCACCTCGTTGGTGTCTTTGAGTCTATCAATCAATTTATGGTCTCTCACAAGAGCGAGGCACTGGGTTTAGACATCACTGAGTTCAAGACCGAAGCTCTGCTGGTTGATGTTTGTGAGTAGGAAGTGGACTGGGATTATCCAAAGTTCTCAATGAGGGCAAAGACCTGTTAGGCAAATCAGTCTGTCTTTCTGAAACACCACAGCTGAAGAAAAGGGAATGAGCTTAAAAAATCAGAATAATTTTATTCCTGAAATGTAAAATAGATCAGCCTGCATCTGAGCTGAGTGTAGGGAATGAGTGGTTTCCACTCATACCACTGTTCCTTGGCTTGCAGTCTATTAATATGTACAATTTAATACCCCATATTCACTAACAGAATTCTCAAAGCCACGTGCAACTCATCAGGTTAAATCTAAAACCTTTTTGCCTTTCATTTCTAAAAAACCTCGCTCTGTTTCCCAGAAAAGGGGCTACATCAATATGAAAACTTTTATTTGGATTTGGCACGTGTGATTTTCTTCTTTTAAGGGTCAAGTGATGGCACAATGTAGAAAAGTCTTTTTTTGGGGAGTATGTCTTAAAGCAATCCTTTTTAACGCAGCTTGGGCACCATAGTGAAGGAAGACAGAGTTTGTTCCAAAAAGAAGGGCATGGACTAAAAAAAAAAAAATCTTTGAAGTACCAGTGAAAGCCCATTTTTCACTAATACTGCAGCTGGTCACCACTCAAAGCAAAATGAAATGCTTTAGGTTAGAGAAGCCTTATGTGTCTTAATGGGAAAGTATCCAGGCATATATGCTATATAAAAAATAGACACAGCTAGATATTAGGTGCTTTCTTAGTGTAAAACTAGCTACAAAAAATACTGATGCAGTATTTTAAGCAGATTCCTGATTATTGTCATTTCCCCCACCCCTTCCAATTGAGTTTCTGGGTTTAAACAAGCACCTTTTAGCACAGAAATGCCAGTCTCGAAAGAGGTGAAAGAACACTCCTGCGAGTGTTCTGTTTTGTTAAGCCAACAAAAAATGGCTTAAATGGCAACAAGGGAGATTAAAAAGAGAGTTTTGGATTCTAGGCATAGATAAGCACTTGGTTAGATTATCTGGCTTGCTTCTCAAAAATCTCCAGAGTTGGAGATTGCAAAACCTTCTCAACAGGAGTGATCTGGTCCTGCCTTGGAGCACAGGCAGGATCAAAGATGACCCGTGGCAACACATTCCTGAATTTTTCTTTTGCTCATATTTCTAGGATATTTGGACACTTACACCTTCAGATTTAATAACTTAAACAAGTGAACCATCAGCCTTTTCAGGCTTCTCCTGCCCAATGCTTCGAGACAAGCTGTTGTTATATCTCAAGAGGTAGAGGAGGACAGTAGATGTCCCATTAAAGGGGTGACACCTGCGGAGGTTTGTTAGGAGTTCATCTTCTCCTTAGAAATTTCAGGGTCTGAGGAATGGCAGGTCAGCAGGATGAGCTCAGACCTCTGCATATTTGCTTTGCGTTCATCTGCAGAATTAGAAGATCCTTATGATACATTTTAGCTCTGCAGCTGGGCTGTATTAAACAGGAAAATTATCTATGTCGGGAGGAGTGAATATGCTATTGCTTCTTGCTATTCTGTTACAAACTATATTTTAGACCTCTTAGAGAGGGGGTTTTTTTCATTTTTTTTCCACTGCAGAAGTCTCAGGGTAAGAGAATACACATTTTCCCCATGTTCAAGTGAGCGCTGCAATGTTTCCTGTCTCACAGCAGCGATTTCAAGACAGTTAAAAAATTGCTCGGCTGTTTTCATGTCAAATTCAAGCTTATCAGGTCTTTAAATATCTGTAGTTTAGTGACTCGAAAAGTATTTTGTTGTCTACAAAAATTGCCTTCTGTCTTCCTAAATGCTTGGTTACAAAACATTTCTACGTTGGGGAAGATAACAGCTTGAAACATCTGCTTTTGTAACTATGCGTGATAACTTCCTTGGCTATTTATTAAATATAAATTGCTCTAAAACTACCCCTGTCAAAGCATATAGGTTCAATAGGCAATAAAGCCCTGTGCAGTATCTACTACTTGATATACATGTCCCTGTCCATGTATCTGTAGGAAGGGAAGAAGTGTGCAAGGTATAAATGACCATTTTTCCAAACACCCTACTTATGTCTGGGTGTTTTGTCCATGCAACCAACTGAGTTATCCCATGCACAGCAGAGAGTTTCGCCATATTTTAGACATGCAGGACATGGGTGGCTGGTCCCCTCCATCACAGCAACTTCTTCTTTCACTCCATTTACTTACTAGCTGGGACAACGTGTCCCTACTACAACGTGCATGTGTGGGAGGGGAATTAGTAGGCTTGAGCAAACAGTGTTACTCATAAGGGTGATGACTTTGCAGCAGAGAGGTAGAACTTAGTAGACGATGGGTATGTCGGTATCCTTGGCGCCCTTGTATGCCCAGCATGTGCCATGACATGTACATGCTCCTCCTCACTGTAGTCAATGCTAAGCTATGGCTGTGCTAATTGCCTTTTGGTGAAGAGCCAGGTAGAAACTTCTTTTTTCATGTGCTGCTTTAGGTATTACTCGGAAGAGCCCGCGGACACCACTCTCAGATCTCCAGGGAGTCAACACCATCAACGAGAGGACCCAGCGGTAAGTCTCTTGCTTTTACGTTGGCACAACAAGGAAATCTGGGATGGGAGAGCACTGTCTGTTGTTATAAATGACTGTATTACTGTTTCTCCCAGTTTGCTTATTAATTTTGTCTTCTCTTCATTCTTTCTCTGCTATGTGATCATATATAAATATCCTTACCTGACAGGCAGGCAGGGAAAACAACTTTCCTCCATCAAAAGACAGCAATTGTAGGTGGTGTGGTGTACAAGATGGTAAGAAGCTTGCAAAAAAATTAACGAATGTGCCAATATCAAGGAAATAAAAATTTACTGAGGATTCTTGTGGAGGGGAAAAAGAAGGATGATGTGTTTGGGTGCAGAACTGCACGCAAGCAGTGTGATGGTGGCTCTAGGTGCCTCTGAGCGTGGAGAACCTGGGTGGTCATGGGCTTGAGTTGGTACCTTGTCAAATGTTTGCTTATTTTTAAGGGAAAAAGCATCTTAACTGGAAGTAAGTTCAATTTTTACAGTTTATATGTACAGTTTTGTTTTCTAATCCTTCCTTGAAGGTTCTGGCCATTCAAGCAACTGCTTGGTGAGACCTTTTTGCTTGAGAGTCAGGTCTACACTTTAAGATGCAGATCTGTGCCTCTTCTGCAAAAGTTTTCCAAATCCATTCCTGAATTAAGTTGCTTGTGAAGCAAAATATCTTAATTTCAAAGGGATATCTGGGCACTGATCCTCCTCCTTTTCCGCAGTTACTCTTGTGCTATCTATCCCTCTGCAGACACCCGATTATCCAAATACCACCTCTAAAGGGGTACAGTGCCTCTCTGCTTCCCTCTGAGTAGATGTGTGTGTATGCTGGAGAAAGATATGATCAGAGCATCCTCAGGTCCTAAAATGATTGCCTAGAACTGCAGACATCCAGGTGTAACTTCGTGGCTGCTCTGAGTTTCACGAGAAGTCCAGAACAAATTGAGAGGAGTCTGAGACTGTCTCATGAAATGTGTCCATCAAACCCCTGTAATGGTCCTTGCATCTCAGTGGGCTTCCCTTCCACACAAATTAAAATATCCTCCAGACACATTATTAAACCTCTTTTTTTACTGGCTTTAATGCTAAATAGCCAAGACAGAAATTAGATACACATTGTTCCTTTTTTTTCAGGGGGAACAAAAGTGGCTTTTATTATCTGGCTTTGTTCACCATATGCCCCCTGATTGCCATCAAGACTAGAATATCCCTCTTGCCCCAAATTTCTTCCTTTTGAGAGTGGTGGTGGTACCCTGCTGAAGGAGAACTGAATATTCTCATATGACTACAAGTTGGCTTATTTTCACTGGTTGGAGAAGATGTGATTTGCATAAAATTGTTGGATTGGATTCATAAATTTGTGCCACTTCTTGAGCCTGGGCAGAAATCCAGCTCGTGCAAACAGTCTCACCTTATCGTGGGAAGATGATGCAACCCTGCTTGTCCTCACATCAGTCTTTCCCACCCCTCCTTTTTCCTAATGCTATAGCTGCTATGGCTCTAATGCATTGGGTTACGATGATAGTAGGTACCTGGTTGAGGCAGAGAAGGTCGGTGTCTCCAGAGGTGACGTTCACTGTTTCTAGCATCTCTGGTTGCGCAGGTTTCCCTAAACGTGATGTAATGTGAAACTTTGTCCCTGTGGAGATATTCACATGTAGATAAGAGAAGTTCTGCAGTTTCTCTAACACACCTTCAAATCTGATGTTGGTGTGTGAAGGACAGCTGTGAAGTGGGATGGGGCTTTTCTTGACCGTACAGGTCCAGCTTTGGAGGCACACTGGTGCAGCAGCTTAGGCTGCTGACGTTTTTATGCAAAACATCTCAATTATCTCAGCAAGGGGCAGGGAAACTCCACCTGTCCCAGGCAATGAGGGGGCTATATTTGTTTACTGTGGAGTTCAGCCTGTGGTCAGGTCTATTTATTTGGTTTAACCTAAGCCAGCATAGCAGGCAAGTGCCCTTAAACAGCCAGGATCAAAGGTAGCAACTACTGTGTCTTCCTTCCATCATCCTCAGCAGTTGTATCCCAACAATAGGGTCAGGACAGATGGTTTATTCCTTTTACTGATATATTTGCAGAAAATGTACTTTCAAAGCTGTCCTAACTCCTATGTTCCTCCTGGTGCGGTGCCTCGGTAGCACAGTCCGTGATCTTTGCTTCTCTTGGGCATCATCAGTGATGGGTCCCCAAATGTCATCTGTGCCCCTTCCTTCTGAGAGCACAAACTGGGTCTCTCATAAGATCTCTAAAATCCAGCCTGTGCTTTTGGACTAGGCAGGTGATTGTAATCTGAAGAGTCATGATTTTGATCTGAAGAGTTATATCACACTTGATAAATGTTGGTATTTCAGTTAAATTGCACTTGTTGAGCAAGAAGGGGTAAATACAAGGGTGAATGTAACATGTATAGAAGAGAGATTTACTTTAACAACTTTCCAGCAGATAGACTGGCAAGCAATTTACAGAGCTAAATTAAACAGGAATTTGCTTTCAAAGCCATCTCATGATCATGCGGTCTCTGATAAGTCTGCGTTGTACATCCAACTCACAGGATAGCCCGGGGCTTGCTTCTAAAAGCAAATTTGAGGCATGACATCACGCAGGAAGTCATTGCGGAGGGTTTAGCGAGCCAAGCGCTATCCTCTGATCTCAGAAGAGAGCGGACGGGTGGTTTGCACATGCTGGGGGCGGGGGAACCCAGCTTCAGCAGAACATCGGGAAGCCAGCGTGCCTTGGAAGTGCCTTCACCGACCGTTGAGTAATGAAAGCCATGCCATTGCTAACCAAAACCGCTTGGGCAGTCTGTTTTCCTGCTGGTTTGTGTTCATTGATGAAACTGTTTTATGTACGGTGATGTCTAAGCGGCGTGCAGGAAAGCGGGTGTTGATCAGTCTGTCTTGAAATGGTTGTGTGGGCTTGGTGAGATGATTGACCTCCCAAGTACCAAAAAGGCTGTGTCGGTCACCATATGCATGTATCCATCCTAAAGCATCCTTAAGAAACAGACCTGTTGTTTTATCTCTCTTTTTTTTTTTTTTTTTCAAAACCACATGGGAATTTCTAGGGTATTCTATTCTCTAGTCAGAGTCCCTGTATCCACAGCCTGAGAGTGCATTGAGGTCAGTCAGGATTAATGATGGGTTGTAGGTCCTGAAAGTAGCCATTGAGGTTTAGTGGTACCCATCAACTGGTCATTTTTTTTTCCCTCCTGCAAATAGGAGGTTTTTAATGAACGGGACCTTAGCTGTAAAGAGAAAGAAGGTGGTCAGGAGAGATCACCTGAACATTAAAGCTTCTTTCTGGCCTTCCCTGAATTGAATGGGCTGCTTAGAAAAAGCAGGTCCTGGAGCACTCAGCCAGGAGTTTACTTTGCTGTGATTCATCCTTTCTTTTAACAGTGGTACATGTCAAAATGCTGATTTAATGGGGCTAGGAAGGAATTTGCAAAGCGCTGCGGCAAGGCAGCAAGGCGACTTGCACTCCAGTGTCACGTTGCTCCAGGGATCTGGCTCCAGGCTTTGAGCTGGCTGAATGAACAGCTTTACATGCTTTATTTTTTAATTTCCATTCAGCACTTGATATTTGTCCTTCCTCCAAACCAAGACTTTAAGGCAAAGGGCTGCCTTGTTGTTAGACCTCAGACGTGACTGGTGCCGGAGGCCCCTTTTAAACCTCCATGTCCTTCAGCATCCTCATGACCAGAAGACTGGTGCTGCATTGAGTCTCCTCCTATTCCTTTTCCTCCTGTCTGAGATAACTCAGGGAAGGAGTACAGGGAGGGATGGTGTTTGCAGACCCCACATCCTTCTTTAGATCACTTTATTTCATATAATGCTTTCTGCAAGGTTAATAGAGAATTTAAAATTTAAAAACAAAACAAAACAAAAACCAAACCACCAAAACCCCACCACCAAACCAAAAGTATTGCAGTTGGGTGCAGCCCAGGAGAGGCTTTGCGTAGACAGACACCATAGGAAGGCTCCTCAGCTCTGGAAATTATTTGCCCTGATGTGAAATTTTGTGGAGTACCTGCTTCCCTTCCTCCAAGGGAGGATTTTGGTTCCTCTCACCATTCCCTTCAGTCCTTCTGCAGCCAAGTGAACGTTTCTGGAGAACCAAATTGGGTGAGTGATTTGTGATCAGGTCCCAGCAAGTGATTCTGGGCCAGCCCATCAGTCCAGCTGGGGCTGGCATCCTTTGTGACAAATAGTTTATTGCAAATAATACTTGCTTTTTCTTTTTCTAATAAACCAGTTGCATGAATTAGAGAAGACAGAGTCTGTACCAGCATCATCTGAAGTAGTGACTCTATTAACGATGGCAAGGCTGACGGAGAGGTCATAGTCTCATATCCTTCAGACCACTGGGGTATCCACAGACCTAAGCCTTGTCTGGAAGAGCTGGAAGCTGTTATTCTCCTGCTGATAGTTTGATCCTTTTACCGATATTTGATTTTTAAAAGGTGCTTAAGCAATCAATCGCTTCGTGTGCTGTCTGGCATCATAAACTCATCCCATGGGAGTGAATGAATGGTGAAAAGAATAAAGTGGTGACTCTCGTTTTCTACCAACGGATTATTTTATAATCTTATTTTTTTATGTTGTCATAGAACCAGGTTTTATTTCTGTCTTCCTAACGCTGCGTGGTGTTTGGTGTTGCAGCGATGCCTACGCGGTTGGCTGGAACGGACGGATGGGGATGCGGCACAGCAGGCTCACCAGCCCTGGCACCTTCCTAGACAAAGATGGGATATTCGTCAATGCGACCAACAGCAAACTGCTGGAGAGGGCCCACGGCATCCTCATGTCAGTGCAAAAGGAGGGGATTTTGGCTTTATTCCTGGAGCATAATGGGCAGCATGGGTAGTTAGAAGAATGTAAATATCCAGAATATAAAAATTTCAGGGTTTCAAATAGACTTGGAGACGTTTCATGGTTGGGTCAAAGCGACCCCAGTATGTTTTACGCCTCTGATTTGCTTAACTCTTATCATTCATTTGTAATGACAGACATGAGGAAGAGAGAGAAGGAATGAATCTGCTGGTCAAACCAGTCTCAAGATATGACAGCGATGTAATGCAGTCACATTTTTTAACATGATATCAAAGTTTCCATTACAAATTAGGTGGGGAAATGATGTTGATGATTCACACTGCAACCTCATTAGAAGGTTCAGAGAACATCACCAGGGTGACTGGAGCTAACAAGGGGTACGAGGAAGCAGGATGGTGGTCAGTTGTTTCACGACACCACTGCCTTGCTCTACCCAAGTTACCATCATCCCCATCATTTCCAATATAATGATTCCCCTTAATTGGATACCTTTCTCTCAAACTTGTGCCACTAAATTTGTAGAACTAGTGTGCAGCATGCAGAAGCCACCCAGTTTCAGTGCAGGTTATAGGAAGCAGATGCTAAAGGGGATTTGGAAGGGCTTGTTTCATAAACTACTCCATTCTGCAATTCCACACCTAGATTAACCTGAGCCATTTATTATCTCCCCAGGCGAAATAAGAACTTCAAAGCCAAACCAAATCTCCCAAAGGTGAGCAAGAAGCAGCATTTTTACCTTGCTGGTCCGTGGATGTGAGGAAGACCACTTGTGTCTACATCAAGACCTTGGTCAACTCAGCTCTGTTCAGGGCTTTTTCATTTATATAAAACCGAAGGATTTCAGCCCTGATTTGTGCTGGGACAGTGCTGTGTGAGCACTTGCATCCTCCTTTCTTGGGCCTGCTCTGGCTCCTTTTTTCCTCCTCCTGGGAAGGAGTACCTATGTGCTGGTGAAATTTGATAATTAAATCTGTAAACTAAAATGAGTGGGTAGGTGAGTTATGCAAGAGGGCTGGTGCCTGATGAGACAACAGGCTTATATATTCAGTTTTCTTCCATCTTGTCTGTATTCAATATATTTTAAGAGATGCCAAGAGATCTGTTGTATCTAGAAGAATAATGCTTGATGTGGTCCTTGCTGGTGCTGTGTCAGTGATTGGGAAGGAGGACCAGGAGGAGCAAAATCTGGTTTTACTCCTCTCTGCATGTACATTACACCTGAAGAGGCCCAGATACAGTTAATCAGTGAACTGCTCATTAACAGTGAATTGTCTGTCTGCAACCCTTAGTGGGTAGGAGAGCCACATTTCCCGTGGTCAAAGATACCTTTGACAAGTCTTCAGAGGAGCTCTGAGGAATGTGGTCTGGGGATCTGGCTCTGGCCAATAGAGAAGAACTACATTTCAAGCCATGCCTTGGTGTTTCCCGTTGAGATTAAGTAGGGTGGCCACCTAAGGAAGCCCTGCAGAGGGTATAAAGAGAGATGTAGCAGATAGCATGATGATAAGATCTAGTTATTCTTGTATTTATCAAGAATAAAGGGAGTCTCTCTTTCCACAGCACATGCTGGACGTGAAGTCCCTCAAGCACCTAACCAACCTGACACTGCACGACCGCATCACCAAATCTCTCCTCCATCTCCATAAGAAGAAAAAACCACCCAGCATCAGTGCCCAGTTCCAGGTAATCCTTTGCCTTTGATACAAAGAGGTGAATTAAAAGCAAACACCCACTCTGGGTCCCCAGGGTGCCTAGGAGGACACTTACAGGCACAGTCCTGTCCCATCCTCACCACTATTTAGCACATGAATTTAGCTGAGGACGTGGCCTGGGTAAGCTGGGAGACACCTTACAGGTATCTAAATGGTGTAAATGGAGAGAAACAAGAGCGATGGTGGATACTTGGCGGGGGGGGGGGGGATGCAGTGGAGCAAGATGGGATGTGAGGGTGAGCTGCCGAGCAGAGATGTTGGTGCATCTTGGTCCTCTTGTACCTCACTTTCCAAGCCATCGCACCATGGCACTTTCTCCGCTGAATCCAGAAACCGCAAAATCCCCAAATGACATTTTTACAGTCTTTTTACTTGCATTCAGCATCTGAATTTCAATCTGTTTTCAAGCCAGCCAGAATGTGAATTTTAATAGGGGCGGAAAGGTCAAATCATTGCTGCATTATCCCCAGGCAGGCAGAGGAATTCAGAGGAGGGATCAATACAGCATTTGTTGTGTTGTCGGCACTGTGTGCCAGCCAGCCATCCCTAGGAAGAGCTGCAGTGAAAATAATCCTCCAATATGTGCATCAGGGCTTGGAAACTGCTACCAGACACGTGCACAAGCAGGTGGTAATATTAGAAAGCAGCTTTTCAGTTAAAAATTGGTTTCTAAGCAAGTCTGGCTTGGTTTTGACTTGTAATTTTGTTTGATTTTTTTTTTTTTTTTTTGAGATGTGGGTCATTTTTAGTAAGTTTCCATGTGTAGATCTGGGTAAGATTAAGTAATTAAATATATACATGCACACACACATATATAAATCTATGTATATATAATTTGCAGAATGCACGTCTGTGTATCCATATATATTAAGCTTAGTCTAGTCTCGTATGCTGATTAAAATGCACTTCTGCAGAGGTTTAATTCATACGATACCACAGGGGGGTTGAAACAGGGATGTCTTGGAGTGAAATGCCTCCCCGAAACCTATTCATCCTTCAAACGAAACTCTGAAAAGCCTCAGGGTGCGTGATTGAGATTTTTATATATCTTTTTACAGTGCATACAAATAAAAGACCACTAAAAGTCATGAAGGTTTCTTCCCTGCCCCTCTGCAGCAAAGCAGATCATTCCAATACCCGTTTCCTTATGCTTTCTGATGTTCCCTAGTGATGATCTGACAATGTAGGAGCTGAGCCTACAACACAACCTTTTTTTATTTAAATAAATACAAACATATTTAAGTCAGAGGCAGCTCTGGTATGACTGTCTGCTTCTCCTCTTAGACAAATGCTGGGCACTCCAGCCCTAATTCCATTTAACACTTGTAAGAGAGAAGCATTTTCTCGAGAGAGCAGCCTGGTGCAAGCCAGTGAGATCACTTTTTTATCAGGAGCAGGCTAATAAAATTGCAGCCCATGGAACTGGGTCACAGGCAGGAAATACAAATGTTTCCTATCACGGGGTTTGGGGGGGGGGGGTTGTTGCTGATAAATGCTGCCTTGTGGCTAATGCCTGAACACTGGGCTTGCAGCTGCTCTGTCTCCTATTGATTTTAACCATGCCTATACTTATGGTAATGTATAGGCAAAATAGCTGTATTAGAGGATGCTGTAAGCAGCGATGCCTTTCACATTTGAAAACTAAACTGCTGGTACCTAAACTGCAGCACAGCAATTTATAGCCTCCCCTTTTATCCTGCATGCAGGTGGTACCCTAGAGAAAAGGATGCTGCCCTGGCTACCATGGGGCGGTGCTGAAATGATTCCTTGCACCTTGAAAGACCGAGTAGAGGTGGGGAAAGAGAGGGTGGCTGGGAAGTTTTGCAGGCAGAGGGACAAAGGAGCAAGGCACGGGGTTAATCCGGGGGCCTCGTGTGTCCCTTACGGATTCCTGATGCCCAAAGCTCACGCCAGATGGCAGAGGGTGCCCGGACCGTCTGCTGTGCCATGGGCTGGATGTCGCTGGCCGCTGATGAAATGGAAATATCCCCTCCTGCGGGGCTGGCAGTCCCAGTACGACCCAATTTCCACAAATTCTAGTGCCAGGAGTGCTTTGCTTGCTGGGCTTTCGGCAGGGCTCTTTGGCAAAGAGGTCACATCCCATGTGACCATGTCCCCCCCCTTCCCTCCCACCAGCCTGGTGCAGGGCACAGTGGGATGCTGTGGCATCATTGATGATTGATATCTCCTTTTTGTAAAAAAAGAGTGATTTCAGTCTACTTTTAAGAAAACCAGGAGCATGCCAGTGGAGGTCTGCCACGTCATGGAGTTCCTGCTGCTTCCTGGGATGGGAACGACGGTGACATCTGCATGCAGTTAACACACACACAACGCAGCTGCATCACACGTGCATGGGATCTATCCCTTACTCTTCCCCAGATCCTGGATGTAGATAAATTTTTCTAAACATGAAAGGCTTCCCAAAAAGATGTCTTTTAAAATGATCAGAAGGAGAAGAAAAGGCTTCCTGCAAGCAGATCTGTAGGCAAAATGCTTCTTTCTATCACGCTGTTTTATTAACACATATATTCAAAAATTTATAACTCTGTTTATAGTAAATATGCAACAGAATATCTTTTACACAACTGAGTTTTAAATGCTATTAAAATCAGGATTAATCAACCCTGGAGCACGTTACTAATACCATGTCAGTAATGTGCTCAGCAATTAGAGATATTCAAAGCATTTATAGGGCACAGCAAAAAAAAAAATGCAGTCGAGGAGCCCAGCCAGCTGCAGACTGACTCAGCACGCTCTGATTTTCAGTATGTTTTTGTTCAAAGAGCTTGTACTTCGTCGCAAAAGAGTCAAAGATTTGTGAGGTGGAGGAAAAACTCAGCATGATGTCCTGATGGAGCAGTTGAGTGTAGCAGCGATGCCAATATAAATTCATTTTTAGGGGCTAAACTTTTAATAATGATGTGGAAATAAGGGGAAATATAAAATGGGAACCTGGAAAACCCTCAGTTCTCAGTGATCACAACTGTGTATTTCAGCAGAGGAATATGGCCAGGAATATGCCAGTATTGAAGCCATTCTCCTCTAAAAACAACCCATTCAGGGTTCACAGGCTTCAAAAATCGTTGCAAATTCCAGATCTTCCCTTTGCAAAACTGTCATTAAGAAAATTCATTTTTAGGCCAGCAATAAAGTTTTGACAATTAAAAATCAGGAATCAATGCTGCGTGGAGTCACTTTTGATAAAGGAAAATTTTATTTGTATTTAAAGAGGGTTAGTGATCGTTTGGTGCAAGGTGTAAATCCTTGTTTTGGAGCTCCCACTCACATCTAGAAGAGGCTTGTTGGTGCAGAGCAGGATGTGACTTTGAGCTCCAATAGCTGATGGGAAAAGGTCAAACTGGGGATCTCAAAATACAACCCAAAATTATATTTATCTCTAGCTAATTTGTTGGATGCAAAGATAAAACCAGCCAGGTTGCTTGGGCTGAAACATTCATTTTGGGGAACAATTTCCCATCTGCTTGGTTTACTGATCATTTATTCCAATTTTTTTGTTTTCTGATTTAAGAGCTTGTATTTTCATTATTCATCGAGGTCTTTTCTCCATTTTCCAACTAAAGATGTCTTCTCTGTTGCAGGCATCGCTCAACAAGCTGATGGAGACCCTTGGCCAAGCAGAACCTTATTTTGTCAAGTGCATTCGATCCAATGCTGAAAAGGTAGATCCCATCCCGTGAAAGTGGTGCTGCTAAAAATCATCTTGGAGATATTTTATAAATTTATACAGGGGGTTAAAAATAAAAGAAAGCCCCAAATTGAGTTGGATTTAGAAGATAGTTGTGTATGAACAGTGGGAAGCATGGATGTTATCACTTGGCTGTTGCTGTTGATAAACTGCACCGGCTCTTCTTGTAATTCTAGGAACACGTATATGAAGAATATATGGTTTTAATTTATATGAAAAATGTGTTGGTTTTAATAAATGAATTTGACTCCTTTGAAGCTCCTGCCACCCGTAATAGAGATTTACAGAGATGTGGATTCACTTGGGCTTCTGAGTCCTTCTTGTTCACTGAGCCCTAAAGCTTCTTTAAAATAAAGTTTTTATAGGTAAAAGCAGATACTTTTGGAATAGGTTATATTATTCACGCTGACTCGCTGATGCATCATATTTCTTGAATTTGACTTTAACCATCTGTCTCCTGGGCTAAGGACCCTCGGTTTAAAATGAAGGTTGCAGTAGTGATGTTTTCTTGTGGGTTAATCCTTTGGAGTTTTATCCAGACATTTAAAGATGAGCTTTATGCCTAGGAGGTTATTTAGCTGCTCACAATCTTTACCCATTAGCTGTGCCTTTAGCATGTCTTATTCAGTTTGGGGGCTTCAAAAAACCTTCTTTATAGCTTTATACATCTAGTTAGCTGTTTGAAAGTCTCCATCTGATGGCTGCTTGGAAGCAAGCAGGATTCAGCCCTGGTGGGATTAACATGATTCCTGGGGACCTGCGTTCTCTCCCGCCCCTAGCACTGTTGCCAACATGCGTGTCATGCAGATGTGCTACATCTACTGAATCAGTTTACCCATCCGCGCGCTTAAAAGCTTCAGTTAAAGGAAATATTTGCTCATCGTTGGCCTGTTGTTCCCCTTCCAGTTGCCCCTGCGGTTCAACGACAGCCTGGTGCTCAGGCAGCTGCGATACACGGGGATGCTGGAGACCGTTCGCATTCGCCAGTCGGGATACAGCTGCAAATACTCCTTCCAGGTTGAGTAAAACATCTTCCATCTTTTGCCACTTGAGCATCATTATCAGAGTTGTCTGAATGTTGCTAGCTCGTTTTTTTAACAAGGTAATGAATTAAATTCATAGCTCATGCAAGGCAGTGGATGTAAGGAGCTGGTGTCTGGCATGAAGTGGTCCTCTGCTGTGCTGCTGATTTCTAGCAAGCTGGTCTAGACCTAGGTGAAGGCTACAAGCCCCTCTGCAGATAACATCATGGGTTTTGAACAAAAGAAGTATATTTTTTGTAACATGGACTCGCTTTTGGGAAAAAAAAAAAAAATCCAATTTGCACATGCTCTTCTGCGTGTTTTGGAATCACCTGGGAATGGTGTTCGCCCCGTCGTGTCAGTGTCAGTGCTGGCTGCATCCCATCGGGAGGGTGACTGCCACCCTCTGAACCACTCAGGAGTTATCCAGCTTTTCCTGTTTTCTTCTTTTTCGTGTGTTTGTCAGATTTTGCACACATGTCAGTCCTTTCATGCTTTGCTGATGCTGATTTGTTTCCTACTGTCAGCTGCTTTGGACCAGATGTCGTGTCCAGCAGCAGCTGTATAGAAAAGGAAAACTGCTCCTTTTTTTTTTTTTTTTTTTTTTTTTTTTTTTTTTTTTTTTTTTGCCATGAGCGTGGATCCCAGCCTTACCTTGGAGGATCTCTCCTCTCACACCTCCTCCGCTCTTTGAGTCCTCACATCAGTAACCAATGGAGCATCTCAGAGATGCTTTGCAGATGCTGGTAAGCTCCTTCCACAGTGGTCCTTGCTGAGGATTTAGAGCATTTTTAGCTCAAGATGACCTCATGGGTTCTGCAGAACCTCTTCTCCCACGCTGAAAGACATCTGAACGTTGCTGGGTCCCTGCTTTGATGTGTTTCCCATCAAACCACAAATGGTGGACACAACTTGGTGTTCCTCAGTCCATAAAATGTTATCTGTCCTCCTGCTCACTCAACAGATCCCGTTTCATGTGGCCAGTGGAGCAAATCTATTATTTATGGAAGGAAGGGGCACAGTGGGACCCATCTAACCAGATCTTGGTGTTTCTTTTTTTCCTTCTCAGGATTTTGTGAACCATTTCCATGTGCTTCTGCCACAAGGAATCAGCCCGTCTAAGCACAATATCCATGATTTCTTCCATAAAATAAAACTCGATCCAGACAATTACCAAGTGGGAAGAACAATGGTAAACGTTTATCCTCAGCTCTGACTTATGTTTAAGATACAGATATAACATTTGCCTGCATTTCTGTAATGGTAAATTAACATCTTTATGTATGTTTTTAATTAATGAAACTGATTTTCTTCTGTTTGCCAGAAGCCAATGGCTTAAATGAAGCTTTGAATATTATTAACACAAAATAGCAAGGAACATCGTTGTTTTGTGTTAACCAAGTCACAGGTCTGACTGTAATGAGGCAACCGTGAAAATACTGTGTCTGTGTGTAGACACAGCTTGATATGATAGCTACCATTTTGCTTCCCCTGAAGGTAACACAGAAGCTCTGTAATTCAGAGCTTGGACAGCCACAGGCTGTAAATGAGACTGCAGGAACCTGTTAGAGGTGGCCTAACTAAAATCAGCTGCTGAACTTTCTTCTGGGCATCCAGGATGCAGAAACCAGGAAGATGAAATCATTTGTCTCGTGGTCTTGGAAAGTTTCCGTGCTAGCGTTTTTGGGGTTTTTTTGGCCAGGTTTTCGTGAAGGAGCGGGAGCGGCAGCTTCTGCAGGACCTGCTCCATCAGGAGGTGCTGCGCCGGATCACGCTGCTGCAGCGCTGGTTCCGCAGCATGCTCTGCAGGAGGCAGTTCCTGAGCTTAAGGCAAGCTGCAGTGATCATACAGGTAGGTGATGGTGCCTGATTTCATCGCAAATTACAGTCCATGAATCCTACAGATACAGCTGATGGGTAAAATCAGGTCCCCTCTCCAAGGAAGGAGCTTACAATCAGGATTTGACTCCTAGTGCCATAATAACTTGGGAAAGGGGAAGACAGAGCTGGAAAGGTTGCATGAAGGCAGGTGCTCTCCCATCCCCACACAACACCCTTTACAAGGAACCACGTGCTGTTTTTACAGAGATTTTGGCGTAGTTACCGGAGCCGAAAGCAAGGCAAACCATCCCCGGACCCTCTTGTCCTCGGCAAAGCCGCCGTCGTTCTCCAGACGCACTGGCGTGGCTTCATGGAGAGGCGGAGGTTCCTGCAGATGCAGTTTGCAGCCCATCTCATCCAGAGCTGCTGGCGGGAGTACGCCAAGCGGCGGCACAGCGCGGCCACCAGCATCCAAGCAGCCTGGCGAGGACACCGTGCAAAGCGGTCATACGCAGCCAGACGAAGCAAAGTCATCTGCTTGCAAGCGGCATGCAGAGGATACTTAGCACGACAAAGGTAATCCCATTTGCCTCGGTTAAAAAAAAGAAAATGTTTTCTGATCGTGCTCACTGGGGAGGGAGGTGGTTGATGTGCTTTTGAGCACTGCTCGGACTGCGGTGACTTACAGAGGGTGGTGTCCCTTCGTAGGATCCATGACCCTGTCCCGACCTGCCCTGATCCTTCGTTTGTCCATGCTTTCTAACAGAGGAGTTTATTTAGCTGCGTGTTCTACTCTTAGAATAAGCTGAGCCTATTTCAGGTTGGAGCACGTAGGCAGTGGAAAGCTGAAGCCATAAATACTTGCAAGGGTTTTTTTTCCCCTTGGCAGCAACCAGTTTAAGTAGCCTATTTTTAACTCAGATTGCCTCACCGATCTGGTTGCTGCACTGTCTTGCAGGGACAGGAGATACTGGAGCCAGCTGCTGCAAAGGGGAGAGGGTTTCCAGCCATGCCTTGGCTTGCTGGCCACAGGGCAGGTCTTGGTTCATTCTCCAGAGGTGAATGCACAGAGGTGAATCTCCATGCCTGCAAGGTGTGGAGCACCCTGACATAGGGTGGAAGACTTGGGAGCTGCAAAGAACTCTTGGCATGGGGTGCGAGTCCCTGCTACCTGTACCAGAGGCAGCCCAGGCAGCATGGTGAAGATGCAGAAGCCAAGGGGGTGCAATGGGTTAAGCTCTTCTGGCTCCGTCAGCTTACAAACGAGCTAGACCAGGGATGGAGGCTGGAGCTGCTGCCATCAGCACGAGAGGAGTGCATCAGGTGCATGGGGGCAGTCCTTGAGTGGGAGAGATGGGCTAAGAGGGGAAGGTTGAAAACTGAATGTGCACTCGCATTGCCTCGCACCAGATGTGCAAGGAGGGTTGCTTGAGGTGCCAACAGTGGTGAGGTGCCTTGAAGGGACATAAGTGGGCACGGGAGTGCAATATGCTTGTTTTCTGCTTTCTTGCAGGTTTAGAGCTTTGAAAGAGCAGCGATTAAAAGAGATGCAGCTGGAGAACGGCCTGTCAGTTAGAAAAGAGAATGGACTGGAGGCAGATGATGCTTTGGAAATTAAGGGCTCCGACCCATCGAAGTGGGAGGACAGCTCATTTGAAGAGCGAGTGAGAGCTATAGAAGAACATAAATTGCTGATGGAAAATAATCGGGTGAATCACATGGACCCAGTGGATGCTTCTGCAAATTTGTTGTACAAAAAGCATGAGAGAGCCAGTAGCCAGAGCGGGATGGACACCGAAGAGGAGGTCGCTGTGAGAGAGAGACCCAAGTCGCTGGAGGATCTCAACCAGAAAAAAGTGGTTCGTGCAAAAAGAGAAAGCCGGAGGATGCGTGAACTGGAACAGGCAAAATTTAGCTTGGAGCTGCTCAAGGTCCGGTCCACGGGCGGACTGTCACCTTCAGAAGAGCGGCGGTGGTCCACTGAGCTTGTATCTGAGGCACTTCATTCCCCTCAGGGAACCCCAGAGAGTGAAAGCTCTCAAGGGAGCTTTGAGATGTTAAGCTGTGAAGATACCCCAAGTAATAAACTTGTTTCCTTAGTTTTAGATGAGCAAGATGCACAGTCATTTTCCACTGACTCTTTGCCTAGCAGTCCCCAGGCTCATGTGCGGGAGAAGTCTTTCTGTGCGGCAGATGTGAACAGCAATTTACCTGCTTGCAGAAGGATGCCTTCAGACTCGGAGCTGCCTGATAACCTCACCATGAAGGAGCATGTGATCTGTGACCCCCAGAATGTTATATATGAGGCACATCCAAGAGAAAGCTTCCTTTCCAGCAACCTACCTACTTTCTACATTCCACCACAAGACAACATGAAGGTGAAGCTGGTGGAGAATAACCTGAAGAACAAAGCAGTGGAAAGAGAGGAGAGGACAGTTACGTTCTCTGAGGTCAGGAAGGACTCTGAGCCAGACCAGGGCAGAGCCTTGGGAGTGGAGGAAGAGAAGTCCTCTACCAAGAGAGAGGAGCGTGGGACGGTGACTGCGACACAGGCCCATTCTCCAGACTCGGTCATCAAGAGACTGGAAAAGCTCAACGTGGAGAAGGAGGAACGGCAAAAGCAGCTTCAGCTGCAGAATGAGAGGGAGATGATGGAGCAGATCCGTCAGCAGAAGGAAATTCTGGAGAGACAACGCAAAGCCTTCGAGCAGCAGGGGAAGGTGGAGGCTTTGCAGAGGGCTGAGCAGAGCAGAATGAAGGACCCCTCCCTCAAACCAACCAAAAAAGCAGACAGCCGGCCTCAGTCAGTCCTCATCCTGCACCCCCAGAGCAGAGGGGAGCATGGCCCCACCACAGGTGTGACTCCAACCTCATCGGTTGACATTAAAGGTCTCACCGTTGGGACCAGGGGAAGCTCTCCAGCCCACAGTGCCCCCAAAGACAGACCTGTCAGCATGTTCATGGAGCGAAGAGAAGGTCAATTGGGATCGGTGCTGGAATCCCGGTGCCATTCCAGACCAGCTCTGGACCCCAGGGACCTCCCAGGCAGCCACTTCTCAAGGACAGAGCGTCTCCGACAACCCCGAATGTCCAACCAGGCCACTGAGGAGACGAGGACAAGCGCTATGTTCTTCACACCGAAAGACAATCCCTTCGGCCTCCAGTGAGTAAAAAGAGGGTGTGCTTTCTCTGTAGGTGTTTTACAAATGCTCCGTAGGCTTTATACAAGTGGTCCAGCATGTTGTTTCCCAAGACTGTACAAAACCCCTAGTGAACCAAAGACGAGTTTCTTGGTCTAACAATGAGCAGGCAGAGATCAGAGGGAAAGGAAAAAGAACTGGAAATAAGATTTCTTGGTCTCTTATGTGATGGGCATTATGTAAGCCATGGGAGATAATAATGGACATCAGCAGGTGAAGGGAGTTAATAAAAAGAGGGTCAACACTGCTTTCATTTACCCTAGATGGACGGTGATAGGAGTTTATTTCTCAAGGTAAAGGATGAAGAAAAAATTCTTGGGATTTTTGGGTGGTCAGAGTAGAAATGACTAGATAGGGCAGAAAATTTCAGGATTTTTCTTGTTTACTATATAATTAACACAGCCAGCAAAGCCATTCGGACAGTCTTACCACTGCAGATGAAAAAACAGCTGCTGTCCTGAGAGAGTTTGGGATGCAAACGCACTTTTGACAGCGTATCCCTTACATGTATAATTACACGTGTAACGGGCTTAGCAGTTGTTCAGCTCTGCTGCATTGCTTAAATGATGGGCTGCTCCAGCACAGGGCCTAGAGACTGCATCTTGGGACAACACTCGCTCCCACTCTATTGTGTCACTTAAGCTGCCTTGCTTAATTTCGCAGAGGTTTTGGCCATTTAGCTCAAAAAGGTCATAAACCCCTCCCAAATCCTGCTGCACCCTTTCCAAGACAAAAACTATGAGTGAATGTTTGCTGTTGATAACTCAAGGTACCTCCAAGTGTAGTAGTCTTGTGGTTTAGGTGCTGCTGTGACAGGAGATTCCTGTTTAATTTGTGCAGGTTCTTTAACTAAGTCCAGACACAAGTGATGGGGAAAAGGAGAAATCAATAAAAAACCAGCCCTTTGACCCTCTGATAGAGCCAGCGGCACCCCTCACGCGTGGGTACGGTGAGGGTTTTATTTGGAAGTGATGGTAGAAAGAGTGAGCTGAGCAAAAAGCAACTTAAGTGGGTGTATTTTTTAATGCTATGTTAGATGCGAAGTGAGGATACTTCACTTCTGAATCAGTTCGTGTGAAAATCTGCAAGAGGTCCTGGAGAATTGGTTTGGAAGTGGATATTTGCGAATAGTCTTCCCCCCCCCCCCCCCCCAAAAAAATTTCTTTCCTTTTCCTGATTCATGCACAGAACAAGCAACAGGGAAAAAAAACAATAGAAATTCCTGTATTTTACTTTTCATTCTGCAATAGAACAATCACATTTGAGAATCCAGAAGTGAAAAGGTACCATCCACAACCACTGTGACAGGTGGAGTTGGCAAGCACAACTTTGTACCTTCTTGTCCTTTGTTATTAACTCAAATCCTGAAGACTCCAAAGTGATTCTGAAATCCCATGAACTCAAACTTGCAATTTGGTCTTGATTGCTTGGGCTGTGCACTTGTATGCTCCTGCGAGCCGGGCTGGCAGGGTGTGAAGGCTTTTGGGAGAAGATGAGACATCCGTGTTCTGTTGTGTTTCAGCAGAGAAGCAAATCATCAATGCCTTTCCAAGGGTGAACTAGCTAGGAAGCCATTTAAGATGCCAGGGTCTGGCAGAGGAGAGGTAAGTTGTGGCTTGCTTATTTTCTCTTTTAATTGAACAAGGGAGGGGGAAAACCCCTTATTCTGCCAGTTTTCCCTCAAAAGCTTCAAAGTAGTGAACTGTAAAGTACAAGGGCTGCTAGACATAGGGAAGGGGGATATCACGGTACGGCAGCCTTCACACTTTCTCTTAAAAATAAAAAGCCCCTGTAACATTAATTCATAGCAGCTCTGGATAAAAAGGATCTTGTGGTCCTGATGGCAAACACTGTCCAACACAGTCTTGTCTTGCTTTGGTTTAACGTACCTTTGAGTAACATCCATGATTGTCCATTTTCACCCTGCTGTCTTGGTTTTTGTTTTTCCCGGTCTTTTTTTTTTTGTACTAGATATAATATTGTGTCCCCTCCATGGGGTGCAACATCACTCAGAGATATCTTAAGGCTGTACTTGAGCTACACTATGATGCCAAACATCGGTAGAATCTCCTTTTTATTTTAAAAAACTTTTTGTTTTGTTTTGTTTTATCATTTGGTCAAGCAGGTTCCCAGACCGACCCATAAAAAGAAAGCCCGCATGGCGCGGACGCGATCCGATTTCTTGACTAGAGGTACTTTTGCTGATGGGGAGGGGGATACGGAGGAAGATGATTACGATGGCAATTTTGAGTTCCTTCTCTCCTCTGACCAACCTCCTCATCCCGAGGCAGTGCCTGCAGCCCGGCTGGGGCAGGCCTGTTACAGTGACTCCGAAATGGTAATTTTTTCCAATGTGGTGGGGGAAATGAAACAAGGGAGCGAGCGGAGCTGCGGGAGCCTTTCTTTGCTAACCTTAGCTGCACTGATCCCCCCACCGCTGCTTCTCCCACTTCCAAGGATGCTGTAGATGGGTAAATTCAGCGAACACAGCAGAAACGGATGCGAAATGGGGAAATCATTTGTATTTCTTGGCCAGAGGGATGTTTTCTGGCTTGATTCGATATCAACTACAGTTTCCATAGCTTTCCTGGAGCACTGCAACTTGTATGGCACAGCTAACTTTTTTTTTTTTGGTTTTTAATCCAAATAGCAAAGTCCCCCTAGGACCCTTTTGCTCTAAAAATTATCTACACACATCCATAGAAAAGATCAAAGCAAATATTGTTCAAAAAGCAACAGACAACAAAGAAAATGGTATAAATCTTGCACCTCCTATTACTTTTGATTTTGTATTCTTAGCCACAGCATCCGATGATTATTCACTCCTCAATTATCAGAGCAATGCTGGCAGATGGCAGAGAAAGCAAAAGCATGTAAATTGGGCAATAAAAATATAGTGAGAGTGAAATAGTGGGTTTTTTAAAAAAAAATAATGACCTCGGTGGCTCTCTCAAGCACAGTAACTGGTGTCCCTTGGCTGCAGCACCGTGCTATGTGAGCCTGTGCTGCAGAGCATTTGCATCTCAGGCTTAATCTCCTTCCCGGATAAGCTGCTTTCAGAAAAATCACAAACTGAGAGATTTCAGGAGGGAAAAGGCCAACAGCTTCCCACCCAATCATATTTTTTTCTTGAGGTGATGGAGCTGTTCCTGTCGAAGTGTGAATAAACACCAGGAATCGTCTCCTGTGTAAGAGTTCAGGTAGAGCGTTGAGTAAATCTGCCTTGCTCGTCTCCTCCAGCTACGGTCCTGGATGTGGAGCTGAGTATAAAACCAAAGAAAAGCATGAAAGCTGAAGTCAGTGATTTATTTTGTGCTATAGTGTTGCTGTGGGTCCAGCAAATGCTTCATGCAATCCTAAAATCTGCTTTTCCAAGAAAGACAGATGGCCAAGGAGGGCTTTTCGTGACTTATCTGTTAGCAGCTTATACTATAAAGGATAAATTTTTCCCAGGATAATTTCCTCACTGGACGCTAGGGTAGAGATTTACAAATTCCATTAATTTTTAAGGTTGATCTTGATAAATTTCCAAGGGTTTTGAGCCAGGAATACTTGAATCCTGATTGAAAGATACGGCTCTATGAACTGAGATCGCTTGGCTGCATCTTCACGCATCTCCCTCCTTGTAGATCAGGAAAGGGAGAATTTTATGTAGTAAAATGTAGTATTTTTACATAGCCTGGCAAAAGCCCTGGCTGAGGGGCTGCACCATACCCGGCATGCCATGCTGTGTTCCTGGAGGCTACCTTCTTTACAAAGTGTTAGGGGTATTTCAGCCATAGAAATCTTTCCTACTGGGATGCTACCGGATGGTACTGAGCTGGTGCTTGGCAAGCTCCATCCTTGGGAGGGACCTGGCTCATTCCACTCTTTAGAAGTGCTTCTCAGGACTCTGCTCACCTGGTTTAACAGCTCTCACCGCATGCGAGTAGTAGTAGGTGCCAACTGTCTCTCGTCTCTCCTGTATCTCTCTTCTCTGCTCTCCATCACTAGCTCTAACTGGTGGTCAGCACTTTCACCCCTTGTGCAGCTGAGTTCTGCTTTCTAGAAAATGCTACCCATGAAGTCGTGTGCTCAGTGATACCCTACATCTGTGTGTACTCACAACATGTACAGTGTTTCCATCTGTATTCTGTATTGCAGGTTTGGGACCAGCCCTTTGGCTTGTGGCTTTTCTGGGTCAGGATTGCCACAAGTAACAAAATTTAGGGACTGCTTATTCATATTTATTAGCAGAGCCCGGCTGGATGTTGCAGACGATGGAGCAGCCTAAGATAGAGCAATGCTGGTGCATATTGGTTTGGGTACAAACTCAAGTAGGTTGATGTCTATGCAGACACATCCGTTGTGTCTTGTGATGTTCACATGAAGACGAGTCAGGCAGCCGCCATGTGCAAGCTGGTTTCCGTGCTAGTGAATAGCTTATTCATACAGCTTCTGCCCCCAGCTACAACTTTCCAAAAAAGCCTCTTTTGATGTGCTGCTCAGCAGCCAAGGGCTGCTGGCTAGACAAAAGAGAGATCACGTGTGACCTTGTGAAGTTGATCATGTGATGGCTCACCAGCTGCACTGGTGTGAACCTGACTGTTTGGTTTCTTGACTCTCAAGTCAATGATTGTGTGTCACCAGCTAGTAAGTAGAGGTCAGGTCCACCAGAAAACAATGCTCCTGACCTAAGTCAGGGGTATCCTAGAGCAGCAAAGTCCAAGAGCATCTTCAGCAAGAGCTGAAACCCAAGGTGCCCCAGTGTATAAGGTGGCTGCTGAAGGTACAGTTGACTCCAAGGTGCCTTTAAGGCTAAAGAGCTTCCTGACAAGACCAAGCCTTCAAAGTTCACTTGATTTTTTTGGCTAGCAAATAGCCAAGGATTAGCCTACCTTGTGGGGAGACAAATACAAGTGGGAGGAATAGCTCCTGGCTGTGGTCAGTTTTGCACCTAAGCCGGGAGAGCTTTCCTGCAGCAGATACATGGAAAGCCTTGGTTAGACAAACAACGCCAGAAATACCTTCTGAATACGCCCTCCTTCAGCAGAGGCTCTTAGAGAGACAGACCTGGGTAACAGAGCAGTCATTTTGTTCCAACATCTGTATTATAGCCGTGAATTGACAAGCATCAGTCCAAGTATCTGCCACCAGCTGATCCTAAGTACGCCTGAAGAGCCAGCAATGAAGGAAGATCTCTTGTCCTAAGCCATTCAGAGGAAATTCAAGAAGCTCTTCAATGCAGCACGTAGCACTGCTGCCTGCTGGGACCAGTCATTTGGCCATAGTTATCTCTTGACAGCATGGGTGGGTGAAATACAGGAAAAATATTTGGTCCCCTCTTCATCCAGGAGACAACTCCAGAGCCCCGGCTATTGCCATTTGCCCACATGTGATGCTTTGCGGTGTTCCCTGGCAGGGGATTTTTCTCGTGCAGAGGCTCGTCTTGACATCTGAGAAGGTTTCCCATCCAGACGAGGATCTTCCCCTTCGGAGCTTCTTGGAGGAGTCCCTCAAACAGAAGGATCTTGTGCCAAAAATGCCTTTTAGTCCTTACTTTTAAAAACTGGAGAGGTTGCTGTGATAGCAGAGGAAACGCTGAATGGTAGTAGATCAAGAACTGGGGCAGAGCAGAGAGGTGGTGATAATAATGGTAGAAAATCCTTCTTCTGGTTTTTGACTCAGTCTTCTGCATGAGCCAGGGTTTCACTTGCTTTGCTCTACTGCAAAATCTGTACACTAGAATTGTTTGTGCAGTAGATATGATAACATATATTTAAAAAAGAAAGTGTACGTGGCAACCTCTGCATTGCTCTGGCGACCCCCTTAGCCTGCCTGCCACGGTCAGCACGTACCAATGTGCTTTAAATGGCTTTGAAACAGTAAAAAAGGGAGTAAATTCCCCCACAAATTAATTTTTAAAGAAACAAACAAAGGACTGGAAGTGATTAAAAGGTTGAAATTACTCAAGAACAAAACTATATCATGGGGCAAATATTTTAATAAGTCGTTTTTAAAAGCAAGTAGTAAGTTTGGGCTGGATGGAAATCACTTTTATGGTTTTTGAGGTTGTGTTTTTTTCCCAGTATCCATCTGTAATTTATGTGTGATCATCACCTAAATGTAAGAGCAACAGGAACAAGAAACCCTTTGATGGTTTATGCAGTTTCTTTCTTTCCCAGTGGCAATTTGGCTTATGTGCTGCCATCTCCTGGCTGGTAGAGAGCTTAGTCCAGGGCTGAAAAATAAAACATTGAAGAAGAGTAAATATGGTAAATGTGACTCCCCTGAAGCCCATATTTTATATAATTTTATTTTAAATATTTTTAATAGAATAAAAATAAAGGCTTAAAACCACAGTGCATTCAGCTGAGACATTTAGGTGATGGGAAAGCTACAGGAGATATTTGACTTTTGTCTCCTGAATCCTTTCATACAACCTGGTTCCCTGCTTTCCTCATGCTGAAAGTCTCTCCTTCAGGAGTCCAACTCCAAAATCACAGCTGCAATTGGGAAAAAGAACAAAAATTGCTATTTTATCTTAAATAGAGCAAGACTGTTTCTGGGCTACTTCACAGAATCCCGTTAGGTTGAATTATTCCAAATTCATTTCACCCATAAAATGCTCCCAGGGTGTTTTAAATGGTGGCGAAAGCAGAGATCCTTTGTATTAAAGCTGAAAAATCTCTTATTTATAAAGGGTTTATTCTGACGTGTCCTTGGCACAGGCTTTGGTTTTCTTTTCTGTAAAGTCCTCAACAAGAGTTGGAGGAGAAAGCTCTGCTGGGACAGATCCATGTGGTTGAAAGTTCATTTGGTGCCAGGAACACCACAGATCACTTTGTCGTGGCTAACATGGCTCTTCTGGGAGGGAGAGCTGGGCTGCCCAGACCATGGAGCAGTTATGCAGGCTGAATGAGGAGGACCCGTGGCTTGGTGCACACTGATTTTCATCATTGGTTGCTCAAGGAGGAAGAAGGTTGGACCTCAATGTAGAGTTGGAGCAAGGGAAATGCCTTTCCTTTTTAGCTGTTGTTAAAATATTTCTCTAGTTGTAGCTCACTCAACAAGACTGCAGGTTTTCACCTGTAGGCAGATAGAAATAAAGACATAACAGATGATATATCTAATTTTTGCTAGGGAAAAAAAAAAAAAAAATCAGCTGGCATCCCAAGAGCTGTTTCATTTTTAAATGCTCCGTGCTTGGAATTGTTACAGACAGTGCAGCGATTCACCTCTGGGGAAGGCCAAACGAAACTGCACAAAACCATGTCTCAGGGAGAGATTGGGAAGCTGGCGGCCGCACAGAAGAGCCTGGCTCCAGACGGGAGGTAGGAAACATGACTGGAGATGGAACATGAGTCCCCCCTATGTCCTTCTTGCTATCATCTCCTTGCTGAACCAGCCCAGCTCCTCTGGAGCTCCACCAACCAAAGCCAGCATGTGGGTTACTTGTCCCAGCTTTCCTACATGACTGTGGACATGCCCAATTAGAAGAGGAATCCTGCTCATATTGCAATAAAGTTTTGATAACATGGGCCAGACATCCCACCCCAAACCACCCACTTGCATGCATGAAACTTGAGTTTCTTGCCTTTCCTGAGGACGAGTAGCCTGGGTTCCCTGGTAGAAGTTGTGTGGATTTAACTCCCCCTCAAACACCATGAAGGTCCAGGAGATTCAGGATAGTTTTGGGTCGAAGGACATTTTCCTAGTTAAGGTGGTTCCTCTTTCCACAACTTATTTCCAGGCCTCAGCGAGCCAAGATGAGGTTCTGGGTGAAGGGAAAGCAGGGGGAGAAGAAGACCCCACGGGAGAAGCTTGCTACCCAGTCTGAGCTGCTGGAGCTGTACGCAGAGCAAGAAACCCCCGGCAGGGAGGTGATTTCTGGCTTGCAGCTTGGTGAAGGTAAGTGGTGGGGTGGCATGGTGCTGGTGTTGTACGGAGCTGAGAAATTGCATTTGCTGTCATTGCAGAGGGAAAAGCGAGTATAAATCTGGCTTTACACTACAGCCAAGCATAGCCCAATATATAGGTGCTTGGGTAAAGACACAGAACCGAGGAAGGCTGGCTTATCCGTAGGGTTAAGGTATATGTAAGGGAGGGTTGTGTACGATAGTGTGGTCTAGCTGAGGCTGCTGTGGGAAAACGGGTTGGGAAGCTGCACAAATTGAATGTCCATGCTGGTTCATGTCTCTTGAATTCATGGACGGCGTCAACCCAAACCAGTGGCAAGTAGGTTGAAGAGTGGGATCCAAAACAGGTCTCAAGAAATTTCGCTAATCCTTCCAGCAGCCATCTGGACATGGATAGATGTTTTCCCTCTTGATAGAGGAAATAATCAAAGGAGAAGTGAAATTTAATCTTCCTATGAGTACCACACAGTGTTTTTCTCCTTCACAGTTTTATTCTGATGCCCATCTCCCTGTTTTACTGGCAAAATTATTTTTTCATCTGCTCTTCAATCTCTTTCCCCCTTCTTAATTATTACCCATAGAGTTGGGTCCTCACCACCTGACCCCGCCACGGAGTCCTGAGCTGTCTGGTATCTACCGGCGGGAGTTTAAGGAGAACAAGGAGCCTTCTCCCAAAGTGAAACGCAAGCGCAGTGTCAAGATCAGCAACGTGGCTCTGGAGCCTGTGCAGTGGCAGAACGACTCGCTGCAGATCATAACCAGCGCTAGCGACTTGAAGAGCATGGATGAGTTTCTCCTGAAAAAGGTAAGTCCTGTCCTCACTGCTCCAGCTAAATCATTAGAGAGCTCGAAGAGCAGACAGAGGCAAGAAAGTCAAAATTATCCTGGGGGCAGCAGTAGCAATACTAATAATTCATCTAAGGGTGCACAGCATGCACCAGGGCAGGCCTGGGAGACAAGATGGGCACGCTGTGCATGGACCGTGCAGTCCTTCTGCATGAGCGCAGCAGCTTCAGTGCTTCCATTGCTTTGAGCTGCCCCTGGTGTCATCAGAAATAGGTGACCTAGGAGGGCAGTAGTTGAAGGCTGCAGGGAAATCCTCGTGTTTCGAGTTTTCATGCAGGAGAAACATCATCTGCCCACTGTGGAGCAGCTGCTCGTTAGTGCTGCTTCATCTCACACAGTGCTCTGCCGTAGCAAAAGTGGCATGGGTGCATAAACCCCTTTGGTTTCCCAGATGAATGAACTGGATAACGAGGACAGCAAGAAGGACACACTGGTGGATGTCGTGTTCAAGAAAGCGCTGAAGGAATTCCGACAAAACATCTTCAGCTTTTACTCCTCGGCATTGGCGGTAAGTGACTGGATGACAGGTGAGAACTTCCACCTCCAGGAGAAACATCCAGAGATGCTCTGGGTTCTCCTGGTGGTGGACACATTGCCGAGCCTTCCATTCCTGGTCTGCTCATCCCAAAGGATGGATGCTCTTCCTTTCTATTCAGTCTCATGAGCTGTAAATTTGGACTAACTCTTTCTCATTAGCCAGCTCTCAATATACATTGAGTGGTGATTTCTGATCTCCTTGTTACGGCGTGCTCCCAGTCAAATGGGAGATGACAGAAAGTCAATAAGCTCCTATTTGCCACCCAAAGTGCCTGGAAACCTTTGTTACTTTGCAAGTGCTGGAGATGTGTGAACAACACAGAGCTCTGCTCTTCTGCTACTTCTGAATCTGAGCCATGATTGTTACAGCTTATGATCACAGTGATCAAAAAAAGCTATTTTATTGGTGAGATTGTACAAAAAGTTCCCTCTAAGACTTAACATTCTCCTGCTCTGCGCACTGAGAAGCCACCCCACCGAAGGTCATGAAACAACTCTCTATTAGATGGTGCTTTTTTCCTTCTTTTAATCATATCTGGACTTTCCCTGGGCAGTTGGAAGGCGGTCAGGCTGAAATAATTGGAGCAGAAAAGGCAGTCTGGGGTGTATAAAAATTGCTTTTCTTTTTGCTTCTGTTTCCTTAAAAGATGGATGATGGGAAAAGCATCCGCTATAAGGACCTCTACGCCTTATTCGAGCAGATTCTGGAGAAGACCATGAGGCTTGAACAGAGAGACTGGAGTGAGTCTCCAGTTAAAGTTTGGGTCAATACCTTCAAAGTCTTCCTGGATGAATATATGATAGAGTACAAACCCCTGGACTACACTGCGGTGAAGGTAGTTGACACTTTTCTTAAGCCCCTTGCAGATTTGTGAACTCTCTTTCCATGGGGTTGTGCTCTCTGTAGACACATGGCAACCTCTGCTGTATTCTCCTCAGATTTAAGCTGAGGTGGACAACATAAGCCAGCATGCAAGGCGTGATTCATTGGTTGTGTTTCACTGGGCTCAGCAAACCCCAGTTCACATCTGGGCTGAGCTGGGCCTTGGCCAATGCCAATGCGTAGATGCTGTCTTCAGGGCAAAGCTGCAGCCATCTGTGGATGGTTGGAAAGGCAGTTCCTGGTGCTTTGTTTTTAGCTTTTGGGGTTTTATGCAATCCTTGAAGGAAAACGAAAGAGATACAAGGTTTCTTAGTCTCTTGACCTCTTCCAAAGTGACCACATAATTCACATCAGTTGGGTTGCAGGGGAATGGGACATGGGCAGTGGCTGACCTCGGGGTAGGTAAAGTTTTTAGAGCAGTCAGAGCTTGCAGTGTGCCTTTCACAAATCTGATCTCCTTGCTTTCTGTTCCATATTGTCTGTGAGGACAACCACGGGGTCTCAGGCTGGGCTTGAGAGATGGAGTTTATTGTACAAATATCCTACCTTCTGGCTCTTCTGCTCCGAGTCCTTCCCAGCCTCCTCTCCAGGAAGGTTTTATTTGGAGCAGGCTGAGCATCAGCTCTGGCTGCAGTGCTGTGCCATGTATTCCTTGGGTGTCTTGCACGAGATGGGAGAGCTTTAGGTCACTGATGCTGGACTTGGAGTTAGAGCAGCAGCTAATCTCAACTCTGAGATGAAGATGAGGACAGTTGTCCAGGAGATTCCTGAAAACAGGGTGGTCCATAGGAGAGTGACTCTCCTGGGGCTGCAGGTGCACCAGAGGATGGAGCTGGAAAGCAGTAGGCAACGTTAGATATGAGCCCTTTGTATGCTTTACATGGGGAAATTGCCCATAAATACACTTAAATCTCTTTCTAATACTAGGTGCCAAAAACAGAACGAAAAAAGAGAAGAAAAAAAGAAACAGATGTGGTGAGTTGAGCACTCTGTGCCTGCGCATTAAATAATTAATGTTCTTGTGGCCAGAATGACGAGCAGTAAGAGACCTGAGATCTGAACATCACACTGTAATGAACTTGCAGCCTTGAAAGGACATGCCAGGAAGATGGACGAGGTGGATTTGGTTTGCCTGATCAAGGATCACGTCCCATATCAGTCAAGACAGTAAATGTAATGTCAAGGGTTATTATAGAAGAACTAAGAGCGAAACAGGAAGTGTTGTTCTGGGTTTCTGCATAAACTTATAGTGTGTGGTTTACATCTCTAATATCAGAGGTGTAGGAGATTACATCTCCTTTTTTTCCTAAAGGGTATGATAGTACTAGGAAGGATGCAGGTGCAGAGCAAAAAGGGGCCATGGATGCATACAAGACCTTCTTAACATGGATAAGTTGACCAGCCAACCTCAGTCAAACACAGTTTCTAACCTGCGTCGTGATGGTTTGGTTCCCATACAGGCTGGATGTCTGTTTGGGTTGGCTGTGGGCTTACTGGCCTGAAAAGGAAACAAAAATAGCAAATAAAAGCAAATAACACCTAAAAGTTGGAGAGCTCTCTGTTTTGCAGCAGACTAAGCACCCATTTACTTTTTCTCACCACCCAACTTCTGTTGTTGCAGGTGGAAGAGCACAATGGACACATTTTTAAGGCGACCCAGTACAGCATCCCCACCTACTGTGAATATTGTTCCTCCTTGATCTGGATAATGGACAGGGCTTCTGTTTGTAAATGTAAGCATGCTCTCTTTGGTCTTTTTTCATGTGCTTGTATCACAGTGATGAGGTTTCGGATTTTGAAAGCTATTTGCTGCTGTTTCCTGCAACCCCACTCTCAAATAACTGGGTTTTTTAACATTAGAAGAGCTTTTGGGGTGGGTTTCTAAAGTCAACTAGTGATTCCATCCCAGCAGTCGTTCCAGTCCTTGTGGCACAGTTTGTTTTGTGCGTGAGAGCTTTGCGTTACACATCTTATCCCATAAGGCCGTGTGGACATCCCATAGAGTGGAACCATATTTAAGTGTTACGGTAAGAAGGATGGTAAGTTGGGTATGGCAAACGTGCCCTACGTGGGTCTCATGACCACGGTGAATTCATTTGGCTTAGCCTGTTAGACCTCCAGGCACATGAATTTTTGGGGAGATCAGGAAAATGGAGGAGGACTGATGGGAAAGGTTGATCCATCGCTTTGGTTTTTCCAACATTTCTTTGATTGTGTCAACCCTGGAGTATTTCAGGCTGATATCCAGTGCAGGAATAATACAGATTAGGTGCTATTTTGAACCTCTTAGAGGGTGTTCATGTCTGATGGCTCAGTGTGACTTACAGATTATTTTCCAAGTTGATCTATCAGGGGTTTTTTTAATGTTTCAGGGACTTAAATCTGAGACCTTTAAAATAAAAGGCTTCATTTTTTTTTCTGTTTGAGCCGACCTAATATAGACTTGGCCCCTGGAAACTGCAAACTCAACGTGTTTTTGACACGCTAGTCCTGCGAGGAGCTGCTTAATTCATATTTCTCCAGTGATCTGATTTACTGCATTGTTAAATACTGTTTTTCTTTGTTGCAGTATGTAAATATGCTTGTCACAAGAAGTGCTGTCTTAAAACCACAACCAAGTGCTCCAAAAAGGTAAATGTGTCTCATTCTTTTTCTTTCATTAAATACCTTTCAGACGGTGATCCCAAACTTGTATAAAAAAATATTTGCAGGCACAGAGCTTGATATAATGCTGGAAATAACTCTCTTTTGAGAAGGAGCTTGGACCAGAGATCCCTGGAGGTGTCTCCAACCAGCGCTTTGGTGTTTGCATGTATTTTGGGATAACACAGCGATGCATCACTATTTATCTGCCTGGTCATGCAGCAGACGTCGCAGTGATGTTCCCTGCCTTGTAACCACACAGAATAATAGAAAGCAGCCTCATTTTATAGTTTTTAAGGACTTGGAAATGTGGGGTTATTCTTAAATGTAGGGTTATTCTTGGAAATAAGGGTTATTCTTAACCCCAGTGGTCCCTGCTCAGGCTCATGGTGCATTTCCCAAACAGCAGCATCATTACAGCTGAGCGAGGAAGGGTGAGTGGAGGATGCTCAAGCACTCACCTTCCTCCTTAGAGGGGAATTAAATATTGTTTGCTGGGTTTAAGGGTATGGAGGACAGTGAATGAATGCAGCCGTTCACCCCGTCTAACAGGGAATCATCAAGATTTGGTGTTTTTTCTTTTAAATAGTTTATTTTTTGCCCAAAACAAGCCAGGATAATAACATGTGCAAACCTTTATCAGCTCCCTGGGAAGCTTCTTGAGGAAGAACAACCTCTATAATACACAGCCTCTGTAAAGCTGCATGATTACATTTTTCCCAAGAAATAATCGGAATATATACATTGAAGATATATATTTTTTTTAAATATAATTGTATTTTGAATATATATAGTATTTTTGCTGCACTCTTTCCCTTTCTAGCAGTATTTCTGCAAGAGCTGGGAACGCCTCATATAGGTTTCTGCTCTAAAATCTGGGAAGTTCAATGAGATCTCTGATTATTATTTTTCAGAGAATCTCAGAGATGCTTGGAGCCTTCTCATTTCTTGGGGTTTCTCTGCACAATGAAGTTTTTGTACTGTACCCAAGGAAGCGAGTTCATCGTTTCTCCATGGTAGCTTTCCACTTGGGCAGTTGGAGGACCTTCTCTAGGAAGCCTCTGGCTTGTCTGTGCTGGGTGGGTTAACGTTTTTAGGGTTGTTTTCAGCAATGGGGAGCCACCATCAAACCATCTATTATGTTTTTGAGGAAGAGGTCTTTATTTTCTGGCTACGGTTGATTTTGTAACTGTTAGCCTTGTCCCAGACTGGATCTGTTTCTCCAGATCTATTGTGAACTTGAGCGAACACCAAGCTTATCTCTCTTGATTGGCCATAGAATTGCTTTCACCCACGCTTGGTCCTCATCTTAGAGGACCAAACATGGGTTTTGTGGCATCACATTTGCTGATGGTTTTGGCAGCCAAGCAGGCTGGTTGAACAGCAGGTGATGAATTTCAACTGGTAGCTGGGACAGAATCACAGAATCACAGAATTGTCTAGGTTGGAAAAGACCTTGAAGATCGTCCAGTCCAACCATTGAAGTTCCTGAGTGGTTTTTTTCCCTAGAGTATGAAACAACATGGGCATCTTCCCCACATCTTCTCATAAGATTGAGAAGATCGATGAAAGGATGACATTGAATGGGAAAAGCAAAGAAGCGGGAGTGGTTATAAGGGGAGCTGTGTCCTGGGTCATGGTCACCACCATCTTGCTGATGACTGGGTTGCAGCATGTGCCATCCCATGTTCCTTTTGCCGGGGCCAGGCATTTGTGTCAAAATTTTACTGGGTCTTTTGACTTTTCCCACCTGGAATCTTCTGTGCAGGAGGACTTTGCTGACATTTGAATTTGTTAGATATCAAATCTCCAGTGAGTGTTTGCAGCCAGCAAAAGGGTTTTTCCTGACAGATGTAGATTTTTTTTTTCATGCTCTTATTTTGGCACCATGTTTGTTCACAGACGTTTTGTCATTGCCAATGCTGCAAGTTGATCTAAGTACCTGAGAATCAAATTTTCCTGTTCTGCTTTGTGCATCCTCTTTGTGGAGTGAAATTATCCCTGGAGATCATGCCGGAAGAGCATGAGGTGGAGGAGGACCATGCCCAGCTGCGTTGGCTCTGCCAGGCTGAGAATATAACCACAGTGGGATGATTAAAGAAAGAAAATCCAAACTTTTATGACTTCAGGTCATAATTGGTCCAGAGACTGATTTAGCATTGCAAGATGTGCTTTGCTGGCTGTCCTGTCCTCATTCGTTAGACTAACTTGCACATCACCTGGATCAGCTGAAGAAGTCTGAATAGCAGTCTGAACTGCACCAGCATTGCTTCCTAAAAGGATTTTAAAAACCTTTTTTTCCTTTTCCTCTTCAGTATGATCCTGAACTCTCATCTCGGCAGTTTGGTGTGGAGCTCTCCCGGTTGACCAGCGAGGAGCGAGCAGTGCCCGTGCTGGTGGAGAAGCTCATCAACTACATCGAAATGCACGGGCTGTACACAGAGGGTATTTACAGAAAATCAGGGTCCACCAACAAGATTAAGGAGCTGCGACAAGGACTTGATACAGGTAAAGGAATGAAAAAAAAACCCACCCCACAGGGAGAAAAATCTCTGCAACAGCAAGGTTGGATGTAAGGAAGGTGGGATGCTTCATTGGGGTGAAACAAGGGAGCAGTCCTGCCTTCCCCAACGGTAGGCTGTGCAAGTGATGCTTTCACATCTCCAACCAAAGCTCAAGTCACCAACTCATGCTTTTTTGGGTGCAATACATGAGAAATTAATTCTAGTTGAGTGAAAGCACAGCCTTGCTTACACTGTAAAAATTGATGCCAGCAAGAAAAGAAATCCTGGTCCCACCTAAGATTACTTGCCCTGGAAAATGCATTTTTCTCTAGTTTTAACATGTGGAGCTGACATCAGGTGCTGGATTTCTTGCCGTTAAACGCAGTGTGGTTTTGGGGTGGCACATGAACATTTTCTCTCATAGAGGAGTACCTTATCATAGAATGGTTTAGGTTGGAAAGGACCTTTAAAGGTCATCTAGTCCAACCCTCTGGCGTCACTAATGGCTTCACACTGACCGTTGCCTCTTGGTTTTTTCTTTTTACCTCAACCTGCTGCCGAACTCAGACATAGATAATGTGAATTTAGATGACTATAACATCCACGTCATCGCCAGTGTGTTCAAGCAGTGGCTCCGAGATCTGCCCAACCCTCTCATGACCTTTGAGCTCTACGAGGAGTTTCTGCGGGCGATGGGTAAGGAGTCTCCTTCACTATCCTATTCCCTTGGCGGAGGGAAACGGTGGCAACTTTTAGTGCTGAACTTTTTATTTACTCTTTGGGCCCAAAGCAGCTGTTTTTGCTAAATTATGGTTTCAAAGCCTGATGTTTTGGCTATAAGGGGTTTTTTATGCAAAGCCACGGGCAGTTCAGTCTCGCCTGTGGTGGCGCACATTTGCATCACAGTTCAGCAGATTTGAGCCCAAACCGTTAGCCAGAAGATCCATCTTTTAAGTAGTAAAAGTAAGTAAGCATTAAGAAGGTATGGTTTTAAATAGGAGGAAGAAGTAGAAGCCGTCCCTAAATGCTGGTGCTTTTTCCACAGGCCTCCAGGAGAGGAAGGAGACAGTGCGGGGAGTGTATTCAGTCATCGACCAGCTCTCCCGCACCCATCTCAGCACCTTGGAGCGTCTCATCTTCCACTTGGTGAGGTATGTTGGGCCAGGGCAGCTTTGGGCAAAGGTCAAGGGGAGGACGCTCAGGCATCCTTCGTACCAAAATAGCTGAGACTGAAAGCAGGTGGGCAAGGGAAAGGGAAGAGCTTTCAGGTCCACCATGTCTTCCAGGAGGTGGCCGCAGAGCTGTTTCTCCAAATGATGCTTGTATCAATGAGCAACCTCCACAGTTCTCTGGTCATTCGTGGTGCCTGTGGGTCCATGGTGCCTCTCACCACTGCAGGGACAGGTTTTTTGGGTGGAAAATACCAGTTCTTTGCCTGCCTTGGGAACACCTGAGATGTCTTCAGGTTTGGCTTTCTCCATCGAGCAGAGCAAAGACAAAAGCAGAGGAGCGTGCTTGCTAGCAGAGCTAGATTGCACTATAGGAATGTCGTCTCCTATTCATCCGTGGCGAGGTGTAGAGGAGGTGCCTTCACCTCTGACTTCTCTCTTAATCCCTATTTTGTTAGGATTGCCCTCCAAGAAGAGACCAATCGCATGTCAGCCAATGCCTTGGCCATCGTCTTTGCTCCCTGTATCCTCCGCTGCCCCGATACAACGGACCCGCTGCAGAGTGTTCAGGACATCAGTAAAACAACCACGTAAGAATGTGGTGCTGGATGATCCAGCTCCATAACCATTACCATGTCACCACTCACACCTGATAACCCTTAGTGCCGTCAAATGGCTCAAGAATAGAGTGCTTTAGCATGGAAATTATAAATACGTATTCAATGCACCTTCATGAAGGTATTTCATATTCTCTCAATCCCAAGGAGGTTGTTGAATGGGGATTTTAAAGTGATGAAGGATCCATAAGAGCAGATTAACTTGCACTCCTGCCCGACACATCTCAGCAGGAAAAGGTGGAGCCTGTGCTGACGTGGTTTTACAGTTAATCCCATTTGTGGCAAGCAGATCTTCATTCTTACTTAATTTTGTGAGTTTTATCTGAGGAGGTGAGCTTGTTTGGTCTGCAGCAATATGAATAGTGTGTACTTAGATCTCTTTAAGGTATTTGACATAATTGCAAAGGTTTTACAGAGAAAAAATGAAGCACTTGCCCAAATTCAGGTGGCTCATATTAAATAGATTTAAAAATAGATAATGGAGACAATGATAATAATGGAAACCATCCAGTGAAGGGCTGGGCTTCTGAAAGAGGTGGTTTTACCCCCAGTAAGTATTAAAATTGTGGAAGACCAGAACATTCTTTGAGACCCAGCTAGTAGGAGCACTTGTCTTTCAACAGGATTTCTTCGTAGCTTCTCCCTTAGACTTTAGCATAGCACATCCTCTAATTTTATTATGCAGAAATGATTATTTTTTTTCCCCAAACACACTCCTGACAGCATTAAACAGTCAGCTCAGCTAAACAAGCTTGTTGCAGCATTACCGTGTGCAGGCGAGTTGGTAGCAACCTGCCTTCCCCAGGTTTTTGTATCTCCTTGATCACTCTTTCAGAAGGGAAAACTTCTCCGGTGAGATCCTTGGATGTCTTTAATTTTTCTAGTCCAAGTTCCTCGATCCATCTACAGCCCGTTATTACTCTTTGTAGGGGAATTTCCACTACCTTTTGGGTTCCCACTGGAGCTTTCTCCCTCTGTGCCTTTGCATCAGGGCAGATCTTCAGGCAAGACAGAGACAGCTCAGATCAAATTGTTTCATCCTCCCATTTTGTCTTCTTCTGGGTTTTTTCTCCCCTTAGTTGTGTAGAATTAATCGTCGTCGAGCAGATGAACAAATACAAGGCTCGTCTCAAGGACATCAACAGCCTGGAGTTTGCAGAGAACAAAGCCAAGAGCCGCCTCTCCTTGATCCGCAGATCGATGGTGAGATGCCAAAGCCATCTCTGTCCCCTCCTGTCCTCTCCTTGCCCCTGAAGCAACCCTACTTTATCTTCTCCTGCTTACCCCAGCCTCCCAAACCCCTCGCAACCTCCCACACCATCTCCCCCAGGACAGGGACACCTCAGCCCCGTGGTGGCTCCTCGCCTTTGCAGGGAGTCATACCAAAACATGAAGAGGTGGGAATGGTCTGTGGAAACACGGTCACTCCAGCTCAGATGCTCCTGGTCAACGTTTCCACCTTCATTTGAGTTTGTTTGGTCCTGGGTTGAGTCAAGCCTTTCATTGACCAGCTTGATGTCACCCCATGGGAGACCTGGACCATCCTTTTTCATGCTCAGTTGCATTATCTGAACGCAAAATGAGCTCCCCAAAGGGTTTCCCTGCTCCCGCACCACCTTTTTGGGAGCCTCAAACCCATCTCATTGAGCTTCCATGCTTCCTGGGGGGCCGGCGGGCTGTGGATTCACACTGTGCTTGGCTTGTTGGGCTGCAGGAGAGGGATGGACTTGGCATAGCATGGTCATCCCAGGCTTGGGCTAAGGAGCTGAGTGGCCCCTCTGCTTGGACCTGCCCGTTGTGGTCCTCAGGGACATGTTGCTCCTGCTTTTTTTGGGATGAGTTCCAAGCAGGGACTGCCCAAGGTTGTAGGGCTGGTGCTGCAGAGCCGCCCTGCTCATCCCAGTTAAAAAAAAAACAAAAAAACCCCAAAAACCAAAAAACAAACCACATATAAAAATGATCAAAAACGGGTTTTTTGGAGGGGCGGCGGCATGTGCACTCTAACCTTCTGCTTTCCTTTTCATCTCCTCTCTAATCCAGAAACCCGTACTAATTGCAGTTAGATTTATGAGCATAACCCGCAGTTCAATCCCGGTATGTATTAACTGCGGCGCGCCCTGCGCCAGCCTCCGCGTCCCTCCGTTGTGTGTCACCGCCGCTCATTCCAGCCCCGTCCCACCGGCCATTGTCCGTGATGTTGCCCGTCCAGTCCCTGAGCGGACACCACTCGTCAGGGACACCGTTTCTCCCTCAGGTCCCTCGGGCAGCAGGAGTTCAGGACGGCCAGTGCTTGGCCATCCCTGCAAACAGCTCCTCTCAAAACCTCTTTCCACCCCTTTTCTCTTTCCTACTTAATTTTTTTCTACTTTATTTTCTTCTTCCATCCTGTGCTTCCCTCTTTCTTTGCTTTGCTTGACTCATCCCTTTCTTTCCCTCCTCAATTTCTGCTTGCTCAGGATGCATTTCAGCATCAAGTTGCTTTCACAGTGCTGCTGTATCTTGAGATGGTGGATAAAACCCCCAGCTCAGATGCCTTAGAGACCACGAGGCATCAAAGGTCTCCTCCACCTTCTTGGAGGAGGAGCACTGCCCCCACCTTGAACGTGAGGTGAGGACAGCTGGGTCTGAACTGGGAGGAGTCCAGCAATCCCTATACTCCCCAGTTCCACCCCAGCTTGAGTTTGAGTTCCCAGCGAGACCGCAACGGGTGAGAAAAGTGCCTCCAGGTTTTTGGGGATGATTGTGGGGCTGTTTCCCTCCTACCAGGTTCAGCCCATGATGCTTCTCCCTATCCTCCAGCATCCATGAGGGTCAGGAGATGGAGAAGAGCAAAATTTGAGCTCTGCTCCCCTGATGCTGTTTTGCAAGCAAGCCATTTCACAGAGGCTTAAGTCCACAAGCCGGTGGGATCTTTGGGATCTCAGGGGTTTTGGCTAATAGGATTCAGGTAGCTGCGCTTCAGCTCAGGAGCCCACGTGAGAAAGTGTCATCAGAAGAACGCTGGGTTCTTTGCTGCCAGAGAAAGGTCTCTGATGTTAAAAGATGAAAGGGGTAAAATGGAGCAAATCTCACTTCTAAAGGAAAAAAAGGAGGCTCCCTTACCCTGCAAACCTGTTCTGGGCACGTGGGTTATCAGGAAGACCCTAGGATGCCCCAGCTGCAGGGTTTAAATAGACTTATGGGGAGAAAAGCTGTGTTGCAACAAACTCTTCAACCGCAAGGAGGTGCAGGTTCATCCTGGGTGATGGTTGTCAGGAGGAGGGCAGCAAGTGATGGGCATGACTCAGGCTTGTTGACATCTCCTAAATCCTGGTTAGTTCAGGATCCTGAATTTAGAAGATGAGATGTGTCTGGTTATGATAACGGTTAAGATAAAAGCTTTTTAATGTCCATGGTGTCCCTCATACCCAAAACTCCATCTTTTATTTCCACTCTGTTGAGTAGATCTGTAGAGCTGGTCCTCAAAAGATTAAAACAGCTGCATATATGATATTCCTCCATATGTACTACCCCCATATGAGTCCTTTTTCGGTGTCAGTTTTAATATTAAAATACCCAGGTGGTTCTTCAGAGCTGCATTAAATCTCCCTATTTGACTGCAGGCACAAAAATTAACATCTATTGTCTTATAATGGACCATGGGAGGTGGTCTTGGTTTCTGGATCTCCTGTACATGATATCAGAGCATGGACAGTGTGATTAGGTGTGAGTTACCATTTGCAAAAGGAGTCAGTGGAGACCCTTGTGATGCTCGGGAGATACCAAGGGTGGGTGAGGGCAGGATGCAAGACACTCTCTAATGATAAAGCGGGAGCCAGGTGCCCTGAAATCAAAGCCCTGGTGATGCTCCCACCCAAAGCCAGCAACACCTGACAGATCACGCTTCCCATCATGGGCTGTGGGCTTTGCGGAAGCTCATCCTGCCACCAGCCGGGCTTGCTTGGAAGTCCAAGTTGCGCTTGGTCCATCAGCTGGCCCATCATCTGGTAGCTGGTCCATCAACACCATCCTCACCACCTCCATCCTCACCCCCTCCAACGTGTTGAGCCCTTCTGGTACCTCTCCCTGCCTGGGATGAGATTTTCGAGGGTCCTGGGTGCGACCGCCAGCAGCGCACTGAGCACCGATGGCCAGGGCCATCTTCTTCACTCCTTGGGAGAGCAGTGTGGTTGGCACCTGAGATGTTTGCAAAATCACCTTGGCTGGTGGTGGTGACACCGTTGTCTCTCTTCAGGGCAAAGGACGTGTGCGACGCGGCGCCTACCCCAGCCCGACATCTCCCGTTGCTGTGCGCTTGCCCTCGGTGACGGATGTCCCCGAGGAGACCATGAGCAGCGAGGAAGCCATGGAGATGGAGGTGACGGAGCAGCAGCAAGTGGCCATGCAGCAAGAGGAGAAGGTGCTGACTGAGCAGATTGAGAGCCTGCAGAAGGAAAAGTGAGTTTAATCCACATCCCCCAGCTATAGGTTACCTGTGGATGTTGCTTGACATCACATCGTTGATGTGCTGCTCACAGGGTGACCTGGAGGACTCCATCCCTCCATGTTATCTTGGCGTACATGCATCCCTTTCTTCTCCTCCCCACCTTTTTGGTCCCGTTGGGTCAATGGCACTGGGTTGGTTTCGGCAGGGAGGAGCTGACATTTGAGATGCTGACACTGGAGCCCCGCGCCTCCGATGACGAAACCCTCGAGTCCGAAGCCTCCATCGGCACTGCTGACAGCTCTGAAAATTTGAACTTTGACTCCGAAGGAGCCATCTCCGATCGTTCGGGTAAATCCAGGTGTTCTTGGGTTTATCATAGAATGGTTTGGGTTGGAAGGGACCTTCAAAGATCATCTAGTCCAACCCCCCTGGAATGAGCAGGGACATCTTCAACTCCATCAGGTTGCTCAGGTTTTTTGATAGCTCTTGATCTATAGCAATTTAAATGGTTGTAAAGAGGGGAATTAAGGGTTAAAACACATGGGCCTGGGGAGGTGGTTTGTAGCATCAAAGGTTTGATGGGGGGGTGAGTGCTCCTCCAGTGCTGCTACGTCATCCTGGGTGATGCTACCTGCAGCGAGATGCTGGGAACATCCTGCCTCAGTGGTGGATGTCCCCGGGGAGCGGCACCAAGGTGTTGGGTGGTTTCAGGGTGTTAATCCTCTGGTCGTCCTTCCCCCACCTAGAGAGAAGCGTAGCACTTACCTCCCTGCGCCCTGCCAAGGCGGAGGGGCCGAGCCGGCTGCGAAGGCACCCCAGGACGCGGCCAGACCCGGCGGACCCAGCCGATGCCTCCATCTCCTCCTCCTCCTCCTCCCAATCGTCCACCTCCTGCTTGCCCCACCTGCCCCGGAAGCGCTTCCAGATGTACTCCAAATCGCCTTTCTACCGAGCAGGGGGGTCCGGCGAGCCCCCCGAAACCCGGGCAAGCCCTGAGGGCTTCGTGGGACCTCTCCGTTATCCTGAGGACCGGCCTCAGTTCACCACCCGCGGGACGTTCAACCCGGAGAAAGGCAAACAGAAACTGAAGAGCGTGAAAACTTCCCCCCCAAAAACCAAAGAGCCCCCAGATGGGGGGGTGGGGGGGGGACGCAAGCGAAACCCCGAGGCCGACTGCGCCACTGCCCAACCCCTCGTCCTCCTGGGGAGCAACGAGTTCATGGTCTGAGATGCTCCACCCCGGGGCTGCGTCGCGCGCCGGAGCATCCTCCCTGTCGCCAGCACCGACAGTGCTCCCAATGGCTTCCTCGTTAATGCCAGGAGGATGAATTCTTAATTAAAAAGGCCGGTGGGGGATGGTTTTAACGGTGGCCTTAATGGGTTGGGGGGGTTGGACCGGGGATGGAGGGGCACTGGCCAGCTTCTGCGCCCTTCCCCTCAGAGCATCCTGCATCTCGGAGCATCACGCCGCCAAATCCTCGTGCCGAATTGCCGTCGCCTGTCGGTAGGAGAAAACCAAGCGTAAAAATCCTGTGGGAGCATCCTGAGCCGGCGCCGGCTCCACTCCAGCCAGCCAAGCCCTCCGTGCTTTAACCACCTCATCCACGCCAATGCCAAGCGCATGGAAAAGCGTTAAAATCTGCCAAAAAATCACCTTTTTTTTTTTTTTTTTTAACATGACCTAACCACCTTTCCTCTCTTTTTGGAGACCATCAGTATTAAAAAATAATAATAATAATCAAGGACTACTTGAAGCTATATTTGTTTATATGCCGGTTACTGGAGTTTGTTGTAAATATATATATTATTTTTTTTTAATATTTTTCCCCAGACAGAACTTTTTTTTTTTTTATAATTATTATTATTTTTTTGGCCGAGGAGGAGGGAAGCGATAGGCTGAGCCGTCCTGCCGGTGTCACCACCGGTGTCACCATCCATCACTTGCCGCTACCGCCTTGCTCTATACATTGAGTTTTATTTTTGAACAAGGAATGCCTGGAGGTATAATTAGCATGATTTAAAAGCAGTGCCCATGATAGGACTAATTAGCAACGCAGGTAACGACTCAGCTCTTAATCCTTCCTGTGTCATCATCACCCTCGGTGGTGCCCGGAGAAACTCTGGGCACTGGAAAACCTCTGGAAAGGTGAAATTAGGAGCCCCGGAGTGCTAATTAGATCAATAAAGGCTGGATCTGTCCTTTCACAGGGGCTGTGCATTGCAGGTGGAGGCTTGTCCTTTCCCAAAATGCCACGAAAAGGGGGAAAATACCAAAAAATTGAATTTTCCTGAGCATTTTGTGTTTTCCCAGGCATCCCTGCATCCCCAGGTTTAGCCAAGCTGCCCTTCGGTCCCCTCTCCCCCTGCCCACAGGGCTGTTTCTTTTGAGGGATGGTTTATTTATTGGGGTTTTATTTTTATTTTGTTTTATGTTTTTAAATTTTTTTTTTTTTAACTTTTTTCAATGGGGGAAGGCGATAGGTGCCGCAGGGAGAGTGGGGGTGCGGGAACAACATCCACCTTGGCGCTGCATCCCGGGAGCGGAGCCAGACCAAGTCAATCACCCCCCAGGGGGGATGATTGGGGGGGAAAACGGGATTTTGCCATCCCCAGAGGGAAAAATAGGATTTGGGGACTGACCCGGGATGCCAGGATGTGCTGGGAAGGCAGGTGGTGGCCACCAAAGGGGAAGCTCTGGGGAGTCACCCCTAACCTCCCCGGAGCTGGATGTAACAGGAGCATCCCCAGTGCTCTGCGCCAAAACTAGCCATTTTCGAGCCGCTTTATCTAAAACCCCAGGAATTCCCCTCAAAGTGGCCAGGCTCCAGGCAAGGAGGCCCCTGGGCGTGGGTGGAAGGGCTCCCTCCTCATCCTCAGTTTTCTCGCCCTTGTGGCACAAGAGCAGCAGGGACGGCGGGTCTGGCTTAGGCAGCACCTCCAAATACGTGTCTATATATGTGTGTGTATTTCTTTTGAGAGATATATATTTCCCTTATATATATATATTTTTATATATATATAAAGGAAATATATTTAAAATAATATATATTCTATATATAAAGAAAATATAAAAAATATATTCTCTGTATAACTAAAAGTATATAAAGAATAAATGTTTCTTTATATATTTTATATTTCTTTTATATATAATGCTTATATATATAAAGAAATATATATGGGATATACTATATATAAAGAATACATATTTCTTTATATATTTTAATATATTTCTATATAAAGAAATATATAATGTATTCTATATACAAAGAATACATATTTCTTTATATATTTATATATAGACATACGTAAGAAATACACTGTATATAAAGAATGTATATTTCTTTATATTTTTTATGTATTCTATATGTATAAAGAAATATATGTTTCTTTATATGTATATATTTCTTTATATGGAGTATATTTCTCTATATATAAAGAAATATATCAGAAATATATATACCATATATAAAGAATATATGTTTATATATTTTCTCTCTATTTCTTTATGTCTATAACTGTATAAAATATATATAGAATATATATAGAAAATATATTTCTTTATATATATATTTGTGTGTGTGTGTGTGTGTGTGTATATATATATAAAGAAAAAATATACAAAAGAAATATATGCATATATATGTATAAGATCCCAGCAGGAGCTGAGCTAGCAGTCAGCACTGGACCCCCCCAGGAATCGGGGGAGCAATGGGGTGTTCCAGGGTCCCCAGCCAGTGCATCCCCCTGGCACCTCCCGCAGCTCTGACAAAGGGCCGGATTTTGGGGCAAAACATGGGGTTTTCCGAAGCGGCATGAATGTACTTACTACTGGAAAGGAGAGGGGCTGCGTGCTGTTAATTATTATTATTTTTAATGGAAATTTTTTAAAGTAATTTATAAGTCTGCTGCGTGTAAATTAAAAAGAAAGTCTGTATTGTAAGAGGATATATTATCCTGTGTCAGCCACGCTAGAAATTGTTTAAAAAAGGAAAAAAAAAAAAAAAAAAAAAAGAAATAAAAGTGTAATTCTACAAAGGCGAAGAATTTCTCATGCCCCGCAGCTGGGGGACGCTGCCGCTTCTCGAACCCCCAAATTACTGTTGGGTTTTCAGGGGGTTTGGGGGTATTTTTTCTTTCTGCCATCAGACTGTGGTATATATATATATATATAAAGTGCAATTTGTGGATTTTTCCTCAGATCCTCCCCTGGCTGTACAAAGCGGCTTGGCAAACCCCTGACCCCGCGCTAATTAAAGAGCTGTAACGAGGAGCGCCTGGCCTTGGGTGCTGTGTTTGATGCTGGGGGGGTACGGGCGGCTCCCTGGGGGCGGGGGCTGTGCTTCCAGCTCCTTTCCGTGCAGATTAATTCATTCAGATTATTTCATTCCTTTTATTTAGATACAGATTATTTCTATTCAGATTATCTATTTTCATCTCATTTATAGTCAGATTATGTTCAGATTATTTCTATTCAAATTATTCAGATAATTTATTTTTGATATCTTTATATTCAGATTATTTTCCTTTCATTTATATTCACGTTATTTCTATTAATTTTAATTCCAATTCATTCCTATTATTTCTACTCATCTTACGTACAGTTACCTTATTTATTTATTTTCAGTTTATTTATATTCAGATTATTAATATTCAGCCTGTGCCCCCCCACTGCCACCCCCATCCGAGGATGGGGACCCCGAGTCAGTGACACAAGGAGGCTGTCTGCAAAAGCCCTCTTTATTCGGAGTATAAAATCGGGGGGGTGGGGGATTGGGATCTCCCAGGACACGGGGACAAGGCTCTGTCACCGCGTGTCCCCTGGGATCATGGAGCTGACATCTGGGGGGGGGGGGGGGGGGGGCCTGTGAGTGAGGGGCAGTGATTGTGGCTGCAGGGGGCACACAGCCCTGGGATGGCATCACCCCCCAGCCAGTGTCACCCCTGGACTGGGGTCATGCCCCCGGGCTGGGGTCACCTGGGCCTGTGTCACCCCTGGCCAGTGCCAACCCCAGGATGGCATCACCCCTGTGGCCAGTGTCACCCCCAGGCTGGTATCACCCTTGACCTGTGTCACCCCTGGGCTGGTGTCATGCCCCAGGTTGGCATCATCCCCAGGCAGGTGTCACCCCGAGGCTGGTGTCACCCCTGGGTGGCAGTGGGTCCCCATGGGTGCCAGTGCCCCAGCAAGGGCGCCTCGCCTGTGTCCGTGGGTTCCTCCAGCGTTTGGGACAGTGGCACCTATCGAGGCACCCACCCCAGTGAGGTGCTCCCGGTGCATCTGGCACTCACCTGGGGACATCCCCAGGGAAGCTGCTCCCATGTCCCAGCTACCAGCACCACCCCATAGTCCTGGCCACCACCCTGGAGACGGGACCACGGGCACCTTCACCCCCTGCAGCATCCCAGGGCGAGGAGACCCTGGGTAGGGGTGACAGGGTGCCAAAGCAAGGTGACAAACAAGCCGGGTGACATTGGGGTGAGGGGGTTCAGTTCTTGAACATGTCGCACAGCAGCTTCTCCATGGGGGTGTTACCAATGGTGCGGCGGAAGAAGAGCAGCTCCACACGCTCAGAGGAGATGAAGCGCAGCGCCGGGAGGAGCAGCAACAACTTCCCGAACCTGGGGGACAGAGCGGTGGCCATGGGTGGGTGTCCCCACCCCTGGTGTCACCCATGGGGACGTGGGGACAGCAGTACCTGACGGGTTGCCCAGGGTAGTGAGAACGGTTGTGCTGGCCCAGCATCACCTGCGACTGGTCCTGCAAGTTCTCCACCTGCTCGGGGTCCTTCAGGCCACGGGTCTCTGCAGGGACAAGGGGGTGACAGGTTGGGTTGGGGACATGGGGACCGGCAGCAGTGGGTGCTGGTGGGCCCACTCACCTGGTTTGAAGAGCACCACAGCCTTCATGCAGGCGAATTCGGTGGGGTCAACAGCCAAAGCCTTGAAGCGGCTGAGGGTCTCCTGCAGCGCCCGGATGTCCAGGGTGGCCGGCAGCAGCTTGCCGGTGGCCGGCTCGGGGACAGCCAGCAGCGGGCAGCTCTCCAGGGGCATGGACCACTGGATGGCACAGAGCAGGAACAGCTCGCTCCATGCTTCCTCCAGCAGGATCACCTGGGGAGAGGGGGGAGGGAGCCCCAAAACCCCTGTCACCCCCAAAGCCTCCAGCACCTGCAGCCACCACAGCTGGTTGGGCTGAAGAACATCTTCGGGGGGGGGACCCCCAAGACCATGCGGTGAATGTTGTGGGGGTGCTCCAGCCATCCTGATCGCACTGGTTGCCTACATTTTTTGGGGTCCCCGTTGCCCCATAGGGGGGTTCCCAATGCCCCATGAGTGTCCCCAACCCCACCTGGTCACGGAAGGGCAGGTTGGAGAAGACGGGCAGATTTTTGGCCCATTTCACAGCCATGAAGAGGAGACGCGCCGAGGTCTCATAGACGTTTTCGGGGCTCGCCGCTGGGTATGGTGCCACCTGGTACTCGCCGGCTGCCCGCTCTGGCTCGCTGCCCGTCACGTCCACTGTCTCATCGGCTGCAGGGACAGAAGGGGAGGCTGGTGGTCACCCCACTGAGGGGACAGCCCCTTGCCTATCCCCTCCCCACCGGTGGCCACCCACCGTCCTCGGGCTCCAGCTTGGCGCAGGTCTCAGCCGTCATCAGGCTGGCCATGAAGCGATGATTGGTGGGCGGCGTGGGTGCTTGGGGACCCGGGGTGACAGCGACAGTGGCACCGGAACCACGGGGAGCCGGGCAGGGGGTCGGGGGGACCTCACGGGTGGTGGCCACGTGTTCGGGGGGCAGCTCAGTGTCCAGCTCGATGCTGTCCAGCCGGACCTGGGCTGTGCTGCGGGGCTGGCGCTCGTTCTGAACGGCTGCAGGGACAAGGTGGCATCAGCACCGGCCACCCCGCTGTCACCCCCCCGCCATCCATCACCATGTGTCCCCCCCACCCATCTCACCGTCCTTGTTCATGCCGGCTTGCAGGCACTTCTTGAGCCGGCAGGCCTGGCACTGGTTGCGGTGCGCCTTGTCCACTGGGCACAGCCCTGTCCCCGCCTGGCACCTATGGGGAGAGGTGGCACCCGGCTGCAGCCCCTGGGGTGGCCCCTGGCCCTGGCCCTGCCCCCGAGGGGTGTCCTGCCCCCCTGGATGCCATGTCCTGGGGGTGCTTTGTCCTTTTTTGGGTGTCTTGTCCCCCCTCAGTAGGTGCCCACCCTGTCCCCAACAGATGCCCTGTTCCAATGAATACCGTGTCCTCAGTGGGTGCCCTGTCCCCCCTCCAAGGGTGCCCTGCCACAGTGAATACCCTGCCTTGATGGGTGTCCTGGCCCCATGAGGGTGCCCTGAATCCACCCCCTCCAGGCCCCTGCCCGGTCAGGTGCCTGTCCCCTGGTCCCTGCCCTGCTGGGTTCAAGTCCCCCTGGGTCCCTGCCCCACTTGTTGCCCATGTCCTGGGGACCCTGCCCTGCTGGGTGTCCATCCTGTGGGACCCTACCCTACTGGGTACCTGTTCCCCTAGTCCCTGCCCTACTGGATGTCTGTCCCCTGGGGTCCCTGCCCTGCTGGGTGCCCCATCCCCTGGCTCCCTGTCCTGCTGGGTTCATGTCCCCCTGGTCCGTATCCCACTGGGTGTCCATCTCCTGGGGTCCCTGCCCCACTGGCTGCCTGTCCCCTAGTCCCTGCCCTGCTGGGTGTCCTTCCCGCTGGGACCCTGCCCATCTGGGTCCCCATCCCCTGGGCCCCTCTCCCACTGGGTTCATGTTCCCCTGGTCCCTACCCCCTTGGGTGCCTGTATCCCTGATCCATGCCCCTACTGGGTGTCCATGCCCTGGGGTTCCTACCCTGCTGGGTCTCCATCCCCTGGGTCCCTGTCCCTCTGGGTCCCCATCCCCTGGGTCCTTGTCCCTCTGGGTGCCCATCTGCTGGGTCCCTGCCCTACTGGGTGTCTATCCCGTGGGTCCCTACCCCACTGGGTATCTGTCCTCCTAGTCCCTGCCCCGCTGGGTGTCCATCCTGAAGGTCCCTGCCCTGCCAGCTGCCTGCCCCCCCACTCCCTGCCCCCAGGGGACACCCCACCCCCCCACCCCCCATTCCCACCTGTAGATGAGCTTCCTGCGGACACTGCGCTTGAAGAAGCCACTGCAGCCGTTGCAGGCATAGATGCCATAGTGCTTCCCACTGCTGGTGTCCCCACACACCTTGCACAGCAGCACGGGGCTCAGCGCCTTGCCGGGGGCTGGGCTCAGCCCTGCGGGAGTGGAGCCACCACATTCAGGGTGACTTGGGACACCCTGATGTCCCTTGTCCCTCCCACCAGCCCCTGATGCCCCCAACATCCTGGTGATGGGGTGGCTCCCACCCCCACATGGATGGGGACACCTCAGGGACTCCAGGGATTGCACATGGGGTTCAGCATCTCCCCATGCCTCAGCACCTGGGATGCAGCAGGTTGACCTCTCATAGGACTTTAAAAAAAAAAGGCGGGGATGAAATGGCATCCCTAGGGATGGGAACACCAGGTGTCCCAGTGAGGGACTCTGCGGCATCCCGGAGAAGAGACACAACCAGGGACCAGAGGTGTCCTGCAGAAGGACCACAGCTGGGGACACTGGGCATCCCAGTAAGAGGCCATGAGCATCCCAGAGAAGGGTCACAGCAGGGGAGCATGGTGACCCTGGAGAAGGGCTGGGGACCAAGGGCATTGAGGAGGGTTGGGGCTGGGGACTGCAGGCATCCCCAGACCAGAGGAGGACCATGATGGGGACCGCCAGCATCTTGGAGAAGCTATCAAGCTGAGGACCCCCAGGCATTCCAAAGAAGCACCACGATGGGGACCCCAGCCACCCTGGAGGACCACGAGGGCGACCCCAGGTGTCTTGGAGAAGGACCACAGTGGGGACGCTGGGCATCCAGGAGAAGAACCATGATGGGGACCCCAGCCATTCTGGAGAAGGACCATGATGGGGACCCCTAACATCCCAGAGAAGAACCATGATGGGTACTCTGGGTGTCTTGGCGACGGACCACGATGGGGACCTCAGCCATCCTGGAGGACTGTGATGGGGACCCTGGGCATCTTGGAGAAGGATCATGATAGGGGACCCCCAAGTATCTTGGAAAAGGACCATAACGGGGACCAAAGGCATCCAGAAGGCCGTGTTGAGGACCTTGGGCATCTTGGAGAATAACTATTATGGGGGACCCCAGGCATCTTGGAGGTGGACCATGATGGGGACCCTGAGTATCCCAGAGAAGAACCATAATGAAGACCCCCCCAAACATCTTGGAGAATGACCACAATGGGGACCCAGCCATCCCAGAGAAAGACCCCACCGGCAACGGCAATCCCACCGTGTCGCACCCACTCAAGCAGAACACCACTCTTACCCGTGGGGCTATCATCCAGCCCGGCGCTCACCACCGACCCCGCTGGTGACGCAGACATCCCGTACCCGACGTTCCCAACCTTTCCCTCTCCCCTCCCTCTGGATCCACCGCAGTGGGTGTCCCGGGGTCTGGTGAGGTGGTGGGTGCTCCAGCAGCTCTGCGGGCAGCAGGGCTCTTGCCTTGCTCTCTTCAAGGCAGCTTAGTGGCAGGCGCTGTGTAAGCAGCCGCCTCTTTGTCACCCTCTTAATCTTTAGTGTCTGCGCAGGGCGGGGGGGGGATCAATCAGCCACGCGATGAAGAATTAAAAAGGTGCTGAGCCCCAGCCCTGTAACCCTAAACCCCACGACACCCAAGCCTACTCCCTGCCCCTGGCGCGCTGCCGCAGGCCACCATGGGGGTGTCACCCTGTCACCGCCTGTACCCCACCCCCAGCATTGCAAGGCTGAGATTGCAGTGGAGGTGGGAGATGGGGCTTGAGGTAGGGACCCCCATATGTGTCCCCCACCTTGGGACCCACCAGGTCCTATAAGCACATAAGCTCTTCACTAAGGCGGTTAGAGGGGAATAACGAAAAGTGGTAATTAAGGGGGGTAATTTCCCTGCCCCCAAGCAATTAATTACCAGCCCTGATGGCAAGGGGAGGAGGGATGCTCGGTGGGGCTCCTCCATGCCTCAGGTTCCCCTCCCAGGGGAATGTGGGGGCCCCCGGAGGTGTCAGGCCGGGGCTGCTGACACTGCAGCGGGTGGGGGCCAGGTGGCCCCCGGGGTTACGCAACTGCTGCTAAACCCTCACCATGACAGGGCAGCACAATTTGGGATTTGAGGGCTTTAGCCGCTAAACCCCCTCTGCCCAGCTCAGGAGGATGGTGGGTGGCCACCGTCACCTGGCCTGGGTTGTATCCAGGGATGGGCCAGGCTGTGTCCGGGGGGGTCCCCAGACCCTTGTGTCACTCCCAGGAGGGGGGGGGAGGGGGGGGGTTCAGCCTGCGGCCCCAGGGTTGTTGCTGCCGTCTGTGGCTCTGGAGGAGTTGTCCCAGGGGACAGGCACTGGCAGCAGGTCCCTGGCTGAGGGCTGGCAACAGTGACATCAGTGGATCCGAGGGCTGGGGGTCACCCCTCCATCATCCCTGCCTGCTGCATGGCATCATCATCCTGCCTGATGCGTGGCTCCATCCCTGCTGCCTGCAGCACTGCTCCATCATCCTGCCTACCACCTGCTTCCACCCTCCTCTGCCCGCAGCGTCACTCCATCCTCCCCTGCCTGCAGCGTCACTCCATCCTCCCCTGCCTGCAGCATGCCTCTATCATCCTGCCTCCAGCATGGCTCCATCACCCAGCTTGCAACATATCTCTACCATCCTGCCTGCTTGCAGCATGGCTCCATCCTCCCCTGCCTGCAGCATGGCTCCAACATCCTTGCCTGCAGCATGGCTCCATTATCTTACCCACAGCATGGCTCCATCACCCCTGCCTGCAGCACCCCTTCACCCCCAGGACCTCCCGTCTCCCCCGGGGTGGCCTGTCCCAACCCACAGCCCCCCATCCCGCAGCAGGCCCCCACCCTGACCCAGATCTCTGACAGCCGCCATCTGCGGCAGCGGCCATCCTCCTCCCTCAGCAGAATTATGACGCTGGGCTAATGCGGCAGGAGCAAGCTGTCACCTCGCCCTGCCCGTCCCTTGCCCGCAGCTTAGGTACCTCCAGACCCTTCAGCAGAGCTTCACCCATGAGTGAAACAACCCCTGGTGCCCAATCTGGGGGCACTGGGAGCACCCGCACCCCAGGGTGCCAGCCCACCCATAGGTGACATGGGGACCTGGGCGCCCGGTGCCAGGGGATGCTGGGGAGTGGCCAGCATGGCGATACACACTGAGTGGGCTAATTTGCCCGTCCCCTCCTCACCATCGGGTAAAAGCCAGCTCCAGAGCAGGGATTTGGGAGGGGGATTAGCCAGGCCAACCATCTGCTGCTGGCCAATCATCAGCATGCCCAGGAAAGCCATTAATTACAAAAATACGGTTTCCCACCCCATTTCTCCATTACACCCAGCTGGGTGTTGTCCCCAGGGTGGGGTCCCCATGGAGCAGCACCCCATCACCCTCCTGGGGCTGAGCACCCCATGAGCACCCAACCCAGGCACCCAGGGAGACTTGACCTCACCCATTTTTGGGAAGTGCCCTGAGCAGGCCCAATGCCACGGCCGAGGTGCTGCAGGTGGTGGGGTGGGGGTGAAGGAGCAAACATTAAAGCCTGCGGCGGGGTCGTGACTCGGCTCAGTGACAGACGCTGGGGCAGATGCCACAGGATTACCCAGCCTAAAACCTTGGGATCTGCCCCCCTTCCCCCCACCAGCAGGCAGAGAGCATTTAATTACTAATTTACTAATTACCCAAAGATGCTGGTGATGGGCTTGAAGCCTGTGGTCAGGAGCAGCCCCAAGGCTCCAACCGCCCTAATCCCACCAGCCCTGGGGAGCTGGCGGATGTGCCCTGGCCAGGAGACAGCTCAGTTGGGGACATCATGTGCCCCAGGGAGGCACCATTGTCCTGGCAGCCCTGATCTTGCCAGTGATGACATGAGGTGGTGGGACCAGGAGGGGATGGTGGAGACCAGGAAGGGATGGCGGGGACCAGGAAGGGATGATGGGGACCAGGAAGGGATGGTGGGGACCAGGAGGAGATGGTGGGGACCAGGAGGAGACAACAGGGATCAAGGGGAGATAGTGGGGACAAGGAGGGGATGATGGAGACCAGGAGGAGTCAATGGGGACCAGGAGGGGACAACAAGGATCAGGAGTGGGTGATGGGGACTAGGAGGAGATGGTGGAGACCAGGATGGAATGATTTGGATTGAGGAGGAGATGATGGAGACAAGGATGATTGGGAACCAGAAGGGGATGATGGAGACCAGGAAGAGATGGTGGGGACCAGGAGAGGACAAGAATCAGGAGGGGATGATGGGGACCAGGAGGAGATGATGGGGACTGAGAGGGGATTATGAGGATCAGGAGGGGACAAGGGGACAATGGGAACCTGGATGTTTTTATAGTGAGTAGGAGACAATGATGGATGGTGCAGATCAGGAGGTGACAGCAGGGACCAGGAGGGAATTATGTAAAGCAGGAGAGGACAATAGGGACCACATGGGGATGATGGGGTCCAAGAGCGTGTGATGGGAATCAGGAGGGGGCAGTGACAGATGGGGATCATGAGGGGATAGTGAGGACTGGGATGGGCTGATGGGGACCAGGAGGGGAAGATAGGGATCAGGAGGGGAGGATAGGAACTGGGAGGGGATGATGGGGACTGTGAGAGGATAATGCTGACAAAGAAGGGCCAAGGGAACCTAGAGGGATGATGAGGACCAGGAGATGATGATGGAGCCCAGAAGCATCTAGTGCACCAGGAGGGGATGGTGGAGACTAGGAGGGGACACTAGGGACCAGAAGGGGGTGGTGAGAACCAGAGGGTACATCAGGATGGGACAACAGGGACCAGGAGAGCATGGTGGGGAATAGAAGGGGACAAGAGCAACCAGAAGAAGACACGAAGGTCTGGGACAGTACAAGGTGGCTGTGGGACTGGAGGTGGCTGGGAAGGGTTAATGCAGCTGCCCTGCGCTGAGCCTCATCCAGACAAGGCTCCAGTTTCAGCTGTAATTAGCGCTTGTTTATTAGAGGCTCACTGATAAATGATGCTGTGGAGGTTGCCTGATGACAGAGGGTGACAGCTCCCACGTCACCTGCCCCAAGCCCTGCTAAAGCCTTTGCTGACCGCCCTCCCTCCCCCCGCTGCCCTTCCCATGCAAGGATTAAAGTTTAATGTAGCTCTGGAGCTGACCCCAGGCATGTACTGCCCCAGGGACACAGGGCTGCAGAGAGGTTGGTGACAGTCCCTTGGGCCACCGACAGGGCAAGAGACCTTTTGGCACCAAAAGGTGTTTTGACACCAGCCTGGTGGCCAATGGCTATCAGCGCATTGTGGACATAGGGCCGTTTTGTGATTTCTTTGAGGTCACCCAAGGGGTTCATTGATGAAATGTCACACTAGATTGTGTTTGTCCCCCTGGGACTGGCCCTGCAGAATGGGCTCAGTGCCACGGCAGGGCCGGTCGGTGTGGTCCGGGCACATTCCCTGACACCAGAGGATGTGTGGGTGCCAAAAGCCACCGCAGTGCTTGCTGGGGTGGGTTTAGGTCCTACCCCACGGCCACCTGTGGAGCAGAAGCTGCTTGGGGAGCACCGTGGAGTGAGGGGACCCCGGAGGCATCCCCAAGGTGAGGGAGCTGGGCACAGCACAAGCAGCAGGGCTGGCACAGTGCCCGAGGCCGTGGCTTGGGTTTCAGCAGAGCAATGCGACACTGCAACCGTTTGGGGACAGAGAGGTCCCCGAGGTGGGGCTGGGCACAGCCCAATGTCCCCAGCTCTCTGGACATTGTGTTTTCTCCTTGCAGATGAACCTCCTCACCCAGGTAAAGGGGGAGCCAGCACTGAGGACACCTGCACCCAGGTGGCCCCACCCCACTGCGGTAGCAACCGGCGCACATGGAATGCATGGCTGGGACCTGCCCAGTGCTGAGTCTGGGGGTGCCGGGGGAGTGGGGGTGCTGGGAAGATGCAGCGGGCTGGGGATGGGTGCTAGAAAGGGGGGGTGCTAAAAAGGGGGGGTGCTGGAAAAGGGGGATGTTAGCAAGGGTGGATGCTAGCGTGGCAGGGTCCTAGCAAGGGTGGGTGCTGGCAAGGGTGGGTGCCAGCAGGGGTGGGTGCCAGCAGGGGATGGGCTGGTACCAGGGTGGGTGCTACCAGGGGTGAGTGCCAGCAGGGGCAGGTGCCAGCAGGGGATGGGTGCCAGCAGAGGCTGGGTCCCAGGCTGGCTCTGTCCCCTCTCCCCACAGGTGAGCACCCTGGTGCAGACCCTGTGTCCCCCGGACAGGCCATTTCAACAGCTCTGGCGATGGCTGGGCTCCTGGGTGCGACAGGTTTGGGGGTGCTGACACAGGGATCCATGCCAGGGGCTCGGGCAGGGGGATGACAGCAGTCCAGGCATGGGCTGAGCCATGACACTGGTGCCTTGGGTCCCATCTCCCCAACGCCACCAGGGCTGACGCCGGCTCTTTGTCCCTCCAGGTGAGCAGCTCCAGGCAGGTACGTGCTGGCGTCCCCTCTGTGCCCCGCACCCCCCGTCTCACCCCTGGCCCAGCAGGGCCAAATCCGGCACACGCTGCCTTTTCCTCAGCACCCGTGGGTGCTCAGCACCTAGAGGAGATGTCCCCTTCTCAGAGGGTTTCCCCATCCATGGAGAATCAAGCTGTGCCCAAGCCACCGGGCATGGGGCATGAGCCAGCGGGTCAGTGACGCTGCCGGTGTCCCCGGGGCACCGCTGGCCCTGAAACACAGATGGGTCCCCAGGCGGTGGCCGGGGCAGCGAGCACGGCGGCGTTCTTCCTCTGCGAGGGGCTGCTGGGCCAGCACTTCGACGTGGTCCCCAATGGGGCGGCTGAGCCCCAGCCCGGCGATCTCTTCCTCTTCCCGCTGGCCTCAGGCGGTCCCGGCTGGTGGGGCACCCACGCCGGCATCTACTGCGGTGACGGGGAGATCATCCACCTGGAAGGTGAGCCCCAGGGGGTGGTTACGGTGCGAGGGCGTCCCCGTGGAAGGGAGATCGGGTACAGCATCCCCTCCGCCCCGCAGGCAGCTCAGGGACGTCCCCATCAGGGATCGTGGCCAAGCACGGCAAGAGCCACCTCCTGCGGACGCGGGGCCCGGCCAAGGTGCTGCGCAGGAAGGGAGGGCTGGACGCAGCCGCCCTGCAGCGCCGCATCCGGGCGGCCATGGACCAGGCGCTGGAGTACGACGCCGTCACCTGCAACTGCGTCCACTTCGCCCTCTCCCTGCTGGGCCTGGGACAATTTGCCGGCGCCATGGTGGGTGCCACCGCCATAGCGGGTGCCACCACTCCGGGGCACCCCGACGCCCGCTCCGGCCGAGCGTCACCACAGCCCAGCTTCTCTCCCAGGTGTCCCCAGCGCTGCAGTGATGGAGGCGGTGATGTGCCCGGGGGACGCGCAGGGCTGGGTCATCCTTCGCCAAGGGACCAGCGTTGCGCCGACACCTTTGGCATCCCTCTTGTGCGGCAATAAACGCTTAACGGTTGCACCAAGAGCCTGTCCCAAGCCTGTTTGATTTGTGTTGTTTTCACTTTCATTTTCCTTTTCCCAGAAGCTCCTTTCCCCGAAGCCACCAGTAAGCAATGTCAGCCCCACCCACCCCCCACCCTGCCTGCCTGCGACCCTCAAACGGTGCAGCCACTCTTTGCTTCCTGTGGCCTCCTGAGATAAACAGATGCCTCTTTCGTTGCCGGTGACAAATTTCAACCATCACAATAAATACTCCCTGGGCTGCTGGTTTAAAACTGGCCAAAGGGCTGGACCAGCTCTGGTTGGAGGCCAGTCACGGGTGGTGGACCGCAGGGGTCAATCCTGGGTCCAGGCTGGGGCTGGAGGAAGGACTCCTGCAGGTGGGTGGGAGGTCGCAGCATGACACACACTTTTGGAGATGTCCTGCAGCTCCTCTGCCTCAAGAGCATTTCCAGCATCTGCCCCCTCACCTCCCTCAGTTCCCAAACTTAACATTTCAGGTGGAATTAGCAAATGAACCCCAGCTTTAAGAGGTGCAAAAACCCATCTGGGGATTTCCTGGACTTTGTGCTGCTTTTGGTTTTGCTTTCAGCCTTTTCCTGCCTCTCAAGTGCGTCAGGAAGGATGTGAGGTCAGGGCTGACCGCAGCAGGAGCCATCCCAGCTGCATTTCCCACAGCCCTTGGTGGAGGTGCCGGCAGCCCAGCTCTGTCCCAGGGACATCACTGCTAATGGGCCAGGTAAGGATGCTCCCACCTTCACACACATTTGCAGGCAGCTGCCTGCACCACCATCACTCCAGGACGGGGCTGAGGCAATGAAGGGGCTTGTCCTGGGATGTCCCTAGCTCAGAGAAGTTGGGAAGGACAGGTGACTTCTGCCCGAGCCAAGCCCTTGGGCTTGACAGGAGCCATCACGGGCAGGGTGTGATGGCAGGGTGGGACCCTGTCCTCCGCACATGGGCAGCACGGCACGAGCACAGCGCTGACCCCACATTTCTGTTCCTCTCTCCTTGCAGACATCAAGCAGCTGTGTAAGTAGGAGCTTGGCGAGACCTCCACTGGCAGCGTGGGGGCTCGGGGGGTGTTGGGGGGTGATGGGGCTGGTTCTGCTGCCTCCTCACCTTCCCTCCCCGGCACCGTTAGAAAAGGTTGAAGGAGACGATCGAGTTTCTGCTGTTCAAGAGTGTTGATTGGTATGGGGAGGTCTTCAGGGAGGTGCAGGAGAGTGAGTTGCAGCCTGGGGACATCGTGCTCTTCCCCATGGACACCAGCTCTGGTGCCAGCAGAAGTTTCAGACACGCGGCTGTCTACTGTGGGAAAGGAGAGGTCATACACTTCCAGAGTAAGCACCCGACCCCCTGCTCACCTTTGGGACCTGGCAGTGGCTGAAAGGCAGCTGCACCAGGGCAATGGGCGAATCTCGGTTTTCCAGATACAGAGAGTAAGAAGAGCGATGGTCAGATCACCAAGGAAGGCTTCAAAGCCATGAAAAAGAAGAGAGGGAAATGCTGGATTTACCGGAAAAACGGCAGGATTAACCTCAATTACTTCTATAGTAAAGTCAGAGAGGCGATGAACAGCGAAGCCAAGTATGACTTCTGCAAGAACAACTGCATCCACTTTGCCCTCCACCTTCTGGACTTGGTGCCCTTCTACAAAGAACTGGTGAGCACAGAGCTGGGTATCACGGCCACGGTGGGATGGCTCCTGCACCCACAGCCAGCCCTGCGTTTGCATCCTGACCCCATTCCCCTGGGGCTGGCCCATGGGCGGTGGGGACAGCGGTGGGGACAGCCAAGCCCCCCATGCATGGACAGCTTTCCTTTGCAGGTCCAAATTGAAACAGAAGGTGTCTGTGGGGCTGTGAGTATCCCCAGCAGCAGCCCTCCCCAGCAGGGCTGTGGGGTCCCTGGGAAGGTTGTGGGGTCCCCAAAAAGGGCTGGTGTCTCCCGGAGGGGTGGGGTCCCTGGGAGGGATGCAAGGTCCCCAAGAGGACTGGGATCTCCATGAAAGTTGGGGTGCCCAAGAGGACTGGGGTCCTTAGGAAGGCTGGGGTCTTCAGGAGGGCTCTGGTCACCAAGCGGGCTGGTGTAACTGGGAGGGCTGTGGGTCCCCCGGAGGGCTGGAGTGCTCAGGATGGTTGGGTCCCTGTGGGGGTTCTGGGATCCAAGGGAGGGCTGAGTCACCATATAGGGCTGGGGTGCCCAAAGAGGGATGGGTTCCTCTGGGAGGACTGTGGGGTCCTGGGAGGACTGTGGGGTCCCCAAGAGGGCAGTGGGATCCCTGGGAGGGAGGCATCCCCAGGAGGGTTGCGGTTCCCATGAGGTCTGTGGGGTCCCCAGGAGGGCTGGGGTGCTCTAAGAGGGCTGTGGGGTCTGGGAGGGCTGGGTTCCCTGGGAGGGCTGGGGTCCCCAAAACGGGCTAGGATCCTCGGGAGGGTTGGGGTCTCTGGGACAGCTGGAGCCCCCAGATAGGGCTGGGGTCCCTGGGAACCCTGCGGGGTCCCCAGAGAGGGCTAGGAACTCCAAAGGGGGCTGGGGTTCTGGGAGGCCTTTGGGGTCCCCAGGAGGGCTGGGCTCTGGCTGCCAGCACTGGTGGGGGACCCAGCCACACGGGGAGGGAAGGGAAGGGCAGGGGGTCGGGGGAATGTCCCCTGCTTTCCAGGCCACCTGCAGCCCATCCCCTCCCCTCGGCGTTGCAGTGACACCATGTGATATGAGGGGTTGCGGCCGCTGCCTCCCACCGAGGACAATCCCCCCCGACCCACAGAGGAGCCTCGGCGCTGACCCGCGTACCCCAACGCCTCGCCCCAGGGCAAGACCTGTTTTTGGGGGGGATGGATCCCTTCTGCTTGCTGAAGCTTAATTGCCGTCCATTTGTTAGATGCTTTATTAATTTCTTCTGCTTGATATGTGCCCGTTTTCCCTCTGTGCCTCACTGCTGCGGGACGGGGCGAGAGCTGCCTGACTGGTAACCACTGTCTTGGAGCTTGCGAGCTGCAAAGAAACCTAATCACTGAACTATCTGCCAATATCAATAATTACCTGTAAAGAATCATAATAACAACAGAAATAACTACAATGAGGTTAAATAATAGAATACAATACTGAATGCATCATATATATGTCACATATCTGACAACATGCACCAGAATAGAGTTGTGGTGGGTTGACCTTGGTCTGCTGCCAGGTACCCACCCAGCAGCTCTGGCATTCCCCCTCCTCAGCGGGACAAGGAGAGAGGAGGAAACTGTGATGAAAGGCTCGTGGGTCGAGATAAGGACAGGGAGGTCACTCAGCAGTTGCCGTCACGGGCAAACCAGACTCAACTCCGGGAAATTAATTTCATTTATTGCCAATCAAATCAGAGTAGGATAATGACAAATAAGAACAAATCTTAAAACACCTTCCCCCCACCCCTCCCTTCATCCTGGGATCAACTTCACTCCCAGTTACTCCACCTCCTCCCCCTGAGCAGCTCAGGGGGATGGGGAATGGGGGTTGTGGTCATTTCATCACACGTTGTCTCTGCTGCTTCTTCCTCCTCACACTCTTCCCCTGCTCCAGCCTGGGCTCCCACCCACGGGAGACTGTCTTCCACCCACTTCTCCAACGTGGGTCCTTCCCGGGGGCTGCAGTTCTTCACAAACTGCTCCAGCATGAGCTCCTCTCCACAGGGTCACAGGCCCTACTAGGAGCCTTGGGTGCCAGGTGGAACTGGAGCTGCGCCACAGCCATCACCACCCATGGGGACACACCCGCGCGTCATCCGGTGGGCGTGGGGACACCCCGAGGGACAGCTGTGTCCCCCAGTGTCCCACCCGGCAGCACCTAGAGGAAGCCCATCCCTGGGGATGCCCATCCCTGGCTGTTCCTCAAGCACCCCGGTGGCTCCTTGGCTGGTGGGGACATCACGAGCCCAGGCTGATGGACACCACCGGTGGCCTCCAGGGATGGACAGGGCTGGGGGTGGGGGCTCACTGCGGCATTGCGGCTCTGCAGCAGGGGCTTGGTGTTGCACAGGAGTAGGCGGTGGTCTGGGTCCGCTTGGCCAACGAGGCTGCCTCCACCTTGGCATCCTCCTCCTCGGAGCTGTAGAAAGCCTTCTTGGTGCTCGCCTCCAGTAAGGACTCCTAACAGCAGGTGGGACGCCTTGCAGCCACCAGCAGCACCCTTCTTCACCCCACCCCCTGGCCCAAACCATGGCTCCCATGGCACCCTGAGGCTCCTGGGGCACGCCGAGGCGCCCACACTCACATTCTGGTTGGGACTGAGGAACTGGGTGCGGGCGTAGCGGGTCAGCATGTTGATGATGACCACCTGCCCCCACTCCTCCATATCAATGAGCAGGTTGCAGAGCTTGCGGTAGTTCTTGTGGATGAGGTCGATGCGCTCCGGGCAGACCTCCTCAAATGCCATCACCACGCTGCCGGCCACCAGCTGGGGAGGGAAAGCCTGGGGTGACTCGCCAAGCTGGTGGCATCTTCATCATGATGCTGGCTTGATGGGGATGGTGGCAGCCCTGTGAGGATGCTGGTTTGGTGGGGACAGTGACATCCGCATGAGGACACTGGCTCTGGGGACAGCTGCATCCCTGCGTGGATGCTGGATCAGTGGGCACAGTGGCATCCCCACAAGGATGCCAGCCCTGCAGGGACGGCTGCAACACCACAAGGATGCCATATCAGTTGGGACAAGACACAGAGCCCTTCCCTCGTCCCCTCCCTGGGCTGCAAAAATGCCACGACCAACCCCTTTTCTAAGGGACATCCGTCCCCACAGAAGCAGGGGATGTGCAAGGCTGCATCCACGCACAGCAGCTGGGGGTGGCACCTGTGGGACGATGCTTGGCCAGAGCCACTGTCAACAGAGGGTCCTGGGGGGCTCCTTGGAGGGGTCTTACCATTGCAGTGGCCCGATGCCAGTGGCCACCGTGGGCTTGGGGTTGGCTAGCGGCCACAGCTCGTCAGCTCGCAGGGCTCTGTAGCAGGCAGGTTGTCCAGCCTCGGTGGCCAGCACCGGGCTTGTCACCTCCTCGGCCGTGTCACCACCCACCGGTGTTTTCGGCCACCCGCCTGTCCCACCAATAGCTGACACAGCAGCTGGCACAGTGCCCAAGGCGCTTGGGATTCAGCATGGCAACGTGGCACCACAACAATGTGGGGACAGAGAGGTCCCCGAGGTGCGACCGGGCACGGCCCTCTCTGGACATCGTGTTTTCTCCTTGCAGATGAACCTCCTCACCCAGGCAAAGGGGGAGCCAGCACTGAGGACACCTGCACCCAGGTGGTCACACCCCACTGTAGTGGCACCCAGTGCCCATGGACCCCGTGGTTGGGACCTGCCCAGTGCTGAGTCTGGGGGTGCTGGGGGTGTGCGGGTTCTGGGAGGCTGCAGAGGGCTGGGGATGGGTGCTAGAAAGGTGGGGGTGCTAGAAAGGGGGGGTGCTGGAAAAGGGGGATGTTAGCAAGGGTGGATGCTAGCGTGGCAGGGTTCTAGCAAGGGTGGGTGCTGGCAAGGGTGGGTGCCAGCAGGGGATAGCTGCCAGCAGGGGATGGGTGCCAGCAGAGGCTGGGTCCCAGGCTGGCTCTGTCCCCTCTCCCCACAGGTGAGCACCCTGGTGCAGACCCTGTGTCCCCCAGACAGGCCATTTCAACAGCTCTGGCGATGGCTGGGCTCCTGGGTGCGACAGGTTTGGGGGTGCTGACACAGGGACCCCGGCCAGGGGCTCGGGCAGGGGGACGGCAGAAGTCCGGGCAGGGGCTGAGCCATGACACTGGTGCCTTGGGTCCCATCTCCCCAATGCCACCAGGGCTGACGCCGGCTCTTTGTCCCTCCAGGTGAGCAGCTCCAGGCAGGTACGTGCTGGCGTCTCCTCTGCACCCCGCACCACCCGTCTCACCCCTGGCCCAGCAGGGCCAAATCCGGCACACGCTGCCTCTTCCTCAGCACCCATGGGTGCTCAGCACCTAGAGGAGATGTCCCCTTCTCAGAGGGTTTCCCCATCCATGGAGAATCAAGCTGTGCCCAAGCCACCGGGCATGGGGCATGAGCCAGCGGGTCAGTGACGCTGCCGGTGTCCCCGGGGCACCGCTGGCCCTGAAACACAGATGGGTCCCCAGGCGGTGGCCGGGGCAGCGAGCACGGCGGCGTTCTTCCTCTGCGAGGGGCTGCTGGGCCAGCACTTCGACGTGGTCCCCAATGGGGCGGCTGAGCCCCAGCCCGGCGATCTCTTCCTCTTCCCGCTGGCCTCAGGCGGTCCCGGCTGGTGGGGCACCCACGCCGGCATCTACTGCGGTGACGGGGAGATCATCCACCTGGAAGGTGAGCCCCAGGGGGTGGTTACGGTGCGAGGGCGTCCCCGTGGAAGGGAGACCGGGTACAGCATCCCCTCCGCCCCGCAGGCAGCTCAGGGACGTCCCCATCAGGGATCGTGGCCAAGCACGGCAAGAGCCACCTCCTGCGGACGCGGGGCCCGGCCAAGGTGCTGCGCAGGAAGGGAGGGCTGGACGCAGCCGCCCTGCAGCGCCGCATCCGGGCGGCCATGGACCAGGCGCTGGAGTACGACGCCGTCACCTGCAACTGCGTCCACTTCGCCCTCTCCCTGCTGGGCCTGGGACAATTTGCCGGCGCCATGGTGGGTGCCACCGCCATAGCGGGTGCCACCACTCCGGGGCACCCCGACGCCCGCTCCGGCCGAGCGTCACCACAGCCCAGCTTGTCTCCCAGGTGTCCCCAGCGCTGCAGTGATTCAGGCGGTGATGTGCCCGGGGGACGCGCAGGGCTGGGTCATCCTTCACTGGGGGACCAGCGTTGCGCCGACACCTTTGGCATCCCTCTTGTGCGGCAATAAATGCTTAACGGTTGCACCAAGAGCCTGTCCCAAGCCTGTTTGATTTGTGTTGTTTTCATTTCCATTTTCCCCGAAGCCACCAGTAAGCAATGTCAGCCCCACCCACCCCCCACCCTGCCTGCCTGCATCCCTCAAAGGGTGTAGCCACTTTTTGCTTCCTGTGGCCTCCTGAGATAAGCAGAAGCCTCTTTCATTGCCGGTGACAAATTTCAACCATCACAATAAATATTCCCTGGGCTGCTGGTTTAAAACTGGCCAAAGGGCTGGACCAGCTCTGGTTGGAGGCCAGTCACGGGTGGTGGACCGCAGGGGTCAATCCTGGGTCCAGGCTGGGGCTGGAGGAAGGACTCCTGCAGGTGGGTGGGAGGTCGCAGCATGACACACACTTTTGGAGATGTCCTGCAGCTCCTCTGCCTCAAGAGCATTTCCAGCATCTGCCCCCTCACCTCCCTCAGTTCCCAAACTTAACATTTCAGGTGGAATTAGCAAATGAACCCCAGCTTTAAGAGGTGCAAAAACCCATCTGGGGTTTTCCTGGACTTTGTGCTGCTTTTGGTTTTGCTTTCAGCCTTTTCCTGCCTCTCAAGTGCGTCAGGAAGGATGTGAGGTCAGGGCTGACCCCGGCAGGAGCCATCCCAGCTGCATTTCCCACAGCCCTTGGTGGAGGTGCCGGCAGCCCAGCTCTGTCCCAGGGACATCACTGCTAATGGGCCAGGTAAGGATGCTCCCACCTTCACACACATTTGCAGGCAGCTGCCTGCACCACCGTCACTCCGGGACGGGGCTGAGGCAATGAAGGGGCTTGTCCTGGGATGTCCCCAGCTCAGAGAAGTTGGGAAGGACGGGTGACTTCTGCCCGAGCCAAGCCCTTGGGCTTGACAGGAGCCATCACGGGCAGGGTGTGATGGCAGGGTGGGACCCTGTCCTCCGCACATGGGCAGCACGGCACGAGCACAGCGCTGACACCACATTTCTGTTCCTCTCTCCTTGCAGACATTAAGCCGATATGTAAGTAGGAGCTTGGCGAGACCTCCACTGGCAGCGTGGGGGCTCGGGGGGTGTTGGGGGGTGATGGGGCTGGTTCTGCTGCCTCCTCACCTTCCCTTCCCGGCACCGTTAGCTGAGGCAGAATTTGACGCTCCCATTTCTGCTGTTTAAGGGAGTTGCTGTCCATGGGTGAGTCTTCACGGAGGTGTCAGAGGGCGAGTTGCAGCCCAGGGACATCGTGCTCTTCCCCATGGACACCAGACGTTTGACAGACATGATATGAGTGTCGGCGGCCACCGCCTCCCGCCAGGGACGATCCCCCCGACCCACAGAGGAGCTCCACTGTCGCCCCGCACACTCCAACGCCTCACCCCAGGGAACGACGTTTTTTTGGGGGGTGTAGGTCCTTTCCACTTGCTGGAGCTTAATTGCCATCCATTTGTTAGATGCTTCATTATTTTTTCCTGCCTGAAACGTGCCTGTTTTCCCTCTGTGCCTCACTGCTGCGGGACGGGGTGAGAGCTGCCTGACTGGCAACCACTGCCTTGGAGCTTGCAAGCTGCAAATAAACGTAATCACTGAAATATCTGCCAATATCAATAATTACCTGCGATTAAAATTATTATTATTGTTGTTGTTGTTGTTATATTTTATTATTATTAATGTTTATAGAAGTGTCTATAATAATAATAAATAATATTATTTAATATGATCCCATACATAACACATCATATACAGTATACCATATGCTATATAACGTGTATTGTAGAGTACATGATATAATATGAACAAATATAGAATATAGAGTAGACTATAGAGGATATAATGAAATATAATCTGCAATGTACTATATGTAGTGTAATACATAACATGCATAACATATATGACATATAGCATATATATATGCTATAGAATGTAGAATGGATTATGTATAATGTAGCATGATTGAATATAGAGTATATATAATATATAATATCATATAATTAATATAATCTGTAACAACATACAATATATGGTATAGTATATAGCATGTAGCATATAATATATAGTATTTAATACAATAAATCACAGAATCACAGAATCAAATAGGTTGGAAAGGACCTTGAAGATCATCTAGTCCAAGCATTAACCTAACACTGCCTGTTCCCATCTACACCATATCTCTCAGTGCCATGTCGACCCTAATCTTAAACACCTCCAGGGATGGGGACTCCACCACCTCCCTGGGCAATCCATTCCACTGCCTAATAACCTGTTCTGTAAAGAAATACTTCCTGACATCTAGTCTAAACCTTCCCTGGTGCAACTTGAGGCCATTCCCTCTTGTCCTGTCACTTGTTACTTGGCTCAAGAGACTCATCCCCCCTCTCTGCACCCTCCTTTCAGGGAGTTGCAGAGGGCCATGAGGTCTCCCCTCAGCCTCCTCCTCTCCAGACTAAACCCCCCCAGTTCCCTCAGCCGCTCCCCATCAGACCTGTGCTCCAGACCCTGCACCAGCTCCGTTGCCCTTCTCTGGACACGCTCGAGTCATTCAATGGCCTTTTTGGAGTGAGGGGCCCAAAACTGAACCCACTCATCTAGGGGCGGCCTCACCAGTGCCGAGCACAGGGGTAAGATCCCTTCCCTGTCCCTTGCCAATGTACAATATGGCAAATGTACAATAATGTACGACATAATACAATATAATATATGATATAATATGTATTATAATATATACCTAATATAATACATATATAATACTATAATATATATAAAATATATATACTGTGTACATATATACAGATATATATGCATATACTATAATCCGTATACTCTGTAATGTACTGATGAAATAGTAATAAAATATGATGTAATATGATATAAACTGTTTTAATGCGGTACAGTGTAACCGAACGCACAGATGTGTGATTACACAACCATCACGCTCTACGGGCTCTGAGCTGTAGCTAACACCGCATGAGCGCGTCCCAAACACCGTCCTAGCCCAAATCACACCCATTTCAGCGCTGCCTGGCACCGAACCCGTGCACAGGGCGGGGGGCTGCGGGGCTGCGGACCCCTTCTGGGGGTGTCGGGAGGGGCTCCCCGCCCGGGCGGAGCCCCCGCGCCCCGCGGCCGGGGAGCGCCGGGCGGTCCGGCCCCGCACGCCGGTGACATCAGTCCCGGCATCCCAACCGGCCGCATCCCCCCGCACCCGCCGCCATGGCCGCCAGCCCGGCCTACGGCGAGGAGAAGGGGGGCTCCTCCAGCCTGGGGGAGCCCGAGTACGGCCACGACCCCGCCAGCGGCGGCATCTTCTCCTCCGACTACAAGAGGTGGGGACAATGCGGGGGCACTGGGGACAATAGCCGAGCCCGGCCGGGTGGTCGCCACCGCGGGCCTTGGCCGCCGACCCTTGCGGGGGACGTGGTACCTGAGTGGGGGCTCGCCACGGCCCCTGGGGTGGGGATGGGGAGGAGGATGAGGACGGGGATGGGGACAGGGGACGCGGTCATGCCGCCACCGCTGCAGGTTGCAAAGGCCGGGGAGGGTTTCGGGGGAAAAATGCGGGCGTTTGGAGACAGTGTGGCGGGGGGGGGGGGATGCACGGGGACCCCCACTGCACCCCCCACCCCTGGGCTGGGGGCACCCCGGGCACAGTGTCCCTCCTCGGGCTCTGCTGGCTCCCGCCGGCTCTCGCAGGTGTCCCCAGGTGACAGCACCTCCCCCATCCAGGTCCCCAGCAGGGGGGGAGCTGAAAAATGTCACCCCTGGCTGGGAGAGGCTGCTGGAGTGAGGAGGGACAGGGACACAGAGGAAGGGGGGGGTCCCCAGAACTGCAGGAACGTCGGGCCCCTTTGTCCCCCCAGTGTCCTGGCAGTGTCCTCCACGCTGGATGTGTCCCCCCCACCCTGACCTGCTGGCAGTGTCCCCCGTCTGGCAGTGTCCCCACTCCCTGACTCACTGCCAGTGTCCCCCATCCCTGCACCCCTCCCTAATGCTGTAGCAGTGCCCCCCTCCCTCTCTGGCAGTGGCACCCCCCCCACCCCTCGGCAGCATCCCCAAATCTGGCAGTGTCCCCCCAGCCCTGATGCACTGTCCCCCCACTCTGGCAGTATCCCCCAACCCAGTCCCCCCCCCCCCCCAGCAGTGTCCCCCAGTCCGGATGTATCCCCTGTCTCTGACCCCATGGCAGTGTCCCCCACTCAGGCAGTGACCCCACAGTCCTGACCCCCTGGCAGCGTCCCCCCGTCTGGATGTGTCCCCCCTCCTTGACTTGCTACCACCTTCCCCCAGTCTGGCAGTGTGCCCCCAGCCCTGTCCTGTGAGCAGTCTGCCCTAGTCAGGATGTGTCCCCCCTCCCTGACCCCCTGGCAGTGTCCCCAAGTATGACAGTGTCCCCTGACACCCTGGCAGTGTCCACCACTCTGGATGTGTCCCCCATCCATGGCAGTGTCCCCATCTCACAGCGTCCCCCCCTCCCTGACCCCCTGGCAGCATCCCCCAGTCTGGCAGTGTTCCCCACCCATGACCCGCTGGCAGCGTCCCCATCTCACAGTGTCCCCCCCTTCCATGAACCCCCGGCACTGTCCCTCAGTTTGGCTGGGTCCCACCCAGCAAATGTCCCCCAGTCTGGCAGTGTCCTCCAGCCTGGCAGTGTTCCTGTCCCCAACTGTGGCAGTGTCCCCCGACCCTGACCCTCACTGGCAGTGTCCCCCAGTCTGGCAGTGTCCCCCCCACTCTGTCCCACTGGCACTGTCCCCCAGTCTGGCAGCGTCCCTTAGCCCTGACCACCCTGGCTGTGTCCCCCAGTCTGGCCAGGTCCCCTCAGTGACCTGCCGTCAGTGTCCCCCACTCTGGCAGTGTACCCCCATCCCTGCCCTCCGGCAGTGTCCCTCAGTCTGGCCAGGTGCCCCCATCTCTGACCCTCTGGCACTGTCCCCCATGCTGGCAGTGTCCCCCAGTCCCCGCTGTCTGGCGGTGTCCCCCCATCCCTGACCCCCTGGCAGTGTCCCCATCACCTGCGTGCTGCCCTGCCCTGGAGCCCATCTCCTTGAGGCCACACCAGATCTGTCTCCGTCCCCATGAGCTGTGTGTGGCACATAGGACAAGAGAAATGCCCCCCATGTGGCACCCCACCACCCTGGTGGGACACCCACAGGTGTCCCATCCTGCCACCCCACCACCCAGGTGGGTGTCCCATCATGACATGGGGTCCCTGGCCAGGACTGAGCCACTCAAAGCACCCAGGGAAGGAGCTCCCTGCAATGTCCCCAGGCCCCAGCTGCAGGACAGGTGTCACTTGGGATGTGACACCCTGGGGTGGCCTTGTCCACCGGGAAGGGCGTTCCAATTGCAGCTGCAACCCAACCCCAACAACAGCATCAGGTTTCAGCCGGCGGTGCTGGGAGGAGGAGCGGGGCCACAGCCCTGCCACTGTCCCCAGGGCCACCACCCCCAGCCAAAGCCATGCTGTCCCTGCCGCCGGTGCAGAAGCTGCTGCGGCAGCTACCGGCGGGGCCAGCCGGGCGGCCGAAAAAACCGGCGGGTGGTGACACGGCCGAGGAGGTGACAAGCCCGGTGCTGGCCACCGAGGCTGGACAACCCGCCTGCTACAGCGCCCTGCGAGCTGACGAGCTGCGGCCGCTCGCCAACCCCAAGCCCACGGTGGCCACCGGCACTGGGCCACCACCGCGGTAAGACCCCTCCAAGGAGCCCCCCAGGACCCTCTGGTGATGGTGGCTTGGGCCGAGCATCGTCCCACAGGTGCCACCCCCAGCTGCTGTGGGTGGATGCAGCCTTGCAGGTCCCCCCGGTTTGGTAGGGACAGAAATCCTTAGAAAAGTGGACGGTGGTGACAACCAGCCTTATAAAAGGCTGGTGGTGTTTCCCAGCCCAGGGAGGGGACCGGGGAAGGGCTCTGCATCGGGGCGCACTGGCACATCTACGGCACCATGCCCATGAGGGGACAAGGGACACAGCCAAGCTGGGCTGGTGGTCTGGATGGAGCCGGTGATGGGCACCTGCTGCCTGGGAAGCAATTTGAGGACATCCTGGGGTGACAACCACAGCCAGGATGGGACAGGGTCCTCATCCCAGCACCCAGGATGGAGGCAGAGATGGGTTCCAGCGCCACGCTGGTCCCTCTGGCTCCTCTTTCACCTGTGTAACCCAACTCCTGTCCCCATAAATATTGCATGGTGAAGGGTTGGGTTGCTGGCCTGATGGCAGGCTGGGAGCAGTAAAAAAGACTAAAAATGGTTAAAAATGGCTAAAAATGGAAAATGGGATTTTTTTTCCCCACGGTGTGGTACAGGCATGATGACCTCAAGGAGATGCTCGATAGCAACAAGGATTCGCTGAAGCTGGAGGCTATGAAGAGGATCGTGGCGGTGGGTGTTGTTGCCACCGGCAGGGCCCGGTGCCGAGCCGTGCTGTGCTGAGCCGTGCCATGTCATGACGTGCTGTGCCGAGCTGTGCCGAGCTGCCCGCCCGGTGTCATGCTGTTCCTTTGCCCCCTAGATGATCGCCCGGGGTAAAAACGCCTCCGACCTCTTCCCAGCCGTGGTGAAAAATGTTGCCTGCAAGAACATCGAGGTGAGGAAGGTCTTGGATGGTCCTGGTGGCACCCGTGGGTGTCCCCAGGGTCTGGTGCCTCTCCTGAAGGAGGGTTTTGGGGATGGGTTGCGTTTTGGGGGGGCTCTGAGGTGGCTCTACCACCTTCATCCGTAGGTGAAGAAGCTGGTGTACGTCTACCTGGTGCGCTACGCAGAGGAGCAGCAGGACCTGGCCCTGCTCTCCATCTCCACCTTCCAGCGAGGACTCAAGGTGGGCTGGTTTGGGGACCCAGGGAGGGTCTGGGGGAGCAGTGAGCCCCCCACGGCTGTGCTGCAGCCCCCCGCATGTCCCCACAGGACCCCAACCAGCTGATCCGTGCCAGCGCCCTGCGGGTCCTCTCCAGCATCCGTGTGCCCATCATCGTGCCCATCATGATGTTGGCCATCAAGGAGGCTGCCTCGGACATGTCCCCGTATGTGCGCAAGACAGCCGCTCATGCCATCCCCAAGCTGTACAGGTAATGGGGGGGTCAGCTGCTAAATTTTGGAGGTACCAATAAGGGGCCAGTGCTGGGGTCTCAGCTGCTTGGTGCAGGCAGGCACAGGCAGGGATGGGGGAGAGTTTGGTCCGGCCATACCTGCCCTGCTCTTCCCTCGCAGCCTCGACTCGGACCAGAAGGACCAGCTCATCGAAGTGATCGAGAAGCTGCTGGCGGACAAGACCACGGTGAGCAGGGCACCGTGTCTCCCCTGCCCCTAAATCTGGGGACATCACCATCCCCACTTAGCCGGCATCCTCACGGGGATGCAGATGTCCCCCCCACCAAATTGGTGTCTTCATGAGGATGCAGCCATCCCTGAAGAGCTGGCATCCTTGTGGGGATGCTGCTGTCCCCAACAGACCAACATCCTCGTGGGGAGGCCACCATCTTCACTAAACCTGCATCCCCACGAGGAAGCCACCATCTCCACCAAACCAGCATCCTCACAGGAATGCCACTCTCCCCGCTGAGGTGGCATCCTCGCAGGGATGCAGCCATCCCTGCCAACCCAGCTTCCTCGCAGGGATGCAGCCATTCTCACTGAGCTGGCATCCTCATGGAGATGCCACCATCCCCACCAAACCAGCATCCTCACAGGGATGCCACCATCCCCATCAAGCCAGCATCATGATGAAGATGCCACCACCTTGGTGAGTCACCCCAGGCTTTCCTTCCCCAGCTGGTGGCCGGCAGCGTGGTGATGGCATTCGAGGAGGTCTGCCCGGAGCGCATCGACCTCATCCACAAGAACTACCGCAAGCTCTGCAACCTGCTCATTGATGTGGAGGAGTGGGGGCAGGTGGTCATCATCAACATGCTGACCCGCTACGCACGCACCCAGTTCCTCAGCCCCAACCAGAATGTGAGTGTGGGTGCCTTGGGGTGCCCCAGGAGCCTTGGGGTGCCCTGAGAGCCCTCAGGGAGGTGGGGTGAAGGAGAGGTGCTCCTGGGGGGTGCAAGGCGTCCCACCTACTGGCAGGAGTCCTTACTGGAGGAGAGTGCTGAGAAGGCTTTCTACGGCTCCGAGGACGAGGATGCCAAGGACGCCAAGGCAGAGGCGGCCTCGTTGGCCAAGCGCAAGCCCTACGTCATGGACCCCGACCACCGCCTGCTCCTGCGCAACACCAAGCCCCTGCTGCAGAGCCGCAATGCCGCGGTGAGCCCCTTGCCCCAGCCTTGTCCATCCCTGGAGGCCACCGGTGGTGTCCATCAGCCTGGGCTCATGATGTCCCCACCAGCCAAGGAGCCACCGGGGTGCTTGAGGAACAGCCAGGGATGGGTATCCCCAGGGATGGGCTTCCTCTAGGTGCTGCTGGGTGGGACACTGGGGGACACAGTCATCCCTTGGGGTGTCCCCGCGCCCACTGGATGATGCTCGGGTGTGTCCCCACAGGTGGTGATGGCCGTGGCGCAGCTCTACTTCCACCTGGCACCCAAGGCGGAGGTTGGTGTCATCGCCAAGGCGCTGGTGCGGCTCCTGCGGAGTCACAGGTCTGTGGCACCTGGGTTGCGGTGGTCCCCTACCCTGCCACCCTGGTTGGTGGGACCCATGGGCAGCCCCAAGACCCTGGGAGAGACCCCCAAAAAGTCAATGTTGGATTGGGGTGAACTGCCAAAAAAGAGGGCTTTTTGGCCCAGCCTGGTCCAGACATGGGGTGGCAGCATTGTGGTGGCACCAGCCTGGTGGTGGTGGGTCCTGCCCCATCTTCACAGGGACCTACTGGGGGGGTCAGCCCTGCCCGCTGATGGTCGTCCCCTCTTTGTTTCCACAGCGAGGTGCAGTATGTCGTGCTGCAGAATGTGGCCACCATGTCCATCAAACGGCGGGTAAGTCTCAGGCTCAGTGTGGGAGGAATTGGCCCTGTTGACTCAGGATCAGAATGAGGGCTAGCCAGCAGCGTCACCAGGGCCAGCTGCCTGCGGGTGGCCTTGCCAAAGGGGGGGGACAGGGGTGGCACTAACACCGCTGGCTCTGCATGCAGGGGATGTTTGAGCCCTACCTGAAGAGCTTCTACATTCGCTCCACGGACCCCACGCAGATCAAGATCCTCAAGGTGAGCTGGAAACACCCAGCAGAACCCATCATTGGTGGCTTTGGGGCTTCATGGAGCCCTTCCCTGTGGGGCAGCTGTCCTCCATGCCCTGGGGACAGGAGGACAGCAAGGACCCTGTGCGCTGGCACCATGCCCCCATGCTACCCATCTCTTCCTCTTTCCCACAGCTGGAGGTCCTCACCAACCTGGCCAACGAGACCAACATCTCCACCATCCTGCGGGAGTTCCAGGTATGCCATGGCCATACTGAGGCCACCAGGGTGGCTCTGGGTGCCAAAACACCACCATGGAGGGGACGGAGGAGAGCTCCCCCAGGAGGAGTAGGCTGAGGCCATGCCAACCCCATGGGTGGCTCCAAAGAGCCCCAATGTGTGACCACCACAAGGGGGGATGGCCAGCACTGGCATGTGGGTGACATGTCATGTGTGTCCCCCATGCTTGCGCAGACCTACATCCGCAGCATGGACAAGGACTTCGTGGCGGCCACCATCCAAGCCATTGGGCGCTGTGCCACCAACATTGGGAAGGTGCGGGACACCTGTCTCAACGGCCTGGTCCAGCTCCTCTCCAACCGGGATGGTGAGTGCATGTGGTGGGGGGTGAAATGGGGGCTCCAGCACTCTCAGGGCAGGACCTCACTGGGTCCGGGTCTCTGCCCGCAGAGCTGGTAGTGGCCGAATCCGTGGTGGTCATCAAAAAGCTGCTGCAGATGCAGCCGGCCCAGCACAGCGAGATCATTAAGCACATGGCCAAGCTCACCGACAACATCCAGGTGGGTGGGGGCGTTGCATGGCCCACAGGACCAGGGGAGTGGCAGCGGTGCCATGTGCCCGGGGGCATTTTGCAGGTGCCGATGGCACGGGCCAGCATCTTGTGGCTCATCGGCGAGTACTGTGAGCACGTGCCCAAGATCGCACCCGACGTGCTGCGCAAGATGGCCAAGTCCTTTACCAACGAGGAGGACATCGTCAAGTTGCAGGTCATCAATCTGGCAGCTAAGCTCTACCTGACCAACTCCAAGCAGGTACCAGGGATGTGGCCCAACGGCACGCCTCAGTTTCCCCACTGGGGAGAGAGAGGCTGGCCCTGAGCACATCCTCTGGCGCAGAGCAAGCTGCTGACCCAGTACGTCCTCAACTTGGCCAAGTATGACCAGAATTACGACATCCGTGACCGGGCTCGCTTCATCCGCCAGCTCATCGTGCCCACTGAGAAGAGCGGGGCCCTCAACAAGTATGCCAAGAAGCTCTTCCTGGCCCAAAAACCCGCTCCCATCTTGGAGTCCTCCTTCAAAGGTACCCACCTCTGATCACAGGGCATGGGGACACAGGGCCAGCTGTCACCATGGTGCTGCATGGCTGTCCCTGAGCTGCTGCCACCTCTCACTTCGCTGTAGATCGGGACCATTTCCAGCTGGGCTCCCTGTCCCACCTGCTCAATGCCAAGGCTGTGGGCTACCAGGAGCTGCCAGACTGGCCAGACGAGGCCCCTGACCCCTCCGTGAGGAACGTGGAGGTGCGTGGAGCACCCTGGGGTGCTCACGTGCATGGCAGGGCCAAGGTGGGGGCATCGTCTCAAGGTCGTGAAGGTGCCCAGGTGCTGCCCAGTTGCCCCATGTCCCCTCTCTGGGGCCTACGCACCCGCCTGGGGACAGGAGCGGGGCAAGCGCTGCCGTTTGGGCGCCCCACCCATGGGTGATGGCCCCACTCCATCAACACTGTGCCAGCAGGTTCCTGAGTGGACCAAGTGCACCAGCCGGGAGAAGAGGAAGGAGAAGGTGGAGAAACCTTTCTACTCCGACTCGGAGGGTGAATCGGGGCCCACGGAGTCGGCGGACAGCGGTGAGGACCTGGTGGCACGGAAGGGCATGGGGCGGGGGCAACTGTGGCAGGGACATCAGGCAGGTGCCACCACAATGGGGCATGGGGCAGGAGCCACCATGATGGGGCATCAGACAAGGGACACCATGGGGGGCACGAGGCAGGGACCACCACAGTGGGGCATCAGGCAGGGGACACTGCAGTGGGGACATCCCATCTTGGTGGGGACGTGGCAGGGGACATGGAGGGACGTGGTAGGGGGATGCGGGGATGCAGTGGGGGGAAGCAGGGATGTAGTGGGGGTTCTGGGGATACAGTGTGATGCAGTGGGAAGATGCAGGGGTGCAGTGGGCATGCAGTAGAGGGATGCGGGGATGCAGTGGGAGGGTGTGGGGATGCAGTGGGAGGCCGCAGAGGGTGCTGGGATGAAGCAGGATGCAGTAGGAGGATGTGGGGATGCAGCGGGAGGATACAGGGGTGCAGTGGGAGGGATGCAGCAGGATGAAGAGGGAGGCAGTGGATGTGGAGATGCAGTAGAGGATTGAAATGCAGTGAGGGAGGCACAGGGCTGCAGCAGAAGGATGCAGGGATGCAGTGGGGGTGCAGTGAAGGGACGCAGGGGTGCAGCAGGATGCAATGGGAGAATGCAGTGGGGATGCAACAGCAGGTGTGGGGATGCAGTGGGAGGATGGGGGGATGCAGCGGGATGCAGCAGGATGGGGGGATGCAGCGGGATGCAGCGGAGAGCCATGGGGGGATGTGGTGGGATGCAGCCAGGAGCCATGGGGGGGACGCAGCAGCAGGGCTGAGCTGTGACCCCCCCACAGAGCCCGAGTCTGTCAGCGAGGAGAGCGGCAGCAGCAGCAGCTCCGGCAGCTCCAGCTCTGGCAGCGAGGAAGAGGAGGAGGAAGATGAGGAGGAAGGCAGTGGGGAGCAGTCAGAGGACAAGGAGGAGGAGGAGGAGAAGAGGCCGAAGAGGAAGGAGAAGGAAGGGTCCCAGAAGGCAGCCCCAGGGAGCGCGGGCAGGTACCCCCTGGGAAGGCGGGGAGTCCCTGCCCGAACCCGCACCCCAGCCCCCCCTGAGCTGGGCTGTCCCCGCAGCCCCAGTGAGGAAGAAGAGGAGGAGGAGGGGGCAAAGAAGGCCAAGAAGAAGAAGGCACCGCAGGGGAGGAAGGGCCGTGCCGAGACCTCATCAGAGGAGGCCAGCGCCTCTGAGAGCAGCTCCTCAGGCTCCGACTCTGGGTCTGAGACAGAGGCCAAGCGGAGGAAGGCGGTGAGGCCGGGCTGAGCTGGGGGGCAGTGTGGGGACCCCCAGATCCCCCATTCACACACACCCCCCCAATCTCTCTGTCCTCTTGCAGCCCCCCAGCAGCAGGGCTGGCCCCAAGGAGATCTCCCTGCTCGACCTGGATGACTGTGAGTGGCTGCCCAGGGCAGGCAGGAGATGGCCATTGTGGTGGTGCTGGGGAAACTGAGGCACGGGAATTCGCCCCAGTGGGGTCAGGGCCCCGCAGGTCCTTTGGGACTTGCTGAGCAGGGATGGGGACGGGTGGGGTGAGCAGTCCTTGTCCCCAGAGGCTGGCTGTGGGACAGGTGACTGTGCCAGCGGGGCTGTCCCTGTTGGCGCTGTGCCCACGGGACTGTCGTGCCCACGCGGTTGTGCCTACAGGGTTGTCCCCATGCCGGTGTGCCACCAGGGCTGGCCCATGGGGCTATGCCACTGGGATTGTCCCCATGGGGCTGTGGCTTGTCAGAGCTCTGTTAACTCTTTTCTCCCCAACCCGCAGTCACCCCGCCTCCTCCCCAGCCCGTCCCCTCCAGCAGCATCGTCTCCACCAGCCTGGTGACCGACCTGGAGGGACTCACGCTCACCGACACCTCCCTGGCACCCGCCGTAAGTGTCCCCCACACCCTTCCTGGGGGGCTCCCAGGACTCCTGCCTCCAGCGGGGGCTGCAGGGAATGGGTGGGCAGCCCACACCAGTCCCTCGGTCCCTTGCAGCTGCTGAGCCCAGCGTTCGGTGCGGTGAGGACCTACGAGCTGCTGCACCGCATGGCGGGTGAGGGGCTCTCGGTCGAGTACTGCTTCAGCCGCCGACCCTTCCCGGGGGACCCCCACATGGTGGCCGTCCAGATCCAGATCTCCAACAACACTGACGCCGAGGTGAAGAGCCTGCGGGTCAGCGAGCCCAAGCCACTCTCCGGCATGAGGATCCAGGAGTTCCCCGAGATTGGTATGGCACAGCGTGGCATGGCACGGCTGTGATGCTGCGAGGGGGGACAGGGACAGGGGTTGGCTGGTGGAGGGGACATGGGACACGGTGGCAGCCCTGTGGTTTCAGAGCGCCTGGCACCTGGGGACACGGCCAGCGTGGTGATGGGCATCGACTTTTGCGACTCCACCCAGGCGGCCAACTTCCAGCTGTGGTGAGTGCCCGGTGGCGGGCAGCGGGCAGGACAGGACGGGTGTCCCAGGGGATGGAGGCAGCATGGGGTGCTCCAGGGATGGGGGACAGGAGGGCAGGGCATGGGTGCCCTAGGGGATGGGGAAAGTGGGATGGGCACCGACATCCCGCCAAAAGACATGGAGCAGCAGGGGACAAGTGACAGTCAGACAGGGCATGGGGTACCCCAGGGGACAAGGGACAGCAGGACACAGTATGGGGCACCCTAGGGCACTGAAGACAGCCAGACAGCCACCAACATCCTTCCAGAGGATGGAGGATGGGGTGCCCCAGGGGACAGTGGGGCAGGGTCCCTCCAGGGGATTGGGGACACCAGGACAGGCACCAGGGTCCTTCCAGGGGAGGGGGGACACTGGGGTGGGCATGAGGTGGTCAGGGGACAGCAGGAAAGGCACTGGGCTCCCTGCAGGGGACAAGGAGGAGGCAGCAGCCCCAGGTCCAGCCTGACAGGTTCCTCCTATTCCTGAGGCCTTTTGTGCCTCAGTTTCCCTCCAGCCTACGGCAGGGACAGGAATTGGGACACAGTGGGGGGGGACATTTTGAGCATGTGCCCCCCTCACCCACCTGTCTCCCCAGCACCCACACCCGCCACTTCTACGTCTCCATCCAGCCACCCGTGGGGGAGCTCATGGCCCCCGTCTTCATGAGCGAGAACGAGTTCAAGAAGGAGCAGGGTGAGTGGGGGACAGGGATGGGGACAGGGCGGTGCGCGGGCACCCACCGCCCCAGCACCGACGCTCACCCCCCATTTTGTCCCCTCTGCCGCCCTCGCCGTGGCCCTAGAGCACCTCGCGCGGCTGGGCGAGGGTAAGTGGCTGCTCGGCAGGCCCCTAGACTAGCTCTGCTCCCCTCACCCCCCTCCTACGCCCCGCAACCTGTGGGTTGGGGTGACCATCCTGGTGCCAGGGTGGCCCCACCTGGTCTCTGCACAGCAGGGAGGGCTCGTGCCACCCCTGGCACTTCCAGCCACCATGTCTGGTGAGAGATGGGGACACCCTGTCCTCACGTCCCCGTGCTCCTGAAACAGCAGCATCCCCACCCTGGCCCCGTGGATGGGGGTCTGTGCGGAGCAGGGGGTGCTCAGTGTCCTGCAGCACCCGGCCCCATCGCTGCCGCTCACTGGAGGAGCCCATTCCCAGGGATGTGGCTGCTGCCACCCTGCAGGGACACAGGGACAAGCCCAGGAAGGCTTGTGGAAGAAGGATTTTCCTGAATCTGTCTCTGCTGGGCTGGAGAGGAGCAAGCAGGGCAGCCAGTTCAGGATGTCGTGGGGGACCTAGAGGCAGGGTGCTGGCAGCTGGAGGGGCTTGGTTTGGGGATGGCAAAACAGGGCCCAGCAGGGACACGGCGGCTGGGTGCGTGGCCAGAGACAGGCAAGTTCCTCTGCTGCCTGCTCCAGGGAAGCTGACGGGCATGAGCGAGATCACAGAGAAGGTGACGCTGCCTGAGAAATGCCGGAGCGACCACGCCATCGTCCAGCAAGTGACCTCGGCTGCCAATGTGGGCCGCGTGCCCTGCGGTGCCGACAACGAGTACAGGTAGCCGGATCCCCACAGCAGGACCAGGCAGGCGCTGTGTCACCTCTTCATTCCCACCTGAATCACAGTGGGAACACTTTAGGACAAGGAGCCTGTGTGAACCCACGTGTGATGGTGGCCATGGGTGGCAGACGCCTCCCCAGTCCCTGCTGGATCATCCTGGGGGATGGGAGGGTGACAGGAGGACAGCTCGCCCTGAAGCCCTGTGTTTGCCCGTGGGCAGGTTCGCAGCTAAGACAGTGACAAGCGGGAGCCTCGTGCTCATCACCCTGGAGCGACGGGAGGGTGCCGCGGCCCAGCTGACCGTCAACAGCGAGAAGATGGTTATCGGCACCATGCTGGTGAAGGACATCGTCCAGGCCCTGGCGCAGTGACGGCTGGGCCCCACCACACCCACAGCCCTGCCCTCCCACCCCCCTCCCTGAAACGCTCTCTGCCCCGATTTCTGCCAGGTTATTCCCTGCCCCAATCCCCAGAGGGGCGGCAGGCAGCGACCCCTGGGCCAGCTTTGCCGCTGGGAGGAAAGAGTGGGACGGGGCGGATGGGATGCAGGGCGACGTCACGCTCAGAGGGGCGGCGGGGGCTCCAGCCCCCTCGGGAACACAGCGTGCCTCCAGCCCCTCACCACCGTCACCTAGTGTAACCCCTATTTATTATGGCCAGGATCTCCCAATAAAGCTCTTCTTGAACCCGCGCCCTTCCCCTCCTCTGCTCTGTGTGCACAGTGTCCAGATCAGCCCCAAACTGCCCCCATGCTGGGCTCTGCCAGCCTCTCCGGGGCAGCAGCAGGGGACATCAGGGGACCAGCCATCCCTTAGGCCACCAGGAATGGCACTGCTTGAATCAGGTGGCTGCTGGCTCTTGGAGAAAACCCGGCACTGACAGGGTGGGGGTAAAGCTCCCTGGGGCTTGGCGGAGGGCAGGAAGTGTTCTGTCCTGACTCGGGATCTGAGGAGTCCTGGGAGGTTTCCAGCTATTTATTCAAAGCAGAATTGCTCGTGCTTTGACCGCAGAAATACCTGCTACGTCAGGGCCGGGTCTATTCTGCAGTGTCACTGGAGGGATTCCTGGGGCCAGCTCTAGGAGGCTTTTCATCTCCAAACTGGAAAAAAAAAAAAAAAAAAAAAAAGGAAATTTGACTCTTTATCAAGATCTCTCCTCCCAGCACGGGTTGGGTGGGATTTAAGAGAGCCCTGGCTCTCCCCTTCCAAAGCTGCAGCCCAGCAGGGAGCCAGGCCCAGCACTGGAGGGAGAGGATGAGCAAAGGACGCACGGGAAGGTCTGAACCCCGAATTGCCTCAACTCCAACCCCTCCTGCTGCTGCAAAAAGGGTGAGGGGCTTTCTGCTTTTTTCCGGCAAGTGGGTAGGAGATGGGATAAAATCACCTCTTATGTTTTTTGACGGGTGAGGAAACGCTGGCCAGAGCTGCAGCACCACCAACCGCTGGGCGTCAAGCATTTGCTCCTGCAGGGAAAACGCATTTCCACAGCGACCGGGGAGCCCCGGTGCTCACCCCGAGGCGGGGAGCCGGCTGCCGCTACCACCCCGTTTCTGGGGGGGGTATGGGGGGGCTGTTTTAACCCCTTGGGGGTCCCACTCCCCTCACACGGGGCACAGCGAGCACCCCAGCCTGCGTGTGGAGAGCTGCCCGCGCTGAGGCAGCCCAGGGGGGGCCCAAGCCGCTGCCGGGCGTCGTGAGGAGCGGGAGAGGCGCCGCCTCGGAGCGGGAAGCAGCGCGCACCCCCCCGCCCCGCGCGGGGCACGCCGGGATAGGGGAGGAGTAAGGGGGGGCGCCACGCGGCGGGCGGGCGCCGCGCGCATGCGCCCCGGCCCATCCCCTCCGCCTCTCCCCCCCTCACCCCCCCCCACCTCCCCCCGGCGGGGCGGCGGCCCATAAAAGCCGGCGGGGCGGGCAGGGCTGCCTGCTGCTGTCGTTTCCCTCCTCTCCGGGATCCGCCCGCCCCTGCAGCGCCGCCCATGGCCTTCCCGCCGGTGAGGGGAGGGGGGAAGCGGGCGGGAGGGACACGTGCCGGCGGGCCCGGCGCCTCACGGAGCCGAGGGAGGAGGAGAGAGGCGGCGCGCGCGGTCCCTTTAAGGCCGCCCACCCGTCACGTGACTTCACACGTTGGCGGCGCGCGGCGGTAGGTGACGGAGGAGGGGGAAGGGGGGGGGGGGTGGGAAGCGGCGCTGAGGCAATTTCCCGCCCTTTTTCCGTGCGTGGCAGCGGAGCGGGGACGGGATCCCCTCCTCCTCTCAGGGGCCCGGCCTCGGGGGGGACCCCGAGCGCGGAGAGGCTGGACCCTGATGCTAAGTGAAGCCCTGAGGCCCAGCGGCTGCCCCCGCCCCCGAGGGAACGAGGCGCTCTGAGGGAGCTTCACCTCAGGGAACTCATCCACTGACCTGTGCTTCCTTTGGGTGCGAAGCCATTGCTGGAGGAAACTCAGTGGTCCCAGTCCAGTGAGGAAGCGGTGCCTGTGGTTGCCCTCATCCCAGGTTATTTGGGGGGTGAAGTTGAGCTGGAGGTGCTGAGTTCTGGTTCATGGGGGTGGGGTGTGTTTTGACTTGACTGGGTCTTGTCTGGTAGCAAGTAGTAGTTCTGAGTGCTTCTAAACTTTTTTTTTTAGCGTCCAAAGGGAAGGGAGTTGCTATTTTACTCTTAAACCAGGTGACCGCAAGCTCCCTGTAGCAAGACTGGCTTTTGTTAGTGACCTAGGAGACTTCGTCCCTGACTATGGTATATGGGCAAAGGCAAGAGACAAGTCTGAAAAAGAAGTTCTTTTACCCTTCAGTATTCCCCAGCTAAAACCAATTAATGCTCATTACCGCTGCTTTTGTGACTGGCTAGCCATGTGTGCTGGCAGCTGGAGCATTGGTGAGGGGCTCCAGTGGAGTGGTGCAAGGGGTGGGAACTTTGTTTTGTGAGGAGTTTCAGGATCCTGTTGCTTTGCTGCAGTTTATCTCAACTGGAACAATCTCCCTAAACCAATTAAAACCTTATTCTGCTTTGATAATGTGCTCATACAGGCTGCTGTGATATTGCTTGTTTCCAAAGCTGCTTGAGTGAGAGCTTCAAAATGTTTTGTTTCAAAAAAAAAAAAGTAGGTGCCTCGACAGGGAAATTTCTTTAAAAACAGGAATTTTGGCAAAATTGGTGTTGTTCTGAAGTCAGTGCTCCCCTGTAAAATAACACCATCAAAATCCCTTCCAGTTTTGATTCCAGCCGGGTGTGTTCAAGACCCTCTCTACACAGTAAACCCTGGGCGAGCTGCTTAAGCTCAGCCTTGCTCATGGTGAGGCTGATGCAGCCTAGCCTAACGCTGTTTGGGATGAGTTGGGTGTGTGAGCTTGTTGCTTTGTTAGTGGTGTTGCTTGGTAGGAACAGTTACACCAATACTGTGCTTTACATTGGTGTAGCTGACTTCAGCTTGGGAAGCAAAACATGCCATCAAAAAAGAACTTTGAGCTGCCTTTGATCAAAGTCTGGAGCCATCTTCTCTTGATTATGTTGAGACTGACACCCTTTTAACAGCATCTTAAACTTTGTCTCAGGATTCGAGGCCCTCTTGGCTGTAGCTACAGTGCTGAGAACCCCTTCAGGCATCAGCATGGCGCTGCCCCAGTGGGATTTCTGCGAAGGACATAAAAAGCAAAGGCTGAATTGTAGCTGAGGTGGATGAGCCTTGTCTGCTCCAGAGTGTCCCCAGGAGCTAATGCACATCTTGGCCATAGTGGCAGCCGAGCTGTGTTTAATGACTTCCCTAAGGATTAGGATATCCTAATCCTGTGCCAGTGCTGTTGTGATGCTGCGGGTTCTGCCTAGCCCTGGGATTTCATTATCTGTAGGTTTCCTGCAGGCGTGTCTGTCTCAGGGCTGTCGAGGTGCCTTCATTTCCACTTACCTTGGACATCTTTGGTGGCTTTTGCTGCACAAGTGCATGTTGTTCTTCTGACTGAGCTGCTGCAGGTTGTGCATGTGTTTCTGGAGCAGGACCTCCTGCAGGTAAACTGCAGCCATGGGGTTTACTTGGGGTTGATGGGATGGGAACTCCAGAGACCTGACAGCTGCTGTGCTTCAGCTGCTGGCTTCTTGATGCAGAGCCAGCAAACAAGAGCTCTCTACCATGGTGGTAAGGCTCACTGGTTGTCTTTCTGCTACTCTGAGGGAGTGGAAACTCCTCCTGATTTCAAATCAAGCCTGGTACTCCTTTTCTCACTCTGATGTGTTTTGTTTGGAGTGTTGGAGGTGCCTGGAGCCGAATTGTGCCCTCCTTGAGACTTCAGAGCATGCTGGGGATATATCTTCATGCTTGGACACGGGTTTTTGGCTAAGGGTTTTGCTGAGCCAGGATACGATGGACTGTACTCCTGTCTGAGATTCACTTTGCAGTGTCTTTGTGTGCGATGCTTCTTGGGTCTGTGTTCCAGATCTACCACAATGATTTAACCTGAAGCCTCTAAGTCGTTTGCTCTGTGGCCCTGCGTGCCTGCTGCAGGGAACTGAATTGCCCTTTTCATTTGTTTCTGATCTAGGAAGATCTCTAGAAGTTCTCAGCGCTTAAATGGAGGCTGGGTGTCTCACCAGGCATCAGGAAAGGCTGTTAGACTCCTGGTGACTTTAAATGACCTGTCAGCTGGATTGTGCTTCTGTATTGACTTGTTCATCCAGTGGCTGCACTGATAAAATGGTGTGTTGTCCTCTGGATTGGCACTGTGTGCCGCAGCAGGCGGGACCAGCTGAGAACGGCCATTGTTGGCTCACTGGTTACACCCCGGTGTTTCACACGGTGTGCCAGGTCACTGCTGGGGCCTGTGGAAGAAGGACCCACCAGTGCTCCTGGACTGGTGCCTCGGTGGAAGCAGAGGGGAGGGATCAGCAGCTCTGAGTGTGGGCTGTAGCTGGAGTTGTTGCTGTGTGGAGGACTTCCAGAGAAGCCTGAACAGGCAGTATGTGTTTAACTATTGCAAAATCCTTTGCGATGGAGCACTGAAAGCTAATCCTAGCTGGGCTCGAGTGCTCCTTTGCTTGTCTTGGCTTGGGGATGTGCGAGCAGAGCAGGTTCTGGAGGATGCAGCCTCAGGCATGGTATTTCCCTGTGCTTTGGTATTTACTCTGAGACTAAAAGATATGGGCGTGTTCTCCAGCTACATGTTTGCAAACTCTTTCCACTGGACTATCCAGGCTGCTGAAGGGTTTGGGCCCTGCGTGCTTTGGAGACCTGCAGAGCTCTTCTCGAAGGAGTATCTCGAGCTTAGGGAAGGTGAGCTTTACTGGAGGAAGGTATAGAGACATGAGCTGCTTCCTACAAGGGGTTGGATGCCAGCTCCTGTATCCAGGATGCTTGCGGTGTCTCTAGGATATCCTTGACAGTCTTAAGGTTAACAGCTCTGTAAGTGGAAGGAATTTTTGTGGAAATGCTTGGCTGTACTCTTACTGTTTTCTGTTTTCTTGTTTATAGCAGGACTGGTGCTGCCAGTTGTGGGAAGCATCAGATACTAAATGAGCAGGAATGGGTCAGGCGTTTGGTTTGCTGCTTGGGTTTATTTTTGTCTTGCTAGCACAAATTCCTAGGGAAAAGCTTTTTCCTCCTGCTGTAAGTGGTTCTTTAGCAGTAACAGGAGTAGAATATGGAGTTTCACACTTGTGCCAAAGCAGCCTGATGCGGCACTTCTTTTTATTAAAGATGACTGGTAATACTTTCTTAAATTGAGCTTCTGTACTCCTCAGCTGCTTTTTATAAAGATGACTTAAAGCTTGCTCTGCCTGCTTCCCCTTGCCTGAAGCTCACTTTCAGCCCTACCTGTTTCACTCTTGGCTTGTAAATGCTCCTGCATTGTGCCTGTAGAGCCCCAGGACCTTATATGGTGGTGGGCTGAGCCTTTCAGTAGACAAATATCCCGGACCCCAGCCCTGAATAGATAGATGTCAATAGCCTTAAACAGTCTGAAATCTTGAATCGATTGTTCAGGTCCTGCCTGGAGGTGTTGTGCCAGTTGACAACTCGGTAGCTTATTCCTGCTGCTTCCAGGACAGTTTCCCTTGCTTTTAGCTAAATGGTGGGGGGGAAGCTGTCATCTGTGGAGAAAACCATCGGATTGTATGTTGCAGCAGTAAAACTGCTCCTAATGACAGGGTGAGGGGGGAAATGCAAGTCCCCTGCTCCCGCTGGGATAAAGTTCCTGTGTCCGTGTGAAATTCAGTTTAGACCTGCCTTCTGCCACAGGCCACATACTGGAAAGATCAGTAAGGGATGATTTGAAAGTAAAACCAGCTAGGCGCTCCAGGCCTGCTAGTGAGTGAAGCAGGAGGGGTAATGTGGGGGAAGTCAGGCCCAAAACTCTTGTGGGAATGCATCCAGAAGGTAGATGTATTAAATGTCTCCTTGACAAGTACAAATGGCCCAATTTAGAGCTATAGGCTTCTGTGTCCTGGAGTAGCAGGGGCTTGTTTGCCAGCCTTGCTGCAATTCAGTCTTTGAATTTGGCTCTAACTCGATTTGCTTAATGGCAAGGATTCTGCTCTGGAGGCCAAGACTGGCGAGGTTGTGCCTTCCTGCTCTTTTCTTTAATGTGGGTCTTAATTGATAGCGATACCGTTTGCTCAGCATGTTCAGGAGCAGAGTTCTGCTGCAGTGGCTTTTGGGTGGCAGGAAGACCTGTCCTCAGTCCAGGAATGCTGGTTAGAGATTAAGTTTAGTGGCTTCTAGATTGGTAGAGGCTTGAATGTTGTGCAGCTGCATCGAAACAAGCCTGGATGTGAAAGTGGCTTGCAAGTAGAGCTGGGGGAAGCTCAGCTGCTCTCGCCAGTTCTCTGGACCAGCATCAGGAAGCAGGAGGGGTTTGATCTTTTTTAATGCAGAGGAAGCTTTACAAGACCTTTGGCTTGTTTAAGGTGGTCCCTGGTCCTAAAACCTTGATGCTGGTAAATCAATGCCCGTGGAGTGCTGTGCTAAAGCAGAGTTGGTTTGGGGTAACCGCCCTTTCTAGCCAGGAGTTGCTACCTAAAGGAAAGATCAGGATTTGATTCTCTGCCTTTCCAAGGGCGACCTCAGGATTTGGGGCTCTGTTTGATTAGCTGGGAAGCCATGTTTTTTCTGCAAGCCTGTTTTCTGAAGTGATTGTGTGGCTGAGTTGAGCTGTTCCAAGATGTTCAGAGGTCCCAACCATGGGTGGTGAGGTGAGCCTTACTCCCTTCTGCCATGCACAGGAGGTTTCTCATGGTGGCTGCCTTGACCATGAGCAACTCGCTTGTCCCCCAGTGTCAGGAGGCTGATTCTGGGCAGAAGATGCAATGCCCTTGTTAGTCAGATCTCTGCTTTAGTCTTGTGATGTGCTGAAGAAAAGCAGCAGGGAGCTTGTGTTAGCAACCAAAATAGTTTGAGTGCTGTGGCTGTTAGTCTAAACCTCATCTCAACTGTGGGGTGCTGGTACCAGTTTGTGACAGGGGCAGTCCTGGTCTTATGTGCTGTGCTGACAAATTGTTGACCTGTTTGCTTAACTGTTTCTTTAATGCCAAGAACTGTACTTGAGTGTTGCTAAGACCTGGAGCTAAAGCTAATGTGAGTATTGGAGGCAATCCAGACTTTCCACAATGTGTTGAAAGCCAAGCAGTGAGTACTAGCCCGCTTGACACTAATACTTCTTCTTTTTTACCAGAAAGAAGATACTGGGAGGAGCACAAAAGACTGCTGGGATAGCCCAGATGCCCCTGCACTTTCCACTTGCAGCAATGCAGATATTTTCCGCCGAATAAATGCAATGTTGGACAACTCTTTGGATTTCAGTGGAGTCTGCACCACGCCTGTCACAAAAAGCAAACGTGACATCCTGCCAGGTGATGTGTTTGGCTGGGTTCGAGGTGAGCTTGAGGATCTGGGGCTGGTGGAAGGGCAGAGTTGCTTGGTGGGACCTGGCAAATGTGTGGTGGTGGTAATCCTTGGTGGTGTGGTGGCTGGTGATCAGAGATGCTTAGAGTCAGGGTTAGTGCTGTTTTGGTACCAGGGTCTTCATTTGTGTGCCTGAAATGGATAACCCGGGTGTTCCCTGGCAACGTGGAGTTGCCAGGGAAGGCTTGCTTATCCCTGTGATGCTGTGGCTCACTCTGTGGGCAGGACGTGAGCTCTCGCTGCCTGACCTGCCAGCTTCTGGTGTAGATTGTTCCAGCAGACTCCTTTACAGTCTGCCTCTCCTGGAGGCAGGATTAATCTATTGGTGGTTAGTATGGCTGATCTGCTGCATATGTTAAAAATGCAAAAGAATTTTGAATAGTCGTGTCTGCTAAGGGTCAGTTAGTTGTGTATTTAAGAGCACACCAAAGCAGTACAGGTAGGTGAAGACTTTCTTGCAGAGCAAACTTGGGATTATGAAATCAGTGCTGCAAATTCTTGGTTCCTGTAGGCTGAGGGGAGTGGGCACATTCTGCCATTTTGCACTTGATCTGCCTCAAAACAGAAGGCTCCGTGCCAAAGCAAAGAGTGTTGGGTCCAATCTTACTTTTATGTAAGTGAAGGACATGCTTTTGTCCCTTTACAGTAGGCAAGATCTGCTAGTAAATGTACCTGCTGGGTGCCTGATGTTCCTCTTGCCAGTGCACTTCTGTGCAATGGTACTTGTGCCAAGGATTTGGGCACTTGAAAGATTGCTGCTGTTCCTCCAGCCTCTGAATTATAGGGTCAATAAACACATTGGCCATTATTGGAAACAAACTGACCCTCTGGACTTGTCCCAAAACAAAGTGGGAAGTAAAGGGAAAAACCTTACCAGCTGGTGACCTTGCAGGCTCCTGTAGGCAGAGAAGCTTTCTCTGCAGTCACTTGGAGACGGGGTTGTCTTGTGCTCATGGATAATCTGAGTTTTAATCAAATGGCTGTAAAAAAAGCTGCGGATGGGTGTCTGGGCATCCTGTGGGTCTGTTTGATGCTTGTGCAGTCCAACTTTGTTCTGGACTAGCAAAATGACTGCTACCAGATGACTTCCAGTGCAGCTTAATCTCCCGGGTATTTGAAGGGCTTAGCACTGTGGAGCAGGGGCTGATCTGGCCATGTGATCCTGTGCTGGCGCTGCAGAAATACCAGAGGAAGTGAATCGTTTGCTTCGAGGTACGGATCTATAGCCAGCATTGCTTGAAACGTGCCTAGTAAAACGGATATGCTGGCTACTCCTGAGCAGTTGCGTAGTGAATATTAACTAATTCAGGTCAGTGGTGTGGTTAGTGGTGCATTTTTAGAGATGTGCTGTTGTACTGAGCTGTTTAGACTTTTTTGTCCCTTGGCACAGTGGTAGTTATCTGATCTTGATGCACTGGAAGCGTAAGGGAGAAATAAACCTAAGTATTTTCTTTATTTCCTTACAATGAGTTCATGAAAGAGTTGTTTCTGGCTGCCTTGTTGAAATCTTAGCTATAGCCCTTCATATTCCATTTCTAATTTGGAATGGGAATGTTGCCTAATTAAGTTTTAGCTTCCTTGCCAAAGTTAACTTAGTTGACAAAGCAACTGTCCCTGCCCACTAGAGCAGATCCATCCTGTGAAGATGTGGGTTAGTTCTGGTTTTAGGTCTGGGCTTAGAAATGGCACATCAATTTTAATTTGCAGCACTGTCTTCTAGATTTTTAAAGTGCTTCTCTGAGGGACTGGGGTATTCATCTGGCAATGAAATGAACCTGCTTACTGACCTACTGCATGTAAATCTCTGCTTGGTCTGTCAGTTACTGTGGTATTTCTTGTGGATATCTGGAGCAGAGGGTCTTGCCTGGTGTGGAGCTGCTGAGAGGTGGTGCCTTGATTGGGAACTGGGTGAATTTCCCTTCAGTGGTGTTAAACTGTGCTTGTGTCTCAGGCTATCGCTGAGTAACTGCTATGGAAGACCTTGTAGGACAAGTACAGTGGGACTTCCATGTAAAAAAGGAGGCTTCCTCTAGTAAGCATTACTTCTGCTGCAGGCCAACCAGAGTTGTGCTTTTTGGGCCATCCTAAGCAGCTTTTCTTGTTCCTGGTGTAGCCGTTGAGGCCAGTCTCACATGTGGGTGCTGGTTGCTGGCACAGCCGCCTGTGCAGCACGGAGTCCCTGCTCAGCATTAGTTAACCTGAGAGGAGGCTTTTAGTTTGTATCAAATCCCTCGTGTGGTGGCACAAATGCTTGTGGTGGCATGAGGGCAGGGTTTGCTCGCTTCCCCAAGGATGCTGGGCACTGCTGAGTGAGGGCTAGAAAGTGGCTACCTTGGGTGCCCTGACCATTTAGGCTAATGGAAGCATGTGATCTTTCGGGAGGTGCCTCTGGGTTGTATAAGAGACTGGTAATGGATACGACCTGAGCTACCCTGGCCAGGCCAGCAGTTATCAGCTGTAAATATGGGGATGAGTCAGCATCTGCCCGTGCATAGGCAGTTCAGAGTTATTAGTCTACTTGCAGTCCCAGTCTTGTTTTGTTAGTGTCAGAGTCAGGACCTCTCACTAGGTAATGAGGGCCTAAATGCAGCAGTTCTGCAAGCTTCCTTCTGTCTCTGGATCAGAAAAGTGCATGAGCTGCTTCTGTTGTTTAATGTGTTGCTAATGAGCATCTTCTCCATGAAAAAGTTGGCACTGTCAGCAAGGACGTGAATCCTAGGACAGCTGTGATCGGCAAATGGGGAGGTGCTTCAGCACTTGGACCCTGGCCTAGGTTGTGGCTGTCTCTTGCAGAAATTCATACCTGCTGGCTGTGAGGCTGAGCAGCTGATTACTAAAATTCAGAAGAGAAAGCAGCTAACTGCTCCCTGTGCTGGGCAGATGGTCTAGAGCCTGAAGCTGGCTGTTGGAGCTGTTTGCCATGCCTTTGAGTGAACAAGACAAGGCTCTGCAGGATCAGTGTCTTGTGTTCAGTAAGCCTGGCTTCTGAGTAGGTGACCAGTGGAGTAGAGACCCTTGATCCCATGTGCTGTCTTGTCACTGCTCCTAGTTCAATCACTTGCGAAGAATTCATGAGCTTCTGGTGTTTTTTACTTGGTGCAGGAACAACTTGTAGTTAGGCTGTATTATCATGAAACTCATAGTTTGGGCGGTCTTTATGAGCCTGGAGATCCACCCTTAATGTATTAGCTCTAACAGGTGAAAGGACTGTCTTTTTTACATCTTAAACTCTTTTGGTGGGAGAGCTGGGGGAAGAGATTTTATTCCAGCAAGGGAAATACTTGTACTTTAATCTATTCATGGTCCCTCAAGCTTTTCAGTTGTCTTCCTCAGGTCAAACTAAATTTATCCTGGATTGGACTTGTGTTTAAGAAGCTCCTTTCAGCATTAAGAGGATTACACGTGGTGGAGAAGGGACGGCAGAAGTTTGTGACCTTTCACTAATGCTATTGGGGAAACACGTGTGGAGACACCTTACTCGATGCGATGAGGTGCGCAGCAAGGCGGTACTGGGAAGAAGAGATCAGTACAGCAGCAGGCTGAGCAATGTGAGAGAACGAGCTTATTCAGCAGTCCTGGCTCTGACACAGTTGGAGAGTTATCCAGATCTGGGCAGAGCTGTGTGACAGAAGGGACTGCCACTGGAGATTTAGCTTGCCATACCTAATGTTAAATCTCTGTAAAGATCAGTTTGCAGTTAATGATAATCCTTGGTGAACTTAGTTGCCTCGTCAAAACGATCTGAGTTGTCAGGCCCAGCCTGACCACCGCAGTGGTTCATGGGTGCTTGCTCCAGGAGTTCCCCAAGCACTAGGCATAGGTTGCTAGCCCAAACTGAAGGGACAGTGGAGCAGTGTGGTGAAAGCTGTAATTGTAGAACCTGTCTGGTAGCTTCTGGGACAGGATTGGATGGTGCTTCAAAACACCTGCCTTTCAGGCTGATTCACTCCTCCCTGGAGAATGGCAAAACTTCCTCAGCAAGGTTCTGTATAGTGCAGACATTAAGCTTTAGAGGCTTTTAGTGTGGTGTTTGGAGATGGGAGAGAGAATGTGGCCATGATAGAGGCAGTAGTCAACATCTACCAGCTCCACTTGTGCCAGTGCTGCTGGAGTGCAGCCTGTCCTTGGGCAACTGCTTTACAGGGCATGTGGTTCTCAGCTCCCAAATTTAAAGCTGATCTGCGTGTTCATCACCAGTCTGAATAAGAATGTGAGCAAAGCCAGTTTCTTAAGGTAGCAGGTGGTTTGTTTGCCAGGCTTTAAAGCTGGGCCTTGCTGGGTGGAAGGTGCTGCTACCAGATTTGGTTAAAAAACCTAAACCAGCTTTTGAAATCATCATCCTGTTCTGTAGGCACAACCTCCAGCTTAAGTAGAACAGTGACTAAAGCTCCCTCTTCGGCTCTTGCATGCTCATTTACTCACCTGGCTAAGCTGACTGGCTTCAACCGAAGGCAATGCTGGCTTAAAACAAATGGATTTAAAAGGATTTTAGGTACCCCAAATGTCCCAGCAGCATTGATTTCTTTTTCATTAAGCTCTGCTCATTTAACTGAGACAAAGCAGCCATTATTTTGCTACAAGTTGACAGTCCATTGTGTGAAGAAATGGGAGATGCTTAAATGACTTCCTGTGTGGGGGAGTGGCTTAAGGTGCCAAGTTCAGTGTAATGGCTGTTAGTTGTGGCCCATCAGGTCCTAATGATTCTCCGTGGCTGCTTTATTTAAGGAAAACTGAAGGACAAATGCAAACCCAGACTAGCTGATGACTAAACTGGCTTCCTGTTTGCTCTCAACTGCAGTCAATTAATGACCTATCACTTGTTTAGCCACCCGAAAAGTCCTCTCTGGTACTATAATGTAAATTCCTCTGTTCTTCACTGCCCTGCAGCCATGAGGAAACATGCCAGACAGGGCTAGATGCAGCTGACCAGGTGTGTGTGGTCTTGGACGAGGGCACAAAATGCTGTAAGATGCAGAGACCCAAAATGTAGTGCTGCTTGCCTGGAGTGCATGGGGTTAACAGGGTGCCTGAGGCACAGCAAGGCTGTGTGTTAGCAGGAGCTCACCTGGAGCTTGTCCCACATAAGTGCTGTATGCCAGGTACATGCATCCAGAATAGTGAAATTCAACACCTGTGCCCCAAAAGAAGTGTGCACCTACTGCTTTTGGTTTTGACCTTTATATTTCAAGTGTCACGTTAACAGGTCTTTGCCTACGTGGGCACAATGCTTTTCTGTACTGGAAGGTAGTTCTAGTAAATTGGTTTCTTCATCACATCTGCAAATGGGACCAGCTCATGGTGTTCTTCGGCAGAGAGCAGGGACTTGGCCTTGAGCTGTTGCACTCTGCAGCTGTTGCAAATTGGATGGTGTTGCTGAAGATCCAGCAGGTTTCCTGATGTACTCTGTCATTCTGGCTTTGGTGCTGTAATCCTGTGGCAGTCTCTCACTATTACTCTTGGAAGAGGTAGGTAGAGCAGCAAGACTTAGTTGCAATGCCCTCTCTGTTAGTTTCTTAAATAGTTGCTTGCCAGCTGTTCAAGTGTTTGTGGTTGTTGGAATAAGGCAGACTCCTTCATCTGGCTGTGAAACAGGTCATGCAGCAGCAAACGTCTCCACTTGAGGAATTTTTCCGATTACAGGGAAGATGCTTAGTTATGTATCGGGAAAACCTCTTGTAACTAGTAGGTTTATGCCTAACAAGAGCTTTCCTAAGCCCCTGATGATCCCCAGTGTACTTTAGGAATACAGTTGGCTCATCCTCAAAAAGCTTTCACTTGAGATTTGTTTGTCTTGTGTGCAAAATGTATTTGAGAAGCTTAATTTTCAGGGATGCAATTTCTAGCCTTTAAAACTGGAGGTGTAAAGAGGTGTGAGGCAAACCAATGCTTTTGCTGTGAGCTGCCTTCCCATTTGTGATCCCAGGGCTGCAGAAATGCTGGCCTTGCCCCTTGCTTCTCCAGATTTGGTTTGGAAGTTCAGCCTTGGTCAGAGCTCTAGTCCACAAGGTAGGTTGCACACAGAGGTGAGTCTGGTTCTGTCAGTGAACAGAGCTTACAGCTGAGTTCTGCTTATGCTTCCCCTGATCTGTACACTTGGGCCTTTTTTTGTAGAGGGGCCTCCCCAATGCTCAGGTTCTGCTAGAAATTACCATCTGGGAGCAAAGGGAGACCTCTTTGTGACGGCAGAGGTGGTAGGAGTGGGATCTAGCTTGTTTGGCTCGTGTTTGCTTACTTATTCTGTTGTGACCTTTCTCTGGATTTTCTCACTTTTCAAGCTTAACCCATTTGCTGGATTTTTAGCTGGCTTTGGTCTAGGTCTGGAAGACTCAAACATCTGAACATCATTGTGCTTGAATGAAGTGTTACCTTTCAAGACTAAGTCTGGCAAAGAGATGCTGTTGCTACGGGACGGGGACTGAATCATGCTCAGCTCTCCCCATGCTACCTTAACCCGCCTGCCACAAACTGCCTGTGGATCACAGCTCCTGGTGCCAGTCCCTGCTTGCCTTTTCCACACAGGCTTAGGCTGTAATTTTCTAAATATTTTCCTGTTTCAAATGCCTGGTTGGTGCAGCCACGCTGCATACCAGATCAGGGGAATGAGCCAGGCTTAAAACTAACTCCCTGTGTCTTGGTTTTAACCAGATCAGCTTCCCAGCCCAGCTTCCTGGGTGGAAACTCATCTGCCTAAACTGGTGTAAGTGAGGAGGGAGTGCTGGGTGGGGTCAAGTGACTGGGGCTGCAGCTTGTGTAAGCTGTCTGGGCTGGCAGAGTTTAACTGCAGGTTAAGGGCTGAACTGTGTGGAGATGCTTACCTTTAAGAAGCCTTTGAAATGTCTTAAATGCGGTGCTAACATTTGAAGTCTGAAAAATGCAGCTTGCTGTCCAGGTGGTGGGGTGGAAAGTTGTTGAGCCTGTGCTGCAGTGCACCCTGGCTCCAGGGATCTCCTGGACAGACAGGAGGACATCATCCAGGAGAGCTGCCTGCTCTGACACTGGCATGGGAGTGTTTTACTAAGGACTTTCTTCTCATGATGCTGTTGAAATCAAACCTAACCGGCTCAGGAGGCGGGAGCTCAGTCTCTCCCAGACGCTTGGGCATGAGCCCAACAGAACACAGCTCCCTCTGCCAGGATGGTTGGCTTCCAGTGGCAACTCCAGGGATAAATCCAGGTTGGAAAGACTCGTGGTGGTTCTTGGGGCTTGGGAAAGTCTGCAGTGAAGCATTTGGGCTGGGTTGGGCTGTGTCAGGTTGCAAAGTGAAATTATTTAATATTTAGTAGACATTTACTTGTGAGTAACTTGAGGTAATGACTCTTTAGACTGAATTTCTGTAGGAAATTAATTCTTCCTGCCCCAGTATCCTGTTAGTTTTGCCTGCCATCAACAATTGATTGCTTTGTAACAAATTTCCAGGCTCTGAATTTGAAAACAACTATTCCAGAAATCCATTTAAATTCTGTTTTTTAAGTTGGTGGTTTTCCTTGATGACCTGTATCCATCTTTCAGCATGACTGGGAGTGTTAGAGGAAGCAGGGTTGTACTGTCTGTTTGCTTTGGATGGGAAAAGGTCTAATTAAAAAATGCTGGTTATCTAAGCGAATTCTACTCTGTGCCTCAGCAGTTATACCCATAACTGAATTGCAGGGAGCTTGTCTTTAATGTAGATTGGAGTCATCAGAGGGAAACATAGATCTCTTGAACTTGAATCTGATTGGGTTCAATTAAACAAAACAGTTTATTTCCTGAAAAATGTAGATGGCTAGGGAAAATGGTGCTGGATGCTGTGGAGTGAGCGCTTCCTGTCGCTGATAAATTTGTTCCCTATTTTCCTTATTTCTTTAGTGGTGGGTTTCATCCAAGGTGTTGGATCTGGGTGGGATTCAAGTTCTGCTGTCTGTTGATACTCTGTGTCCTTGCTCCCCAGAAGATGAAGCTTGGTGGGAATTAATCTTGAAGATGGTGTTAAAACCTAGCAAGATCCTGGTCCCCAAAGGGAAGGTAGTAGGAGACTGGGCTAGAGCACAGCACTTCTGCATTTTCATAAATGCAGAAATGTTACATATTCATATGGGCAAGTTATGGTTGCTGTGGGAACTGAGTTGTCTGAGCAGTGTGCCTTTATCCTCTCCTCCCTACAGCTGCATTATAAATGTTTTTAGGGCCTGTCCAAAACAAGCAATCTGAAAACTATACTGGAAGAATTAATGGAGTAAAATACTCTGCTGAAGATGCAGCGTGATGCTTTTGGAGGAATATTTGATGCTGTTACAGGTGCTTGATAGTAATGTGACTGAATTGGCACTACAGCTTGTACTAGTACTACTAGGGGAGTAGAAAAAAAAAGCTGTGGTGGATGCTATCCTGGTGAAGTGCTGTGGAGGAGGCTGCAGCTGGGAAGGGGGAAGGTGGCATGTTGCCAGCAGGTACGGTTTTAGCTGCTCTCATCCCGGCTGCAGTGCTTCAGCCCCCTTGCTGTGATCTGGGAATGTTGGTGCTCCCCAAATTGCCGTGGGGTGAAGGTGAGGGACCCACCTCTGGTGGCAGCAGTGGCCTGTGTCTCATGTAGGGTACCCAACTGCCACCAGCCCTTGCCAGGGCTTGGCTAGGTCACGGGCAACTGAGTGGTATGGGATGTGGCCGTGGATGTGGAAAAGGAGGCCAGGAACGCTGTCAGGCTGTCTGGGATGGCCAGGGCTGCACGTGAGGGATAACGTGACAGGCTGGAGTCACTGCAGCACCCCGCTGAAGAGCCGGGAGTGGTGTGTGCGAGGTGTACATCTGATGGCACAGTGGGAGGGTGTGGGGGCAGGGGGAGGAGGAGACAGCTGCTGCTGCTTGGTAGCTGGCTTATAAATGCCCTCTGACTCAGATTTTGGGTAACACAGCTGAGCATCTTGTGGTTTCATCAGCCCCCAGATCCCTGCATTAAACTGGAATTCTCAGACTATGAACCTGCTGCGTTTCCTTAGGCTGTTGGCACAGGCTTAAACCGAGGCAAGAATCTGGTGTCTCCAGTACCGTAGGCTTGTGAACACCCCGCAGGGGAGGGGAGGGCTGGGAAAGAGGGGGGACAACCAGGCGAGTGGAAGGTAAACAGGCCATGAAAAATTCCTGATGTGAAATGGGTCCTGCGCTCTGGCTGGTCCTCCTCTTCCTGTACCAGCATGATGTGCCCGCTCGGGCTGGACCCAGGATAATGGGCTTCTCTCTGGGTAGCGGTGGGGTTGAAGGTTATCCTTGTTACTCAGTGGTAAACAATGCAGAGTCAGTGAGGCACAGTGGCCAAGTTGAACCAAATAGATTATGCTAGCAGAATTGCGAAGCTTTGCATTGGGCTCTGAATTGGAGCCAGCAGCTGGAGTCTGTCCAGGACTAAAGTGTTTTTGGGTTTTGTGGGTGGAGGGAGGCGGGGACAGGAGAGCTGGGTAGCACTAAAACTAACTGTCTGCTCTGTCGCTGCTGCTGCTATCATCGTTGCTGGGGGGATTGCTGCCTCGAGCCTGTCGTCTGCCGTGCCGTATTGTGGAGCCCTGCTTTTGTGCTGCCTGTCTCCCTTGATTTACTGGAGCTGCACCTCTCTTCCTGCCTGCTGTCTTGTCTTTTGGGGGAATCTTATCCTTTCTTCTTACCTTTATTTTGTAAGAGCTGATGCAGTTCTCTTGCATGGCTGAGTGACGTCACAGTCAGCACAGTAAGCATCAGCAGCCTGGTCACATGCTGACCCAGTCAGTAATGCAGACGGGATAGGAAGGTGGAGGGGCTGAGGGGGGTGGGGGGCTGGTTTCTGGACATATGGTAGCCCTCCCTTTTGGGGTGCAACTGCTAGTTGCAGAAGCCGTGGCTTCAGAGCAGCACGAGACCTCGCTCGGGGTTTAACGCTTTGGAAAACTCCTTCTTTAAAAAGAAAAAAGCAGCCCTGAACTCTCAAGCTTCTGTTTGTTCTCAATCTGAGCAGACTTCCAGGACTCTGAAGAAGCGGTGGCAAGCAGGATGCTTTTCCCCACGTCCACACAAGAGTCTTCCCGTGGCCTCCCAGACACCAACGATCTGTGCCTTGGCCTGCAGTCCCTCAACCTGACAGGGTGGGACAGACCCTGGAGCACCCAGGACTCTGATGCTGCAGCACAAACCAGCACACAGTCCGGTGAGTCTGCTGACACATGCAGCAACAGTTGTTGGATTCCTTTTATTTTTGGCTGTTTTCAAGCTAATGCGGAGCGATTTGCTTGTGTAACGGGGTGCTGGCAGTTACTGATGGGGGCTTCTTGACCTGTAATGCTTGTGTAATATGGCAGTTGAGTTGGGGAGGCTGTGGCTGGCTGTGCCACAGCCCCCTCTGCTCTGCTGTCAGTTCACTGCAGACAAGAAGTGCCCAGACTTTGTTTTGCTCGGTGCTGTACCGCTGGTGGAGGAACAACCTCCCTGAGAGAGTAGAAATCGTCTCCCTGTGTTTGGAGGGAGTGGGTGGGGGGTGTGGTGTCAGGAGGCTGAACATGCTGGGTGGGAGTGAGGCTGAACTTCGTTCCAGCAGCCTGAGAAAATCCCTGGTGGCAGGTAGCTCTGCAGGCTGGGGGGTGTATGCTGGCAGAGGGACCCCCCTGCCCAACTGCAAAAGTCCAGGCAGCACCACTTGCTCCTGTGCTACGGCTGCGCTGCCTGCTGAACTCTGCCTGTGGGGTGTGGTAGGCGCAGCCGGCACCTGACTAACAACTTCAGCCGGCAGCTCGCAGGCTGGGTGGAAGACTTGGAGGGATCCTTCTCCACTCCCACGTTCAACTAGAAATAGCGGTCTGTGCCTAGCAGTGGGCTGGAGGAGATGCAGCGGAATGGCTTCTTGCTTTAACTCTTTTGGTCCAGCGCAAACCTACGTGATTAGCAGGGTGTGGGCTTGCAGCCACGCACTGCTGGCTGGTTTGCCCTTCCCCCTCAATCATCTCCAGTCTGGTTTTGCAGCTGGGATCAGAAGGGGAGGCTTTGGGGTGCTGGGTGCTTCCCCTGGAGTGATGCAGGGTTCAGTTAACTCTTCCAGAGGCACCAGCCTTCTCTGTAAAATCGCAGGAGGAGAAAGGGGTGCTGCGTGCACAAACTTAACGCATCTTCTCAGCCTGGTGATGGAGCAGGGGGATAAAACAGAGGGAAGAGTTTGTTTCCCAGCCTTTGAGGGCTGTAAAAATCAGCTTCACAAATGGTGGTGTGTTCGTTCAAGTATCAGTCCATGGAAAGATCTAGTGCTTTGGCAGAGTTTGTACAAGTTCAGCCTGGTTGCTACAGAAACTCATCCCTTTATAGCAGCACGCTGCTGCTTTGTTAAAAGGGTAGTGCATCTCTGCGCAGACTTGGGTGACACAGGAGGCCCCAGGCGTAAAGTTGGTGCTGACAGGAATGTAGATAGTTTCTGGGGTGGCCTGGGCAGTGTGATTTGCCCACGTAGATGGTTGGAGGTGCAAGGGGGTGCTGTCAACCACATCTCACGTCCAGGGGATGCTACCCTTGGGATAGGAAGAGCAGGGACACAGCCCTGAATGTTGTTGCATGGGTTGTAAAACCAATTAAAAAAAAATCACTTGTGGGGTAGTGGAGTTTGAAATGACAGCTTCATCAGCACGGCTCACTCTAGTTTCTGCATCTAATTTCTGCAAGACTTGGTGTGCAAGCTTGCATGTGGGCCCCAGCACAGGCACTTAGGGTCTGCTTGCAGTCAGGCTGCGGTAGCTTTATTAAGCCTTGCTCTGCTCAGCACATGGTCCTATGGGCTTCCCCTGATAAACCAGGGAATACCACATACTCAGTATCTGTCCTCCTTTTGTTGCCAGCTGAAACCTTGAAGGAGGAGGGAGAAATGAAAGTAACTTGTGTGCAGTGGGTGGGACAGGTGCCTGAGAGCTGTGCGCTGAGCCCCTTATGGCTGTTAGCAGACTACAGGGCACTGAACCTGTGTTGTAGGATTTTTACTGTAAAGAGTACGTTTTAAAGCGGGCAACATCCATGCCGAATGGTGCTGCTGCTGTTAACCACAACACCCAGGGCTCGGTGCACAATGGCGCTGCAGAACAAGGGCTGTCGCACGCTGAGGCGGCTGCTCGGTGCGGATGTCCCACCTGATCCACTGTAGCTGTCTCCAGTGCTCTCTTGGCCAGCTTCCTGCCAGGCTGTCTTGGCAGAGGCGGGGACGTCTGCAGCGCCCAGGCAGGCAGGGAGCAACGCTCGAACAAGCCTGTGCCAGGCTTTGCACCTTGCAGGTTGGGTGGTGGGGCCAAGTGGACCATGGTGGTGGGAGGGGTTTGCTGTCAAGGGTGGAGGGGCCTTTGGTTTCAAGAGGGAGGTTCATCTGGAGATGATTTGAAGGTGCTCTGGTGACCTCCCTGCTCGCAGAGGGTGTATCTGGTGTCAGGGGCCCCCACTGACTGCAGTGCATTGTGCTGGAGCTCCTGCCTGCCGCAGAGGCCTGGGAAGAGTGCTAGAAAGGGTCTAACCCTGGGCACTACCCTGGGCTCAGATGATCTGCACCCAGTGGGTGTTTGTGACAACTTGTGGTAACAGTTGCTGGAAGATGGCACCCAATGATGTCTGCAGAGGCCTGTTTCCTCACTCCTGGTATTCCCTTAAGTACACAAAGGGAGGATGGCTGGGATGTAAAACCAGCCCAAATGCAGCTGTGCTGCTTCCACAGAGGAGCTTCTGGCCTCCAGAGGCCTTGCAGAGGGTCTAGTGCTGTATGATGGGGGAGTGTCATGGTCCTGAGACCACTTTCTCCTTCTCAGTCCCACCCTTCCTTCCCAGGTGTGTGGCAGCTGGGCCAGGAGAGCTCCTTGGTCTTGCTGTTACTCTCCTGCTCCAAGAGCTGTGGGGATGGTGTATGCTGGCTGGAGAAGTGAAAGGCTGGTATCTCTACACAGCTCTTGTATTGCTTCAGCCTGTCCATGCCTCCCATGTCTGCAGAGCCTTATCTTTTCTTCCTTCATAAGGGCCCTGAAGTGGCAGTGTGGAGCTTCTTGGGAGGGCAGATCTTGTACTTCAGGAATGTCTTTTGAAAGGCTGTGAAACACTCCTCTCTGGGTGGCAGAAGAGTCTTGCCATGTCTGAAAGCTGTACAGATCTGAGGAGCTGGCAGATGCCAGTGCTTCCAGGTGGCCTAGCTGTGCTGTGATGGAAAGATGGAGGACGTGGAGAGGGTGCTGCTGTGTCCAGATGTTCCCAGTGGCCAGTGCTGAGGCCTGGAAGGCTGCAGCTGGCCTAGCCCCACGGACTGGGGTCTCCATCAGGGTGTCCTGAGAGCAGGTGAGGCTGCATCAGTGCTGGACTATCTCTAGGGGCTGAGGGATGGTGCTGCCAAGCAGAGCTGTTGTGCTGCTGGCGCCCAAGCGTTTGGAAGGTTCCAGCAGTGACTCAGCTGCACAGACCCACGGGGAGGTGGCTGGAAGGGTGGAAATGCAAAAAAACCTAACAATCAAGCTAAAAATATTGCTGATGTGGTCCCCTGCAGTGCCTGTGCTTGAGTACTGATAAGCTGGGACCTCAGCTCCTGCCTGCGTAGAACCTGCCAGTGTGGAGCTTTCTCAGCCTGGGAAGGACCTTTGGCTGCAAACCCTCCTGGTGTCACCTTGTGCTCCCGGGGCGGTGTCACAGCGCAGTGTGGTGCAGTGGGATCAGGTGCCTGCTGCCAGCTGGGGCCGTGCCGGAGGAGGCCACAGAGCAGCGAGGCTGGTTTGTACACTCCGATCCTGCCTATGTCCCTCTTCCCGAAGGGCTGCTGAACCCCTTGCACCCAGACAAGGCTATCTGTAACAAGTTCTCCTTCTGGGTCCAGTGCCCTAAGGCACTGTGGATGTGTGCTTAGCCCTTGAGAGTGTGCCAGATGCGCTGCCAGTCCCTGAGGCTGGTGTCTGGAGAGAGCCTTTCCGGGAGGCAGCAGCTGCTTGCAGGCTCGAGCTGCCTGCATTTATTGGCTGTAGGATTGAACTGCTGTCTCATAGCAGGAAAGGCATCTCAAAGCCACTGCTGCCACTAGATCTGTCAGGCTGGAAATACTTCAGCAAGTCCCAGAAACCTGCTCTGTGGCCCGGGGAGGGGCTTTTGCAGGAAACTGGCCTTGAACACTTCCAGTCCTGCCATCCCTAGCTGTATTTCTTGAGGTAGCATTTCCCCTTCTTTAAAGTAACCTCATACTAGGCGGATGCTTGCATTAAGACCTTAGAGTTCATCGCTCTACAGAGGCAAGGAGGGGTTAAGAGATAGTGAGATGGGACTGCCCTTGATGGTATCCTTTACCTTCACTGCTGTATTCCTCAAGGAGCACAAGCAAATGGGGTCTTGATCCAATTTTTGCCTGGAGAACGGGTGACAGCAGTACACAAGCAGATCTGTGTGCAGATTTTGGGTCTCCCTGGCTGGTTTTTAGCCTGTGTGCCAACTGCTTGGTCTGGCTGGTCTGTCCTGCCCTACATTGGGAGGCTGTCCCTATGTGGGACACCAGACTTGCCCACTGGGAAATCATCCTAAAACCAGTCTGTTAACACTAAGTTTGCAATGCTGACCTGCAAGGGTGTTTTCAAAAGCATCAGCTCTCCTTCCAGAGAGGATGTTGGACTCTCTAGGTGAGCCCAGCCTGAGCAGGTGAGCTCTTTCTGTATCTGCCTTGCTGTATCTGCCTCTTCTTGTTGTGTGATCCCAAAGCTGCTGGTGCAGCAACAGATTTGAGCTTTTCCTTGGATCTGTCTGCTCTTGAGACTGCAGCTCCAGCCTCATCCATGCCCTCTCTGGGGTGGTTGCTGCTGTCTTATTCTCTAGCCTGCAAAGTTACGGCTGCAGTTGCTCTGGTGCTGGAGAAATGGCCTGTGGTAGGGAAGTGCTGCTGAATCTTTCCAGTTCTCCTGCTTCCCAGAGCACAGCAACTTCTTTCTGCAATAATCTTGAACATGTTGGTTATCTGTAGTTGCTTAAAATCTGCTAGGCTAGAACTGCAGGCAGTCTGTGTGTTGCCTGGCAGATAGCTGAGGCCTCTGAGTACAAATCACTCTGAAGTCTTCAAGGTAAAACCTCGTCTCTGAAGGATTAAAGAAAAGACCTGTCGCACAGAAGGAAACATGGCTGTTGTCATGGACTCCTAGCCTTTCTTCTCGATAACAGCAGGAGGGACTCGTAAGCTGCTCCCCCAGGACTGACTGTTTTCAGGCTGTCCCCAGAAATGCTGTGTATGTGGTGGCAGGCACCTGAGAAATCCCTGCAAGTGGTAGAGTTGCTAATCATTCTGGGGGTGGTTGTTGCTAATAAGTACAACACAGCAATCACTGGCCTTCTTTGAGCTGTTGGTTTGAGTCTTCAGGTGCAGAGCTTGAAGAAGACCCTAGATGGGCAGAGGATTTGGGTGAGGGAAGTCCCCCAGATCTCTGGCTGTTTAATTTGCTGCTAGGCTAACCTTTGCTGCAGCATGGTGCGCAGTGCCTCCTCCATAGTGCTCTCCCTTGTGGCCCTCTACATGTACGGGTCTCCTCCTGCTCTTTTACCTGCTGTCTCTTGGAGAAGTGACTTCAGAAGGCAGTCGCTGCCTAGGTGTGCCCTCAACTCCTGTATGTTCCTGCTTGACTGCGTGAAAACCATTTTCCTCATGCTAGAGGAAGGTTTCAGAGGCTCATTCTGATAGAGGAGAGCTTGGTATCTGGTTAACTATAGGTGTCACCAGGGTATCCAAGAAGGATTTTATTCTGCTCTCTAGTGAAATGGGAGCTTCAGTTCTAGGGAGTGAGCACTTTACCCTGAGACTGGCTCAGATTTAATCCCAAGTCTGCCTAGAAAACTCAATAAAAGGTTCCTTCATACTTCTGATGGTATGGCTGCATATGCTGGAGCAAGGAGGCAAGACCACCTCTTGCTGGCCTCAGACCTGTACCTGAGACTCTGGCAGGCAGCTGACCAAAGACTTGCTGGTGGTGGGGATCCTGAATCCCCATGTTCTCGGTGTCCTTCATTGTCTTGAGAGGAAGACAGGCTTTCCTAGCAGCTGTGCGTTAAGCCCCGGTCCTTCTGGAGCAGCCTGCCTGCTGTTCAGGGCTTAGTAGTGGAAGCACAAATATGGTGGTGGTGCCTTCTGTGTGGAGGTTAATTATAATAATGCTCTAAGGAAACAAAGCTGGGAGCTGGCTTGACTTGCATGGTCTGCTGCTTGGCGGTTGTGCTTCAGGAGTACCTGAGATGGCCTTACTAAAAGCTTTCCCCATGCTGTCTTAGCTCATGTAGGGCTTTTCTGAGGATGCACTTGGTGTGGATGCTTAATGGACACTTGTTTCTTGCACATGTTTCTGTAAGGGCTGCTCACGCTCTGTGGGCTGATTTCTCAACTGCTGGCTGGAGCCAGCCATGCTGTGGAGTAGAAAGTAGGGAGTGTTTAATAGCTGCAGACTGCTCACGTGGCAGCAGTATTTAATCCTTTACAGAATAAAACATGTATCAAATAAGTAAAACAACTATCAAAACTGAGTTTGTAATTAGTTTATAATGAAGTTGCTCTTAATCCACCTCTTAAAGCTTCCATTTGAGCAGCTTCTCCTAAACAGATTTATTTTTATTTGTGCTGATGCTGTGAAATAGAAGGTGCAAATAGATGAGTAACTGGAACAGGAACCTAACCAGCATCTCTGCTTGTGTCCAGCTAGAATGGAAGTGGGTCAGGGCAGCCTCCAGTCTTGTGCTGGGAATGGCTTGCAGGAGTGGGCATGTACCACCCAAAACCCTCCCCTTGACTTCTGTCAGGGACGGATGCTTTATTGCAGCCTCTGGAGCAACCCTGAGGGGCTGTTGCTGCTGCCTGTGTGCTCTCTGGAGGTAATGGCAGACAAGTGTGGGTGCAAGGAAGGCACAGGCTTCTCAAGCATCTGATCCTGCTCAAAGGTGTTAGAGATGCAGTGAAGAAGATGCTCTGGCACTGGCAGATCTCTACCCTTCAGAGACATAATGAGTGGTGCTCCACTGCCTGGTGATGTTGGTGTGTACAAATACTTTGGTCTCATGGAGCTTGCCTATAAGCTTTTTGACTCAAGTTGTAGCCTGAAGTACGTTCTCTTGGCTAGCTCCTGAAGTGAGTCTTGACAAGCATGTTCTCTTGGAGTTGATCGTCGGAGCTGCTGTTGGGTGGCTCTCAGCTGCCCCAGGTGGTTAGTAGCTTAGGCTTTTTTCCCCATTGTGATGAATACTGGAGATAGCGGCAGGGTGTTTTAAGTTTGTGCAAGCTCTGGCCTGGGGTAAAGTTCATCCCCAGAATTGTGTCAGCCAAATGAGAGATGGGGTGGGTAGGTTTTCCTCCAGCCCTTGCGCTGCTTGTTGTCTAAGCAGTGGATGGGGTGCTTGCTGGGCGGAGCAGACATGGAAGGCTTTGTCTGTGGCAGCTTGATCAGTGGTAATATGGTAGCTCTCTAGAAGAGGCCCTGAATGTGTCTTTGGCTCAGTGCCTTCATTACAAACCCTACAGCATGTGCAGGTCTGAGTGCTTCCACCTGAAGCTGGGTAGGGGAACTGCCTGGACTTCTGCATGGCTTTGGGAGCTGCTCTCCCAGTGTGCTGGGGCTGCCTGTAGCAAAAGGTAGGAGTGATGCCTGCTCTTCCCCAGCTCTGGTGGGACAGGCTCTGAGTTCAGCATCTGCTCCTGCCTTAGACTTGAGTTTGTCCCTGGTGCTGTGTTGTGCCTGAGCAGAGTGTGCTGCCCTGGTAACCAGGCTGTGTAGTGTGGTGTTGTGGGATGACCTGCCATTGTGGTGACTCTAGGGGTAAGGCCAGCAAGCCAGCAAAAAGTCTTTGGTCTGTCTGTACAGCTGAAATCCTTCTAGCTGACTTCTCGTGTGGTGACTGCATGTGGGACTGCTGTAAGAGGACCTCTTAAGCCCTCTGCAGTGCTCTTGACAGGTTGTCTTTTTAGGGTGGTAGGGTAATTCAGGTTGGAAGGGACCTCTTGAGGTCATCTAGTCCAACCTCCTCCTCAGAGCAGGATAGGAAAGCAGCTGGAGGGTGGCAAAAGTAGCATAGCCCAAGGGGGCTGTAGAAACTAATTCATGGGCTGCCTCAGTGTTCCCAGATCAAGGCCTGTTTAAATGGGCACCTCCACTGAGCTGGCTCTGAAATGATCTGCTTCCAAAAGGTGCTGTGGTCCTCTAGCTGTCACTGCACAGATGCTGTGTGCCACCGCTGTGGGGTTGAATTAACATCCAGAGGCTGGGGCTGAGGGCAGGGGCCCTGGGCAGGGTGTCTCCAGCCTGTGCTGCATCGTTCATCTCGGCACCTTGTATCCCATGTCTCCTGGCTCACTCGCCTTGTGCGTGGTCCCTTAGGCACTGACAAAACAGCTGAATCACAGGTGATGTCTGTGCTACTGCCAGCTCACAGGCCACTCAGACACAGCAGCAGCCCCCATCAGTTTGAGATGGCACAGATAAATGCCTGGCTTCCCTCCTTGCCCCTCTGGCTTGTTTTCTCTCCAAGAGTGCAGAGGGAAGGTAAAGCAAACCCCTGAAGCTCTGATTCTGTACCTGAGGCGTGCAGGCCTCTGGAAGGTAACAGGGAACCTGCAAGCATCACTGGTGGTGCTGGTTGTGCCAACCTAGTGATGAAGTAAGAGGCTTTATGCCAGCTGAATGCCTTAGTGAGGCTTGTGTGCCATTTTGCAAATAAGATTGCATTTGGGACTAAAGCCTGTCCCATACCTTCCCCTAAAGGTGGTATCCTGATAGACTTGACACCCCACAAACTGTGATGCAGCTGAGCAGTGAAAATGAGTCACTCATCCTTGTTAGCATGTAAAGTAACACATGCTGCAGAGTTTGCACCCTGGATGTTGCAGCAGATAATTGAGAGGAGTTTGGTACTTAAATATAGAAGTGTTTGTTCTTGAGGCTTGCAAAGCTAAAGCTTGTTGTGCGGAATTTGACCTGGATATGTTGGCTTTTAAATCTCTCTGGGACTGATACATGTTAAAACCTGCTGTATTTCAATGTTCTGATCTTTTTTTAAAGACAAACACAGTTGTGGCAGTCTGTTTAGTGAATGCAATTATCTGTGCACTTCTAATCCTGAATTGTGTTTTAGCTGTCTTTACTGATTTGAAATTTACCTTGGGCATCTTTTCCCTTCCTAGAAATGCAGCAGTAAATTCCCTGCCTCAAGAAACAGTGAGGCTTGTTGTCAGCCAGGTCCCACTCTCAGCACAGGAGGAGGACCTGTGCTCTCAAATGTTAATTGCAATAAGCTTCTCCGTGTTCCTAGTTCTACTGCTGCTTCCATTTTTCAGGGCATGCTGGGGAAGTGACTTACCATGTTAGTGCCAGAACCAAGAATAGACCTCAGGTGTCCTGACTCTAATTCTGTGGTTCAGCTGTGGGATCATGCTGCCTTTTTTATTTCCCTGCCCCCTTCTTAGCAAACCAGAAATAGCTGCCCGAATATCCTCAGTTCTTCTTCGCCCCAAATGGAGAATCTGTCAGGGCAGAGGTTCCTCTTTTGTAGTTCAGAAACAAAAAGGGCTGTGCCATAGTTCCTATTTAGATTATGGTTACTGCTGGTTTGATCACATCTGCAGTTCTGGGAGCTGCTTTTCTTGACAGTTGGCAGTTGGCTCAAGATGATCGAGACTTCTGTTGTGATGTACAGCTCTGGAGAGGGTGCATGCATCTGACTTCAGGTGGCTTTTCTCATAACAGCAGTGACTTTTCTCCATTGGAGTAATGGGAATCTTAATCAAATCGGCAAGACTTCAGCTGGGCAGGACCTCTGGAGGTATCCAACCTGCTTCTCAGATGAGCTCTGAGTGCCTTCCACCTCTCTGGGCCCTGTCCCATGGCTGCTCTACTTAAGAGAAATTATTTGTGCCACTTCTCTTGCTGCAGCTTTTCCCTGTTTGTTTAGGCACCTATAAGAGCCTGCCTGTTCCCTGTAGCTCCCTGTTAAGGAGTGAATAGAAGGGGGAATCCAATGTCTGCTTTCCCTGTGCCATGCGAAGCCTGTTCCTGTACCATGTGCTGCAGCCTTACGTCTGTCATCGCAGCTTCTGCTGGGCTTGGTTCAGTTGGTGTCCCCTGCCCTCCCCGTGCTGCGGCTGCAGGCGTGCTGGCTCCTCATCGGCAGTGTGAGGTCCCCTGGCTGCAGGCGTGAAGTACTAAAACTTCACTTAAGATTAGTCTGGAGTATTGATCACCCCTTCCCCTGCGGTGAGCGGGTCATGCTTTAAACAGCTCGGTGCTCGTGTGTGATGGAGGGGGAAAACTCACTCTGGCAGCTTGTCTGACTGTGTCACTGCTGTAACTACAGAGATGTTAACTGTAGCTGTAGGAGGTGGTTAAGGTGCCCATTTGCCTTTCAGACATGCAAATGTTTCTCTTGCCATGAAGTTGCTTAGTGTCTGTAGGAGGTGCTGCTTTTTGGCTGACTAAAACATTCAGCCTGCTCCCACCCCACCAGGGTAGAGTCTGGCTGGGCGGTAAAAACTGCAGACGAGCTGTTTTTCTGGAACTGCAGCAGGCTATTGTTTAGGACATCAGCCTTTTTTTCTTTACAAGCTCATTTGATGAATGACAAAAGAAACTGCACTGTGTTCAGTCTCCAGGGCCTCGGTCACGCTGCTTCCCTCCTCCGCCACCCTGCCCCAAATGTTCATATAGCTCTGCGGCCTCTCGGCACGGCAGGTGTCTCCAAGTGGAAGCAGAAGCACCGTGGCACTGAAACCCATCTCTTCTGTCCTGCTTCTCTTGGTAAGGGCAAGGAGATCAGGGCAGAAGGGTGGACTTCCAGTGTAAGTAGTAGTTGGTGGATGAAAGGGAGGTCTTCACAGTCTGCTATCCCTCCTGTGCTGAGTAATCTCTCAGCAGACAAACTTCTGTTATCTCCTCTCTGGAGTTTGAAATGTCCCTCTGTCTAAACTTGCTGGTGGTGCTAGCCAGCAAACATGACCCTCAGAAGGCCTCAGCACTGTAGACCTGCTCAGACAAGTCCTGGTCCCTTCTAAATAGGCTTTTTTTAAAGGCTGGAACATGACTTCAAAAAGTGCATGCATGTGCTCATCTAGCACTGAGTGCCACTGCCAAATGTGGTGTCGAACTGTCTGCATGTTAAGCATGCAGGTGTCAGACATCGCCAGTAATGTCAGAGTCTGGGGCCTGGTGTGCTGGTTCTGCTCAACGCGAGTTTATTGTGTCCACGCAGACAGTTACCTGTGCTGTCAGGCTTGTGAAGAGCCAGTGGTGCCTGTCACCCTATGGCAAATGCTGTTTTCCTCTATGGGGAAGCTTCCACTGATGTTCTTAGTGTGGGGAAAGATCTTGAGCAGAAGGACCTGGACAGCTGTAAGGTGAGAGGTTTGCACTGGGTGAGACTTGGTTTCCAGGTGACTTGACTAAAACTGACACACCAAGGAGTGAAGAGCACAAGCACTGGTCTGCTGATGTGCTCTTGGCCTGTTCTGCTGGGTGGTCTCCCACAGACCCAAGTTAAAGCAGAAGTACTTGTTCAGAGCAGAGCTGCATGGTGGCAGAGCTTTTTGTTGACTCTGGCTGTCAGGAATAAATTCAGTGGATGTTCTGTGTAGCACTTTTCTTATCTTAAGGTCTTACTCAAGGCATTAAAGTGTCATTTGTTAACAGCATAGTGGTGAGGTGGTTTATTTACCCAGAGCCCTTCCCTGAGCGGCCAGCATTGGTAAGCCTGGCTCCTTAGGGCTCATCTTTACATCCATCTCTTACAAAATGGGCTTGGTCAAAGCTACCAGGAAGGTCTAATTCTTAAATGGCTGGAAATTATAGTATGCAGGGAAGAAAGCTGCATGCTTCAAGGTCCTGGGCAGGTGCTGAAAATCCTAAATTGCAAGCCTAACCAGCACACAGAAGAGTAAAAACTATTCTGAGGCCGGTTGGGTTGGGTGTTGGGCATCTTGTTGGGGTGCCTTTCCCAAGGCGTGTGCTGTGAATCGCAGCTTGTGCTGATAGAGTGATCTGCTTGAGATTAGGTAAGTTCATGTTAAATGTGGTAGCTCAGTGGTTGGTAACCAGATTTAAAAGATAATTTGTGGTCTGCAGGATGGACTTGGCCTGAAGAGTTGAAACTAGCCACCCTGTGAAACCACCACAGTGGGCTCAGCATAGCTCTGCATACTTCTGTTGTGAAGTGTCTGGCTTGGGTGTGATAGGTCCAAGATGCTTGCGTGTGCTCCCCACGGTATCTTTAGGGGCCCCAGGATGATGCAGGAATTAAGAGGATGTATTACAACACAGTTGTCCTGATAGCATTTACTAGGGGAAGCTCAACTAAGGAGGAGTGGTTCGTAAAATGCTCATTCTCTAGAGTGACCTGAGTGCCCGTGATCTGGAAGAGTGCCACGCTGGTATCGAGACTGCTCCACAGAGCTCTTAAATCTGTCAGCGTTTGGCTGACGTGCTTAGGGATGGAGCACACTGGCTCTGAATCCAGTCATTAAAGCTGCAGCAGTGAGTCAAAAGTCAGAGCTGAGTTTCTATTAAAAGCTACCTTTTTTGCTGTCCCCTGCAAAGGAGTGTTGGCATGTGCCTCTCTTGCAGCTCCAAGCGGAGGCATGAAAAGTTCCAGAAGCTCTCTGCAAACTGCTGTGCTCTGGACAGCAGAGCTGCTGTGTATGAGCAGATGAATGGGAAACGCGTTGACCCTTCAGTTAAAATTTCCCCCATAGATGTAGACAATACTTAGTCGTTTGCACTTAGGGTTTTTTCTTAGTCTGAGTAGTTACCTGGTGTTTGCCGCTTCACTTCAGCCTCTTCAGGGATGCTCTTGACACCAGAAATTGCTGATGCATCTTGCATGTGCGCTGGAAATGTTTTTTTTCTCTTCTGCAAGCTGTCTGCTTGGGAGGGGAGACAAGGTTAACTTCCCTGGAAGACTGTCGTTTTACTGAGTGGCCCCAATGACTTGAGGGCTTTTTAAGGTGGGCAACCTGTGTCAGGCTTTTGTGCCCCATCCCCCAGGAGGGGGTTCGATGGGTAACCCTGCAGGCAGGGAGTTGGAGCAGGATGGCTTCAGGTTGGGGGGGTGAGAAGTAAGATGTGGTCTCTTATGCTGATGTTTCCTAGGCGACCTGCAGAGGCTGGCTTTGGGGGACACAACCTGATCGCTAAGCATAAAGGAGGAAACGCTGAGCGTGGCTCATGGCTCTTCCTCCCAGTGTCCCTGTGAGTGGCTGTAGGTACCAAGTGAAGCTGAATCAGACCCACTGGGGTGATGTGGGGTCTCCCACAAGCTCAGTGTAGCCTGCAGAGCGTGTAACAGTGCTGCCTGTGCAGACCTGTCAAAGCTTCTGGAGTGGATGAAATCCGTCTGCGTTAACAGCAGGATGTCAGCGCTTCCAGGACGTGAGGTTAGGAGTGGGTCAGTTGTAGCCAGCAGGATTTTTCTTGGTGGTAGGTGCTGAAACTTGGATGCCCAGACAGTAGGTCCCTTTAGAGGCCAGTAATCCTACTACTTGAATGCACTCATACTGGCCTTACTGGTTTTCTAGCTGTGGGGAGAGCTAAGCAATCTTGGGAGCAAATGTGTAAGCAGTAGCAAGCCAGAGTGGTGGTAGAGATGAGGATAAAATACATGGGGCAGAGCAGTTGGACCCTGTAATGCCTTTGGGAACTCCTGATGAGCCCCTGAACCCTTGCTGATGCATCCCAAACGGAGTTCTGGTCCAGTATTTCCAATAACCAGGAGATGGGATGCAGGACAGCATTGCCTGGCAGGAATCTGTGGCATTTGCTGCTCCAGGTCTCTAAACACTGTGCACATGGGGTCAGCACAGGGCTGCTCGCTGCCCGGCGTTACAAACCCACCGTGCTCGATGGCAGAGGAGGGCGTCAGCGCTGGAGCGTTTGTCGGCAGCGAGGCTTGGGCCATGGGATCAGCTGCTTTGCTTTGACTCTTGTACTGTTTAGTGACTAATCAGATTTTTGAGCCTGTTTAACAAATTCAGCTGTCTCCCTTGAACAATACACTGGCTGTATTTTTAAACACATCACGTGGCTTCAGAGAAGTCGGCAAACCAGCGTAGTGCAGCTTGCCTGGGCTGGGAGATGCTCTGCCCTGCTCTGTGCTGTGACTAGGAGGGAGCAGTCTCCTCCCCGGCTCGAGCCGTCTGCGGCAGCTTTCCCTCGGCTACCCACTGCCGCTAGCGGGGCTGGTGCCGCTCGAGCTCTGCCCAGGGTAAGTACTGCCGGGCCAGGGAGGTTTTTCTGTGGCTGCGGGGTTGGGTGTAAGCCCAGGTGCTGCTGTCGGAGAGCCAAGCAGATATTCAAAGGGCAGGAGGTCCCTTTCCAAGTGTGGTCAGAGGTGAGTTTGTAGTCCATGTTGCAGTCAAAATGGGTCTGCACCTCTGCTGGGGAAACTCCCAGGGATGAAGCTCTACATATGTGGGAAGGTGCTGTGACTGTCGCTGAGGGCTCCTGCAGACCAGCTCTGCCTCGGGTTGAGGAAGATGCTTCAAGTAAAGGACACAACTGTACCTGACTGGGGTTCCTGTTGGTGGTGTGAGGCTAGAGATGCCAGCTCCCTGCAGGTGTGCCACTAGATAACGCTGCTTGGGACAGGTATATCCCAGCATCTTGCTTCAGGCATGCTCAGCAGCTTTCTCTGACACTTACACAGAGTTGGTACCGGTGTCTGACTATAGTGTGCTTGAGCTTGATGGCATTTTTTTACTCACCTAGTTTGGACAGTGTTTTGGATTATTAATCCTCTTCTGCACAAGAGCTACTGAAAATCTGGGTTAAAAACCTTGTGGTCCTAGCTGGTTGTGATCAGGTAGGGCTGGAGGATATCAAGTGGACCCCAGACTTGCTTTGCTAAAAACTGAAAGCTTCAGGGCAAGCTGCCTTGTTTTGCAGCCTCTGAATAATTAAAACCATTTCTGAATGCTTTGCTCTTTTCATTTGGTTTGGGGACACATTCAGCTTGCTGAGACTTGCTCCTTTTGAATAGAACTGGTTGGTGTTGTGCCCCCGTGGGATCCTGTGTGGCCAAGCCTGCCCTGTGTTTCCTCTCATTCTGGGTGGCAGCTGGCCCCACACCACTGACCCACGGTGCAGGATGGGACTTATGACCCCTCAGCCTGGTGTTCTGCTGGGGGTGGGGTGAGGGGGCTGGCTCTGTTTTTAGGGAGGAATTTGCTTGCCTTGATTCTCCTCAGTGGGAGGAAAACCTGCTGCTGTGCGAGGGAAGCAGTCTGGCGCGTACTTGTCTGTCGGCTCTCGGGCAAAGGCCTGACCAGACAGGCTTGTTGTGAACGTGTACTGGGGACAGTGCTCGCTGCTGCCTGTGAAGCACCTCCTTTGTCAGCAGGCCAGACTGGCACGTTGCTGGCTGCCTGTAGCCAGCTCCTGTTGGGGCTGACGTGTGTGGTGTCCCACCTCTGAGCCTGCAATTGCCTGCTAATGGGTCAGGCCTTGCTCCTCTCAGCCTGGCCATTGGTGTGTGCAGCAAACACTGGCTGTGGGCCCAGTCTGTACCCACTGTCGCTAAAACCGCGTGGGTAGCTGACCCCTGGGTCCCAGCTTGCTCCAGCACAAGTAGCAAGAAATGCCAGTGTAACAGCATGAGCTGGGTGGGGGGCCTGTCTGTAACCAGCATGTGGGGTCTCCAGTTCTGCTCCCAGGTGAAGTGGGTTCTCCTGGCTGATCTCAGCCTCGGGAGAGGAACCCACCCTGGTGTTTGTTGGCAACATGAGGCTGGCGCCGTTGGTTCCAGCTGCGTGGCACTGCGCTGCAACTGATGGCAAAGAGTGTGCAGCCTTTCTGGAGCTGTGCAGAGGGTTGGTACCTGCCAGATGTGCCACCTCCTGGACAAGCTGTTTGTGGGCTGACAGGAGCCCAGTACCTTCCTGGGTCTCTGCCATGAGAGCTGGGAGGGAAGGAGGTGTGTCATGCTGCAGTACTGACAGGCTCTTTCTCTATTGCAGTTCTCAGCATGCTGAGTAACCCTCTTGGGAATGTCCTGGGGAAGCCCCCGCTGGGTTTCCTACCTCTAGACCCCATTGGTTCAGACCTGTCAGAAAAGTTTTCCACACCAACCCTGAGGAACTCCCGCCTGGACTCCCGCTCCCTCCTGGACTCCCGCTCCAGCAGCCCCTCGGACTCGGACACCAGTGGGTTCAGCTCTGGCTCTGACCACCTCTCAGACTTGATTGTAAGTTTGGGTCTTGCACCCACTCTGTGGTTCCTGGTGTCTTGCTGTGTTTCTGGGGAGCATGGGAGAGCTGGGGGGATGCTGCAAGGCACAGCCCCTGCCTCTCAGGAAGGGGAGTGGTGGAGAGAGCTGTCATGCCCATACTGACAGAGGTTCTCCTGCAGCCCAAGGTTTGGAAGAAGGGCTGCTCATGCAGTTGTCCTTCAGCACAAACTAGCAGTATCCTTATATGTTTGTTCTTCTAAATAATGTTTTGGCCTCTTGGCTTTATCCTTGCAGCCTTAATGGGTTAGAGTAACTCCCAGAGGGATCTGAGTGCTCGAGCTGGTGTGTGGCAGGAGCGTGTCTGTGCCCTGATCCCAGCAGGGACATGGTTGATCAGCACAGTTGCCTCCAGGCCTCAGCCTGGGTTTCTTTGGAGCTCCTCTCCCTGCCTTTCGTTGCCCTCCCTGTTTGCTGACTGCACTTCCCCATCTCAGGGCCGTTTCTTCTAGAGCAAACTGGGTCTAGCCTGCTCCCGTTCCCTAAAGCATAGCTAAATTTGGAAGCCAGTGAGCGAGGCGAGTGTCTGTCTTGCTGACCCAGTCTGTGCTACTGGGTCTGCGTTGCAGTGTGAGCAGCAGCTCTGGGTGCCAGCAGGGCAGCCTGGCTCCAGCCAGCTCTGTGGGTGCTGCTGCATGGCTCAACCTTGGGACCAGAGCCTAAAGCCAGGGCTGGCCTGCTCCTGGCTCTGCTGTGGTGTGGCTGTGGCCTTGACCCCCACGTTGGGGTGGGCGTGAAGGACACAGCTGGCTTGCTAGAGTTGATTCTCCTATGATCCACCCTGGAGAATCGGGAGCTCGAGCAGGGGTGCCGTAAGCAGCTGCAGCACCCTGGGCTCTGATGGCAGGCGGTGCGGGGTGGCAGAGCTTTGTGCTGGCCTTGTTTGTGAAGGTCAGGCCTTCCCCAGCATGGCCTCGGCGTGGGCGGCAGTGCCGCAGCAGCGCACAGCTAGATCTGCAGAGCGGCTGGCACTGAGCTGCACAGTGTCTCACATCCCTGCTGTTTTATTAATCCGTGCTTTTACTCCTTCCACCCTGGGAGAGGCATGTTAAACCTGTGAGCGGTTGGGTCTGCAGCCAGCTGAGTCCCCACCCTGGTCAGGCAGGCCTGGGAGCTGGTCTGCAGAGGGCGAGAGCCAGCTGGCTGCCTGCAGAGCTCATGGGTGCTGCCTGGAGCAAAACATGAGGCTCCTCCTGGGGTGGTTGGTGCTCCCTGGGGGTGGTGGCTGTCCTTGAGGCTGTGCAGGCCAGGGGAGCTGTCGGCTTTGTGGTCTGCAAGGTACCTCCTGCTTAGCAATCCCTGCTGCTGATAATTTGGCATGGGTTCAGTGGAAAATGGCTGCAGGGGCAGGCCTTTCCCAGGGAAACTGTGATCCCATTAGGCTGCTGGGACAGGTGAGGTGGCTGCTTTCCTGCCTCTGCCAGACCTCAGAGGGTCTCAAGAGAACAGGAGATCACAGAGCTGCTTCTGCAGCAATGAGGTACGTGACCTCCAGTATTATGTGCTCTTACTCAGAAGCTGGATTTTAATGTGGATTTTCTCTTGCAGTCAAGCCTTCGCATCTCCCCCCCTCTGCCCTTCCTGCCCCTTAGCGGGGTGTCAAGAGACCCCCTAAAGATGGGAGTGGGGTCCCGACTGGATCAAGATCAAGCTGCCCTGGCTGCAGTAACTTCCTCCCCAGCTAGTGCATCAAAAAGATGGCCTGGAGCATCCGCGTGGCCTTCCTGGGATCTTCTGGACTCTCCAGAAGACCCTTTCAGTATTGAAAGAGAAGCCAGGCTTCACAGGCAAGCAGCAGGTAAGCTGGATGGTGGGTCTCGGCAGGCTTCAGTGTGTGGTGATGGTCCTGTGCTTCTTGGGGGGTACATAGGTAATGCAGGTAATGTGTCTGGACACGAGTTTGCAGCACATCAGACCTTTCTCCATGGGCAAGCCAGACTCTGGGTCTACCTGCTGACAAAAACAGGCAGACTGTCTGGGCAGCTGCCTGTTGCTGCTGCAGCTCTGGTGAACCTACGGTTGTGGAATATGGGGATTTGCTTGGAGACCTGTGGGAGTGGGAAGTAAACGGTCCTGTACTGAGCATTGCTTGTTCTTGTCTAAGCTGTGAATGAAGCAACCTGTACCTGGAGCGGGCAGCTGCCTCCCCGAAACTACAAGAACCCCGTCTACTCCTGCAAAGTGTTCCTGGGAGGAGTCCCATGGGACATTACGGAAGGTGAGCAGTCCCTGGCCCCGCACTGAGGCCTTGGGTTTTGACATCACGGGGGCGTAGGATGGAGCTTTTTTGGGAGATGCTGACTTCTCTCCTTCTGTCTGTAGCTGGACTGATCAACACCTTCCGTGTTTTTGGCTCACTGAGTGTGGAGTGGCCTGGTAAGGATGGCAAACACCCACGCTGCCCTCCCAAAGGTAATATGCCTAAAGGTAATAGCGACACGGTAGGGTTACGTTTTTTCCCATGCTATGTTACAGCACGGATGCTGGGATGGTACGGCTGCATGCTGGTGACTGGATGGTACAGAGCACCCTAGGGTAAATGTCCCGCTCTCACTTGGGTCAGCACCAGGGTTGCAGAGCACTGTCACCTTGAACCTGGCATCCCTACCCATCCCTAGCAGGGCTGGGCAGAGGCGTGGGATGGGGGGGAAACGCTCTCTGGTGCTTCTGGAGCCCCCCGTGGGGCTGTCTCGCTCTGGGCAATAGCCACCAGTCCCCGCTGCCAGCGCGAGCACCCGAAGTACATGCACCCTTGGCATAAAGTGCATGCGGTGAATCCAAATGTGGGTCTGCGGCAGGCTGACAGGCTGCGGGGACTGGTGAGCTGAGCAGTGCCTGGGGCATAATCCTGTCTGAAGTAGCTGGGCTGATGTGTTGTGTAAGCAGTAACGAGCTACGGGGTAAGGAGTGGCTAGTTTGTAGGCTCAGTGGTGCCCAATGGCCTCGTTCCGTCACCACAGCAATGCAAGATGCAGGCTGCTGGCACTGATGGAAGTGATTTTATAAGCCCTGAACTTGTATTTCTGGGCCAAGACATCTTAAATGTGAAGCAGAGTCTGTTTCCCTGCAGACCAAGCTGGTGGTGCCCACTTGTCACATCTAGGTGTGCACGGGGGACAGTGTGGACACGGGCAACCTGCCCCCTCGTGCTGTGCTGAGTTTGGGCTCTTTCCCAGCTTGGCCAGGCTCTGTGTGTCATGGGCAGATCCTGTGTATAGAGTCTGCTGGGGCAGGTGCTGCAAATCACTGCCCTCCCCTACAAGGGGTTGGGGTCAGCAAGGGAGATGCAGAGCAGATACTTTGGGTGGCATCTGAGAATGATTTTGAGGGTGGCTGCAAATTAGGATGATCTGTTTCTCCTCCACTACAGTTCTAACAACTGCTTCTTTCCCTTCACCTCTAAAGGATATGTCTACCTGGTGTTTGAGTCAGAGAAATCTGTGCGTGCTCTGCTCCAGGCATGCTCCCAGGACCTGCTGAGCCCTGATGGGCTTAGTGAGTACTACTTCAAGATGTCCAGCCGCAGGATGCGCTGCAAAGAGGTGAGGAGACCCATGAGAGTAGCCCTGCAGATGACAGCAGGGGCTGCTGATGAGATCCTTGGAGACAAGGGGGTGCACACCGTTACTGTGCTCCAGGAAAGCAGGGCTAAAACAGCAGCAGAAGGCAGACTGGCTCGTGGCCATCTTTGATTGATGTGTTCCTGCAGTAGGGCTGGATGCAGGCAAGTAGGGGGAAGTGTCACACCAGTGTTTGTGTCCTTCACAACAGCTTGTGTCAAACTGACCTGGAGCTCCTGAATCTGTTCCTGACCCTGGTGTCATGAAGCTGAGCAGCTTTAGTTAGCTGGAGAGGAGCACAGGAACAGGGATTTTCCCGCTTCATACTTCTTCCAGCACACCTTTGCTTGCAGAGACAGACTTTGATCCCTCTGGTGCTTTATTAGACCTCATCTGCTTGCAGAATGAATGGCTTTCATGCTCACTGCAGGCAGATGTTTTGGTAACTGCAGCTGCTCCCCAACAACAGCCTTGGCTGGCTGACCTGTGCTCTGGAGGTGGAGGTTCTGCAGCTGCCAGAGGTTCAGGTTGGCCTTCCCATAAAGGGGAACTTAGCTATAGATGAGGTACAACTGTGAGTCTGTGGAGTTAAAAAATTGAGATTCAGCTCTTATCTAGACGGGCACAAACTAATTGCGCTCCAGACAGTGCTCCTGGTGTCTGGCTGTTGGCAGCACTTTCATGCGTGGTGATTTAGCTGTGGCAGAAGTTTCTCCTCTTCAGAGCCCTATATCAGCTGTCTAGCAGATGGAAGCTCCTGTCGAAATTGGCAGTGGGTGGGTTGTTTCGTTGATCTCCTCCGATAACAGCCCTCTGTGCAGGGAGGCATCTGATGGGGCTGTAAACACAGGTGCAGGCAGTAGGTGAAATCCACTCGTGCATGGATTGTTTCCTGGCTGCCAGTTCCAAGGGACCAGTGTTCTGGATTCCAGTTTGGCTGGAAGCAGAGTGGCGTGGCAGTTGTCTCTGTTCCCCTGAACGCGCCTCGGGGGGTGTCTGGAGCAAGGCTGCAGCTCCAGGGCTGTAGTGCCCTGGATGTGGACCCTTGAGCAGCAATAACAAAGCAACATTTTCAGGTTGTGGGTAAAGTCTGAGGGTCTGGAATGGCTTCTGCTGTGAGCCGAGAGTACTTTGGAGCAGCACGGCCTGTGGCTTTGCAGGCCCTTGGCTGACCCAACCCGCTTGTGTGTGGTTTCAGGTGCAGGTGATCCCATGGGTGCTGGCAGACAGCAACTTTGTGCGCAGTCCCTCGCAGCGGCTTGATCCCAGCAAGACAGTGTTTGTGGGGGCTTTGCATGGGATGCTGAACGCAGAGGCCCTGGCAGCTGTCATGTGTGACCTGTTTGGAGGGGTGATCTATGCTGGCATCGACACGGACAAGCACAAGTATCCCATCGGTAAGTGATGATCCTGTCAGGATCAGTAGTCACTCATAGCATGCTCTGAGGAGGCTGCAGCACTGCTCTTTGCTTGGTCCCTCAGTGGGGAATACTGCCCAAAGTGCCAGGCTCTGCCTCTGCCTGCTCTGGGAGCAGATGTCCCCCCAGCCTCTCCCACGGGTGATGCTCCTCACCTCCTGGCCGTGGGGAGGCAAGACAGGCCTTGGAGAGGGCTGGCAGAGCCAATGTGCCTGGGAACTGGGAGGTCCTAGATCATTCCAGTGCAGCTCAAGGTCTTTAATGTCTCCTTAGGCATTGCTAAAGTTGTTAATGGTTGTTAGATGCTGTTTTAGCTGCTCTTCCATCCCTAGAGCAGAGACGGTTGTGGGTCTTACCCTGACTTCTGCTGCCTGCCAGGGCAAATTCAGCCCCACTGACTGTTGGCCGTTCCTGGTGGGCAGCAGGAACAGGACAGGGCCGTGGGCAGCTCAGCTGACCAGCACTTGTGGGCAGCATCCTGACCCCACTGTGCTGTTCGGCTCCCCTTCAGGGCACTGTCACTTTGGGCTTCCAAGGTGGCTGGTAGCACAAGTGGAGAGGCTTCCCCTCATCTGAGTGGGTCTGTGGGGGACGCCATGGCCGCAGCTCAGGGCATCAGCTTTCCTAGGGTCAGAGAGGTGCTGGAGATGTGTAACCAAGGAACAAGCGCCAGGACAAGAGGGAATGGCCTCAGGCTGCACCAGGGCAGGGTCAGACTGGCTCTTAGGAAGGATTTCTTTGCAGAAGGGGCTGTTGGGCGTTGGAATGGGCTGCCCAGGGCAGGGGGGGAGTCCCCATCCCTGGAGGGGTTGAAGAGTCAGGTTGACCCAGCGCTGAGGGATCTGGTGGAGTTGGGAACGGTCAGGGTGAGGTTTGTGGTTGGACTGGAGGAGCTTCAGGGTCTTCTCCAACTGAGATGATTCTGTGACTCCTGAACAGCACTCCCCTCCTGGGGCCAAGACCACAACCTGCAAGCCAGCTGCCCACAGTTGAAGCTGCTGCCCTGAACCATGACCTCTGCTCAGGCAGTGCTCTTGCAGATGGAAAGGATGGAGCCTCTGAGGTCCCACCTCCCAGACAGGGCTGTGTGTGTGTGAGCGCAGCCCCTGCAGTAACACAGAGCAGCCCTGTGCCCTGCTGAGACGGCCTCCCCAAGGGGAATGGGGTGCTGAGACATCACATGTCATGACACGTGTCCCCTGTATCTCCCTGGTGGTGTCATGGGCTGGGGAACAGCACTGAGGTTATTGGTCTGTGTGGGAAAACCCTACAGCTTGAGCAGGAGCACCAGCATTCCAGACTCAGGCTGTAGCAAATCATGTACTTCAGAAGGGACAGGGAATCTCCTGTGTGTTGCCAGGAAGGAACAATGTCAGAGTTTGGTAGTGCAGAGCTGTTGTCTGCTCGTCGCTGTCTTGGACAGCTTTTAGGCTTTTCTAGTCCAGGCTTGGGACATGCCTGTGGTGCTACAGTGCTTTACCACTGAAATGGCCTTGGGGGAACAGTCCCAAGGAGTTGGAGTGGAAGTATGAGGCTCCAAGCAAATCCTTAGTGTGACCACGGATGAAGCCTTGTATGGGGCAGTTTGGTGTGCTGGTACCGTGAGGTCCTAGAGCATGACCTTAACACCTCCTGGGGCTTCATGCAGAGCCCGGGTTGCTCCCTCAAGTGGGTGAGATCTCTGGCTCCCAAGAGCACTGATGCTTCCACCCTTGAAGTTGTCTTAAAGTTGCAGCAATATAAACTCAATTTCAGTAACTAAACTGTACCCTAATTTTGTTTGTGTTGACTGAAGCATCTCCTGTGCTGAGATGCTGCCTCAGGCTTGCTTGGCAGAAGGCTCCTCAAGGGAAGACCATTGTGTGTAACCTGCCTTGTGCTGAATCATCTCGGGTCGAGGATGATCCTGCTCATGGACTGAGGAATCAGTGTCTGACTAGTTGTGAGCAGCTGCCTTTGAGACCAGCTGATAGGGGTCAACTGCCCAGATGGCTTTCAGGGGCTCCCACTAGGAGATGGAACTGACCCTCTTAGAAGGAGGAGGATCCCCTGAGTGCAGCTGCAATCCCTGTACGCAGCGTAACCCCAAACGAGATCCAGGCCCTCCAGCCCGTGTCCCGTGTGATGCCACGGGAGATGAGCGGGTGGGTTCTGGGTAGCGCTTTGCACGGCGACTGCCAGTGGTGAGCTGAGCTTTAGCGATCTGCCAGAGTGCTGGACAGTCTTGTAACAGCCAAAGCTCCTCTTACACCGAGAAAAGAAACTCGTAGGTAAGCACAGATGTTTTTCTGGAGCTTAACAAAACTTGGCTGGAAACGAGTGGTGCAGGAATGCTGCTGACTGGCAATGAAGCTGCAAAATGCAAGGCTCCGGGATGAGTGGGAGGCTTAAAATAAAAGCTGCTGAGCTGTCTCAGCACTGGCTTATTTCAGGTGCAGGCGTGGAGCCCACTGCTGCGCTGCCCTCAGCAGTGCCCTGGCAGCCTCCCTCTGTCTGCCCGGCTGCTGCCGGTCCTCCTGGGAGCGCTGCTGCCCTCAAGCTCCGTCTTAACCCGCCTGGAGGTGTCCATGGAAGAGCCTTTCTGCTCTCAGCTGCCTGCTGTGCTTTTGTTACTGCCTGGGGAAGGAGGCAGGCAGAGCTGTCAGGCCTTGGATACGGTCTCCCTGCAAAACTGCTTCCCTGCCAGTGACTGAACGGCACCGGGGGGAAGGGGAGGTGCTGGCAGCAGCTCCCTCGGCCTCCATCGGTTCCTACTGCAGGTGCTGGGTCAGTCTAACACTCATGGTCTGGCTCGTTCCAGGGTCTGGCCGTGTCACCTTTAACAACCAGCGCAGCTATCTGAAGGCGGTGACCGCTGCGTTTGTGGAAATCAAAACTACCAAGTTTACTAAAAAGGTGAGTGGAGCTGAATCTGTGCCTGTTGGGTGGTATTGCTGGGAGCACCGTGACCTGCACGGCCCGCCCCGTATCCCCGCAGAGGCAGAGGGAGGTGGTGAAGTGCTGCTCCGCCGGCTGTGAGGGGTGCTGGTGGGGGATTTGGGGTACCCAGGGCAGTGGATCGGTGCTGCTGGGGCCACCCAGGGAGTGGGCAGTCACCCCTAGCACCACTCTGTGCCCACTGCCTGGCTCTGCTGCAGGTTCAGATTGACCCGTACCTGGAGGACTCCATGTGCCAAGTCTGCAGCGCCCAGCCTGGCCCTTTCTTCTGCAGAGACCAGGTAAGGCTTGCTCCTGCCCGCCGTGCTCGGGGGGTTTCCTCGGGGAGCAGCAGGCTCCCCTGCACGCGGCAGCGTTCGCTGTAGTGTCTGGGGGTGCCTGTTGTCCCCTGCCCAGCGGGGAGGACGCAGCGTTCTCACAAGAGCCCCAGCTGGGCCCTTCTTTCGGAGGAGGCGCAGCCCTCGGGCGGGGCGGGTGCGCAGCGGGAGGCGAAGGCAGCTCTCCAGCCTGCTTCAAGCCGGGGATGCCCCGGCTCTGCTGGTGCTGTGCCAGAGCCACCAGAACCGTGTGCCCCGAGGGGAGGCCACCGCTCTGCGAGCTGTGACAAGCTGGAAGTGGGAGTGCTGTCACCCTGCGGTCGGTCCTGGGGCTGCCCGAAATGTAGGGGGACCCTGGCTGACCTCTGCGTGCTGCCGACAGAGGAGCTGGGCCGGGCTCCGGCGGCTTCCCGCGGGCTCTAGGTGGGAGGCGAGCAGCAGCACGCTCCGCTGCGCAGCAGAGGGGGCAGCGGGAGTGCGGGGAGAGCCTGGCGGCTGCCCCATCCCTGCCCGCGGCTCGGGCAGAGCTGCCGCAGCCCCTGCCTGCCACTGCTGGCCAGTGCCCAGATCCGGATTTTTCAAATCTATTTAAAAGGGGCCAGTCTGGAAGCTCAGCACAACACACCCTCCGGCAGCATTGCTGGAATTCCCTCCCTCCGCTTCAAAGATCCCTGTGCTGGTGTGGGCTGCGGAACCGGGAGGGAGGGAGGGGATGGCACTTGGCCGGCGGGCCGGGCTCTGTTTGCCTCGCCCGGACACCCCTGCCCCACCGCGCTGCCCCTCTGCTCTCCCCACAGATCTGCTTCAAGTACTTCTGTCGCTCCTGCTGGCACTGGCAGCACTCCATGGAGGTCCTGCGTCACCACCGCCCGCTGATGCGCAACCAGAAGAACAGAGACTCCAGCTAAAGAGGCCGCCGAGGCTCGGGGGCTGCTGCGGGCGCAGGAGAAAGTCCTTTTGTTAACCTGCCAAGTGGAGAGCGCACGAGCGTGCCTGCTGGTGCCAGACCCAGGCTGGGAACGTGCTTCCTGAGGACTAATGGGGAAAAAAAAAAATCTTACATTCACGTTTGCACTTGCTGGTCTTTTTGTTTCTGCACTAATGCACAGTGAATTTTGTCGGGTTTTGTTTGGGGGTTTTTTGAGGGGGGGGGAGCGCCCCTCAAGCAATTCTGCAGTTCCCAGACTTTGGTTCCTAGTTTGCTGACGAGAAGCAAAAAAAAAAAAGGGCCACGTGTTGAGAAGGTGTTTATGCAGATGCCTTCACCTAGGTTTTTTATTTATTAAAGGCGCTTTTTTACATTCCTTGCAATACTGATGGTAATAATGCAGGTCTCATTGGCTCCATTTTTTTGCAGTTGCCATACAGTGCCTTTCCATTCATTTAACCCCCATCTGAACGGCATAAAAAACTGAATGTTCAGCTGGCGTTTTTTACTGTAACAACAAGGAGACTTTGCTCTTCATTTAAACCAAATCATATTTCATATTTTACGCTCGAGGGTTTTTACCAGTTCCTTTTTACACTCTTAAACAGTTTTTAAGTCGTTTGAAACGAGAGATTTTCTTTCCTGGCAGCTTTTAACATTATTGCAATTTGTGTCTGGGGGCTGCTGGTGGAAAGTTGTAAATCGAGGGGTTTGCAACAGAACAGGACGGGCTTTTTTTGGATTTGAAACTGGACCGGATAAACGATCTCTGAGCTGCTGTATATAGTTTTAAATAGTTTGTTGCACTTTTTTAAGTTGCACTTAAGGGGGGTTGATAGAGGTTTTTAATCACACAAAGTCACAGGACTTAACTTTTCTTTTGTAACTAGCTAAAAAAGGGCTGCATTTCGGTGGACAGATGAAGGTTCATAGGAGCCCTTTCTCTTAGAGGGGACAAGTACTTTTCCTTTCCTTTATGAAATGTACGGAGTTATGGTGCAGTCGACTGAAATGCTGCTGCTGGGATTTGAGAACTTTTTTTTTTACTTTCCCCTCTATTGGAAGCTGTGTGCCAAAGAACCAGTGTCATAATTTCTCCCTCTTTATTTTTTTTTTCCTGCTGAGCTGATGTTGCATTGTTGCATATCCCAGCTGCTCTTTGTGGGGTTTTGTGAAGCTGTGTGTGAAGTCTCTACCTCATTGTAGTATATGCAGGCAAGACTGCACTCTCCTACAGACGCGTGGAGTAAGCTGTGGTGTAGTTTTTGGCACATAATAAACACGTTGCAGCAAAAAACACCCTCTTGTGCTCTTTGCTTGTGTGCTTTGTGAGAGATCTCTCCAACCCCCTGGGCTGTGGTGTCTCCTCCTCAGCTCTGGGTGGTGAAAGAGCTGGGAGCTGGTGGTGGGGGGAGTGTAGGGATGCTGGGGGGAGGGCTCTGCTGGGAGATGTGTTTTTAGATACCAATTACCAGTGGCTCCTTCGGCAGGTACCTCTGGGACCCCTCAGCAGCAGCAGCCAGGCTCCAGCTGGAGCTCCCCTACTTAGAGCAGCAAGTTAATGAGGCTAATTGGACTGTCCCACACCACCCTCTGTACTCCCACCCTCCTGGGCAGAGGGGGGGTGGTCTGGGGGGCTGGCTGCAGGATGTGGGGTGCAGTGGGGCTGTCCATGGTGGACACCCTTGGGTGCCCCGTGTACCTGGAGGGGGAGATTTGTCCTCCTTCCTCATGCCCCCCTCCATCTCCTGCACGGGGTAACTCTGCAACCCCCCCCGGCACGGCCACCCCTCCTCTTTCGGGGGCTGGAGGATGCTCCCAGGGCTGGTGGGAGGCTGCGGGCGCTCTGTGACCTCTTCCATCGCTGCCCCAGGTGCGAGCAGCTGGTGCTCACCCCAGAGCTGTCTCCTTGGCTGCTCAGGGGAGCAGAGGGGCGCTGAGGACCGGGTAGCCCGGGGCCAGCGGAGGAGCCGGCCCTGCGGGGGCCAGCGGGCTCTAGGACCCGGGGGAGCCCCGCCCCCGGAGCGGCTGCCGGCGCCCTCCGAGCCGCCAGGGGACGCTGTGGGCGCCGCGAGCTCCCGGCGGCCCCGCGCGCCTCCCGCCGTCCTTTGCGCTCCTGCCGCGGCCGCCGCCGACATGGTGGGTACCGGCCGCGCCCGCCATCCGCCGGCATCCGCCGCCGGGCCGCTCCCCCCCGGGGCGCTGAGGGGCTCCGGGGGGCGAGGAGGAGCGGGGCGAGGGGCTGCGGCGGGAGCCGGCCCGGGGGAGGCCCTGAGGAGGGAGCGCCGGGCCGGGGGAGGGGGGCCCGGGGCTGGGCTGAGGGGCCGCGGGAGGCCGGGCCCGGCGGAGGCCTCACCGGTGTTTCCTTGGCGTCCACCCCGCCCAGGGACGCGTCCGGACGAAGACGGTGAAGAAGGCCGCGCGGGTGATCATCGAGAAGTACTACACCCGCCTGGGGAACGACTTCCACACCAACAAGCGCGTGTGCGAGGAGATCGCCATCATCCCCAGCAAGAAGCTGCGCAACAAGATCGCGGGGTGAGGCGGGGCGGGCGCTCGGGCGGGAGTTCCGCGGCACCTGCATTCGAAAGTGATCGCGGCCCCGCCCGTGGCCCGGTCATCGATAGTGCAGGGAGAGGAACGCCGAGAGCTGTCCCGTGTTTGGGGGGGCGCGTCCCCTCCTCCCCAAACCCTGTCGCTGTCGGACACGGCTCCGTCCCCGGCGTCCCCCGGCGCTGGGGGACGAGGCGATGTGGGGAGCGGGAGGGCGGAGGGGGGAGACGCGGGCGTGGGGGAGCCCTGGACCGTGCTGTGTCCCCGCAGGTATGTCACCCACCTGATGAAGCGTATCCAGAGGGGACCCGTCCGAGGCATCTCCATCAAACTGCAGGAGGAGGAGAGGGAGAGGAGGGACAACTACGTCCCCGAGGTGAGGCTCTGGCTGCGCTCGAGGGCCCCCTCTTCGGCATCTGTCCGTCCTGCCGCGGGGCGTCTTCTCCGTTAGTGGCCCCAAATTTCTTTAAAACAAAACCTCAGCCAGGAGGAGCTGAGGAGGGTTTGGGTCTGGGAGGGCTGGAGGCGGATTTTGGCCTGGTGTCGGGGCTGGGAAGGGCACCTGACTTCTTGCGTTTCGACTGCTGCTGGTCAGCAGATGTTTACCCATCCTCGACTTTCCATGAGGAAAAAAACCAACTTGGTGGAATGCAGGAGGATATTTCAGAGTGGCTCGAAACCTGCTGTAAAGTAGATGCTGCTGAAGAGAGGGAATTGGTGAAACCCCCTCTTGCCTTAAACCTGCATTTGCAGGGGGTTGAGGTCTCACCCAGTTGTTGATAGTGCAGGGAGAGGAGCTCCGAAAGCCTTTCCCGTGTTTGATGGGCTCCATCCCGTCACCCCCAAACCCTGTAGCCTTCAGACACGGTGCGTGTTGCCCCCCTTGCGGATCTCTGTGATCAGCTTCTGGTTTCTGTGCTGGACAAAAACCGCTCGGCTCTGTTACCTCCGCTCTCCCAAATGGTCGATGGTTTGGTTACATGAAAGTTATTTTAGTGATGGTTTGGGAGGAAGAGGTACGATGGTAGGATGTCACGGGAGCTGTGACAGTGCGGTACGGTGGGGTGGTGCTGTCCCCCCGACTTGGGGATCTGCCTCGGGAGTCTCCTGCCTCCTTTGGCTCCTTGGTTTGGTAGCCCAGGGTGAGGTGACACGGCTCTCCACAAGAGACCAGGGCTTGGTTTGACTCCCTCGCTCCCGACGGTTTGAAATGACGTGTGAAACACAAGCAGCTCCTTGCAGACCCTCTCCGGATGCTTCAGCGCCCCAGATTTCAGGTGTCGGCACGGTGCTGACCCACACGGCTGGTGTCGGGGGCTCGCAGGAACCAGCTCGGGCAACTGTGTGTGTGTTTTACGTAGTGACCTTCCAGCCGAGTTTTGGAGGCAGGATGAGGTGGCGCTGGTGGGAGAGGTCACCCCTGGAGGGACCCCAAGCAGGGAAGGAGCATCCGTGCCGTAGCTGTTGATTCAGTGTCAGCTAAACCAGCGTTATTTGTGGTTTCTTACAAAAATAACTGGTGTGATGTAGTCTCTTGAGGAAGGAAGCACGTGGAGATCAAGGTTTGGGGTCCAGAGAGGGTTGGAGGGGGTGGCTCTGGGGTTCAAGAGCAGGAGACCGCAGGTCCTGGGGGTGGGACAGCGCAGGCGGTCGCTCGGCATTGCTGTCTGGCGCTGCGGTGGCCGGGCTCCAGCCTCAGGGACTCGTGGCACCGGATGAGCGTGAGCGTCGGGGGTGACCACCGGGTCGGTGCCGCTGTGGACCCGTCCCCGGCTCCTCTCGGCAGCCTTGGTGTGGAGCTGGTTAGGCCTCAGGTTTCCAAAGGCTTCCCCTAAAACGAGCTCTTCTCCCTGTGCGGGGCCTCTCGCGGTGTTTTGGCAGGAGGGCTGGTCTCTGTTGGGGTCCTCCCGGCTCATTCCTTTGCCGGAGCCCTTCCCCACAATGGGCAGTGATGGGACGGGATGGGACGGGAGCGGGCGTGCGGGGACACCCCGGTGGCAGCAGGGACGTGGCAGCGGGGCCTCATCAGACCACGTCTGTCTCTCCTCCGTCCCCAGGTCTCTGCCCTCGACCAGGAGATCATCGAGGTGGACCCAGACACGAAGGAAATGCTGAAGCTCCTGGTGAGTGGCCCCTGCCCGCGTTAACCCTGCCAGGCTGGTGGCACGGCCCCAGCAGCACTCCCGCTGCCCCGAGGGGCTCGATGGTGGCGGCTGAAGGCTTTGGCGGGTGGTGGGGGTCCCTCCCCCTCCTCCCTGGGGCCTGCGGGCGGGTTCATTCCCGTAGGGTGCTTGGGAGGAGCTTGGCACGGTGGCCTTGCCCGGCACCCTGCTAGCTAGGACCCTCCCCTCCTCCCGCAGCACCCTAGGGTGCTGACTCACCGCGGGGAGGTGAATGTGGGTAGGACCGATGAGCCGCTCTCCGGAGCAGGGCGGGGGTCTCCCCTTCTTTCTGGAGCCGGGAACCCACCCTGGGATGGGTCTGCGCTTGCCACTGCCCCCGGGAGGGAGCTCCCCCGCCTCGGCGGGGCAGGGCGCTGTGACCCATCCCCACCCCGCACTGTTTTCCAGGACTTCGGCAGCCTGTCCAACCTGCAGGTGACGCAGCCCACGGTGGGGATGAACTTCAAAACGCCCCGAGGAGCGCTCTGAGTCGGTCGCTGTATGTCACTTTTCCAATAAACGTGGGGAAACCACCTCAAGGCTGGTCTTTGGAAGCTTGTGTTGCCAGGGAGGAGGAGGGGGGGATCCTCGGGTGCCGCGGCCCAGATACAGTTGTCCCAGGCTTCAGAGGGTGAGGAGGAGTCAACAGCTTTGCTGGCATCTTTTTGAGTTCTTTCCTGGCTGTTTGGGGGGTAAAGCTGTTGCTGTACAGGCTCTCCTGTTGGCAGGGCGGTGGGAGAGGATGAGGGTGGGGGCTCCTTGGCGCGTGCCGCAGCCCCTCCACTCGGTGCCTCCTCCGAGCGGGCAGCTTGGGGGCCGTGCTGTGCCAGAATAAAAGTTGCTTTTTATAACCGCGTTGGTCACTTTTAAGTGCTTAAATGAAAGTCTTGTCACTGGTTTTCTTTGAGGGGAGTGAGCTGGGCTGAGCTGTGTGTGGAGGTGGAAGCTCCCATGTGGAGACAGGCCCTGGTGAGGCTTGTGCTGTCCTTCAGATGCTCCACCCAGCGATTTCCCCAGGGTGCAACAGGCATGGAAGAGTTTTGGGGTTCACCTCCCAAAACTCTCCTCTTGTACAGAGGCTCTGGGTCCCACCCAGGTCCCACCAGTGAGCGTGGTGGGTGTGGCTGTGCCGTGGGGTGACTGCTCCCTGCCAGGACACCTGGCTGCGTCCCCCCAGGGAAAGCTGCTGCTCACAGCCACGCCTTAAAACCCCCGGCACAAAGAAAAAGACAAAAGGATTTGTGTTTTGGGGAAAAAGTCTATATTTAAGTTTGCTGTGAAATTTGTTTTAAATAGTTTTTTAAAGATGTTTACAGTAAGCGTAGTCAGGTATTTAACTATACATTGAACTGGCTGAGCTGCCGTGGATAAGCCAAGCAGGGATAATTTATAAATCTCCCGCGTACTGTGGAGATTTTAACTCAGAATTTGCAGCTCGATACCACCAATCTCTGCGCTATTTAACTAAAACACGAGGAGAACACCAACTGACAGGTAAAATAACCATCAATCTGTAGAAGAGAGCGAGCAAGGAGGCATCCCAGCATCTTAACCACGGGACTGAATTTCCAAACACAACCGATAGCGCTCTGGCAGCTCTTATTTAAGGGGTTGATGCGAGCGGCCACTTGTTACTTACAATTTTCTCTTCATTCTAGTCTTTGCGTTGGAGTAAATGTTAATTTCGTTCTGAATCCAATACACGGTGTAGCCCAAGGTGCCGGGGATGAAATCGCGGAGCTCCCCGGTGTATTTCTTCATGTCACGAGCAGAGGGGTAGCCTGCGAAGAGAAAGCGTGGCTCTCACCCAGGGGAGCTGCCCTCTCCTCCCACCAAACCAGGGCAGTGGGAAGCGCAGAGTGCGGAAGGAAGGGAGCCATTCCAGTCACACCCTCAGCAAAATGCTGTAAGTACCAGGAGGAAGCGAGGAGCACACGGCGGATCCCTGCTTCATCCACAATCGTTTTCAGGAATATTTCCCGCTCCTTAAAAATCTACCGACACCAAACGTTACCTGTCACCATGTTATTCATCGGGTATTCCTGGAGGGCACGGTATGGAAATTCCCCCTGGGCAGGTGCTCTAGAGCCTGTTTCTTCTTCGCTGCTGTATGGTGGGGCGGGGGGGAAATACCTGTGCATTATTTCCTGTGCTTTGGGGACCTCTTGAAGTTTAGGGGATGCGTTCAAATCCTACCCCCAAGGTCAGGGAAATACCTTTCAGCCAGGTCTAGCACATCCTCCTCCGCTTCTTCCTCACAGCCTTCTCTCGACGCCTCCGGTTCATCCGTCAGATTTTTGTTGGGCTGCGAGTATAAACACAGAGTTGAGTTAAAACTGTCCTGGGTACCCTGCGAAACACTAGAGACGTGGTCCAAGAGAACGGTATTTTTAGGATTTGCGATTTCAAGCATAATTTAGAATACAATTTTAAATCTAATCCCATTCTCACTTCAAAAGTACCGAGAAGTTGCTGTGAGAAGAGAGCGGGCAGTGTCTCGGAGCTGCGTGGGGAAGGGAAATGCCCCACGAAAGGTCTGAGCTCAGGCCTCAGCGATCGGCATCCCCGGAGGGTGTGCCAGGGACACTGGACGTCCGTCTGAGGGAGGGAGAAAACCCCTCCGCGTGTCCCACGCCCAATCCAGTGCTGTCCCCCTGGGGTGTCACACTGGGAGTGACACAGCGCAGCAAGCACAAGGAGATTTAATCCCATATTTGGGCTGCGGGGCTGGGATGAAAACCAGGCTCCCTGAAGTTCATACAACTGATATTTTTTTAAGCTACACCTGCTGTAGTATAAATTTCTCATCTTACCTGTTCTGCAAGTGAATCACCCGTCTGCTCCCAAATAAAACTACCGATTTTCCTTCTGATTTCTGCCATGAACAAAAAAATAAATGACTGAGAGAGTATCAAAGGGTGAGACTGCAGCAGTCAGTGCCTTTGCAAGCCCCTGCCCCTCGCAGGTGCCAGCGAAGGCACGCGGGGCCCTGGCAGGAGCTCGCTGCGTGGTGCTGCTCACTAATGCAGTGCGAGGGCTCCATGTCCAGCTGGAGAGCGGTGACGAGCGGCCTCCTCAGGGGCCACGGTGGGGACTGGCACAGTTTAACATCTTTGTTGGTGACCTGGATAGTGGGATCGAGTGCACCCTCAGCAAGTTCACCAGTGACACCGAGCTGTGTGGTGCGGTCACACGCTGGATCCATCCAGAGAGACCTGGACAGGCTGGAGAACTGGGACAAACCTCATGAAGTTTAGCAAGGCCAAGTGCAAGGTCCTGCCCATGGGTCGGGGCAATCCCAAGCACAAATCCAGGCTGGGCCATGAGTGGCTGGAGAGCAGCCCCAAGGAGAAGGACTTGGGGGGATTAGTGGATGGAAAACTGACTGTGAGCCAGCAATGTGTGCTCACAGCCCAGAAAGCCAACGGTACCCTGGGCTGCATCCAGAGAAGTGTGGGCAGCAGGTACCGGGAGGGGATTCTCCCCCTCTACTCTGCCCTCGTGAGACCCCCCCTGCAGTGCTGTGTCCAGCTCTGGGGGCACCAACATAAGAGGGACATGAACCTGCTCAAGCAGGTCCAGAGGAGGCACAAAGATGCTCAGGGGGCTGGAGCACCTCCCCGGTGAGGACAGGCTGAGAGAGTTGGGGGGGTTCAGCTGGAGAAGAAAAGGCTCCGGGGAGACCTTAGAGCAGCCTCCCAGGACTTAAAGGGGCTACAGGAAAGGTGGGGAGGGCCTCTTGATCAGGGAGTGTAGGGATGGGATGAGGGGTAATGGATTTAAACTGAAAGAGGGAAGATTTAGATTAGATCTAAGGAAGAAATTCTTCCCTGTGCCCAGAGGAGCTGTGGCTGCCCCCTCCCTGGCAGTATTCAAGGCCAGGTTGGACAGGGCTTTGGGCAACCTGGGCTAGTGGAAGGTGTCCCTGCCCATGGCAGGGGTGTGGAACTGGATGATCTTTAAGGTTCCTTCCAACCCAAACCACGCTGTGATTCTACAATTCTATGATAATAGATGGAGAATATAATAGATGGAGCATCCTCTGTCTCCGGGGAGGAAGAATTGCTCCCAGCAGAAGGAAATTCCCTAGAATTCCCTAGAGCAGAAATAATTGGAGGTTCTGGTTTGCACCCCCAAAAGGCTGCACTCATGGGAGCACCCCTAGGGGAGCAAAACTGATGGGTTTTTTTTCCCCTGACCTTCTTGCAAGCAGGCAGGTGGCAGGACGAAGTGGCCCAGAAACACCGACGGGTTCACTCCTGCACCAGTGCTCGCCCACGCAGAGAGGTAACGGGAGTGAAAGACAGTAGCTCTGCCCTCCAAGTAATCGAGGCTCTCGTGTATTCTGGAAGACAAAAAGACAGCTGGTTTCTAAAGGTAAACCTGAAAAAAACAAAAAGTGTAGAGGGGTATTGTCATTAAAACTGGCCTGCTCCGATGTTTTTGCCAAAAGCACCTAATTTTCTCTAATTTTCTAACTATGAGACTCTACAAGCAATGTCCTGTTACAGTCCTGGCTGCTGGCACCCCCTGAGAACAGCCTGGAGGAAGAACACTGGACACCAGGTAAACACACATTTTTAGGGACTAAATGGCACCGCTGCACACTCTGCTCTCGAGATGAGACTGGTTCGTCAGGGAGGGGGAAAAAGTGATTTTTATTTATTTATTCTTAACCCTGCTGGTCCCTGCTCAGGCTCACGGTGCAAACCAGCATCATTACAACTGAGCAAGGAAGGGTGGGTAGAGGATGCTCAAGCACTCACCGTCCTCCTTAGAGGGGAATTAAATATTGTTTGCCGGGTTTCAGGGTATGGATAATGACTGCATTTTTCCCAAGAACATTGAATATATATATACATTTTATATATGTAATTCCCCCTGGGGGAACAACCCAGTCCAGCAGGATGCTATGTCGGAAGGAAGGTCGTTACTCCAAGTTTCTCGGGATTCCCCTTCCACAGCTGGAGTGGGTGGCTGAAGGATTAAAAAAAAATCTAAGCCAGTTTTAAGCAATTGTGTTAAAAGAAGCTGCTTAGTTCAGCCTAGCAAAACCTGCTGCAGAGCATTGTGAGAAAACATTGCAGTTCCCTTTCACATAAATACATTTACATGACATTGAATATATATATTCACTAGCTGGAGGAAGACTCTGAATAGCTTTTTCTTATATTTGTTCTTGAGATCTCTGATATTTTTTATATTAAGCAAGCAGAAGGAAAATAGCAATTCAGCCCTTTTCCAGCCATTTTTACCTCCATGCTTGCTTTCAGAGTTAACTCATGTTGACTTTTTAGCACCTGATTCCTTCCTTGGGGATGGTGTTACCTCTATTTTAGACCCTGAGTTTTCCAGTAGATCTATTTAAATGTAGCAAGAAATACAGTGCAATTAGTTTAATTTACATCGGACTTAAGCCAGCGTGGATGGTTTTTGCAGCCGTTTTCCGTTTTGTCTAGCTACAGTTTAGCACGGGTGTGAGTTTTCAGACTCCACTAAGCAGTAAAACCCCAGCAGACCTGTACCAGGCACTTCAAAAGTGCCTTTTAAAGGATGTTGGCATCCATTAAATACTTTACATTAAATACATTAAAACTGTTATCTATGCCTTCGCTGATCTTTCGCTCTCTGCAGCCATTGCGTGAAGAGGGCTCAACGTGAGTGTGAAACAGGGCTGCCGGTGTGGGAGTGACGTGAGGGTCGATGGCCGGGGGACACGGCCCACCTGCGGGTGTCCGGGTGGGCGGCATCGCTGCTGAAGAGGTAGCCGGCGTCCCGCCAGTGGGCCAGCGCCCCGCCGCCGGCCGCTGTGGGGGGAAGAGCGGGGTGAGGAGGAAGGTGGATGCCCCACCGGGTCCCCACCTCTGGGTGGCCTGGGATGGGGACAGCTGCCCAGGCTGGCTGTAGGGCCGCGGCACCGGGCCCTGAAGTGGGAGCTGTGATGGGCCCCCCATGGCTGTGGGTCTCCTGCTGCCTCACCGAGGACTTTTCTGGGCTCTTCCCAAGTGTGGGGGCACCATGGCCTGCCCCAACACGGGGCGGGGGGGCTGCCAAACCCCTGCTCTGCCCCGCCGAGGGGTGGCGGGGCTGTGCCGCCATTGCTGTGCCCCACTGCGGGGTGACGGGGCTGTGCTGGGGCTCGGCCCCACCGAGGCCGTCTGTCCGCTCCCTGCCCCAGAGCCTCACCCCACAGCTCCCGCGGGCCCGGGCTGACGCTCTGCGAGAACCAGGCGCGGTGGCCCCGGAACATCGCGGCGGGAAGCGGCGGCGGCGGGAGGAGGAGGAGGAGGAGGAGGAGGAGAAGCCCTGAGGGGGCGGTGCCGGGAGGAGCCCTGAGGGGCGGCGGGAAGATCCTGAGGGGGCGGCGGGAGGAGCCCTGAGGGGCGGCGGGAAGACCCTGAGGGGGCGGCGGGAAGATCCTGCGGGCGCTGAGCCCCGAGGGGCAGCGGCCGTTTCCAGGTCTGGCTGCCAACCGCCTCCCCCCCGCCCCGAGTGGTCCAGGCAGCGGCAAGCGAAGCCGTGCAGGTCTCAAACCGCCCGCCATGAGGGCTCCCGGCCCCCGCCCCGTGCCTGCCTGTGCTCGGCTGAGCACCCCAAAATGTCCGCAGGTGACCGATGCACAGCGGGACCAGGCTGCGCCGCGATTTCAGCGCTGGTGTCTGGGGCACGTTGATGCTCAGTCTCCTCTGGAAACCCTCCACAGCTCTGACCAACTTGTGTCACTCCTGGAAAGGGGACAGGACAAGCTGAGGGCATGGAGGAGGCAGCGTCTGTGGCTGACTTGCCGAGGAGAACGCAGTGGCAGAGCCGAGCAGTGTCCGACGGCCTCGGTCCTCTCCACTCCTGCGCCATCTGAATCTCTTCCAGCTTCTGCAGAAAGGTGAGGCAAAAGCCTTCACACTGTGGCCTCCTTCACTGTCCAGTCTGCACTCCTCCCCTCTGTCCCATGGGGGGAGCGAGCTTCCCTGGAGACGCTCTGTATTCATTTTCTCTGTAGGTGGTGGCAAAAGAGAAGGTAGTGAGAAGATGACGGCATCTCCTTGCCTGGATTTCGTGTCCTCACATGCTGTCGGCTGCATCAGACCCTGTCCCCTTCAGACGGCGCGTGCTTTGTGCTGCGAGGGAACAAACCATCCTGCCAGGCAGTGTGTGACCACCAAACCTGGTGAATATGGGGCTAGTACAGCCCAGCAGGACACGCAGGTGAGACACAGCCGTGTGAAGGCTCAACCTGGTCTCCTCCACTCTCAGATTATCTGCACATCCCAGGAAAAAGATTTACTAGTGCATATACCTAAGAGAAGCTGAACATGCCCCAAAAAGTCAAGTGTCAGAAGTACTGAAAAGTGATACAGAAACCCCTGGTCTTTGATTCTTACACATTTCTAATCGAGTTTTTACACAAGCTGAAGAATTATTTCTGCTTGCACTCTTCTTCCCACAAAGGGCGTGGTGATTTATCAACGTAAAGGAGAAAAAGATTAAGGAGAGGCATTAGGCCACATTTAATTGCTGTGTGGTACAGGTAGGCCTGGCTCAGTTGAGCTGAAACAGGCTAGCCTGTGTCAACTAGCCAGGACTGGCCTGGGGCAGTGCAGCCTTCCTCTTGCAGACACTGCATGAAGGTTTCGACAAAACCACGCTGTGGATATCTGCCTTTACCCACCTCGCTGTGGTTTGCTTGCTGGAGAGGGAACAGATGGCAAATCCATTCCCACAGAGCTGGAGCTGTGGTAGCAGAGCTGGGACTGGATGGGACGCTTTTCATTTTGTTTCACTTTTCTAGGAGGACATCTGTATTCAGCTGTCTGTCTTGAATGATTTTTTCCCTCCTCTTGCGCCCATTCCTTCAGCTTTTCTCCCTACCATACTGCCGAAGCTTTAAAAAAATCCAAAGAGATGTGATGTTGAAGAAATTGGTCTTCAAAAAAGTTCTAAGTTGTTCTCCTAAAGAGTCACTCTCCTAAAATTACCCTCATTTGGCTGACTCAGGAAATAGTTTACTTGTGGCTCATAAAGCACAAACAAGGCCTGTTTCATGCTGCAAATTTGCCAAGATATCCCTCAACACCCCCAACCCCTGGGAACTTCTGCTGAAAAGCCAGCAGCAGCAGTGCAGCTGCACCCTGGGTACCTTTAGACCCCCTAAGCTGGACCCCAAGGATGCCTGATAAAACAGTTTTTTTCTAGATACACTCCTGAAATTCCGATGTTAATCAATATTAGCCAGCCTCTGGGATTGGCATGCATTGTTGTCTCCGGAGGGGGGGATTTTTGAGTAAACTGTCAAAATATTTCCTAAGTAAGACCACAAAAATCCCACAGATGCAATCAGGGCAAAGACTTCCCCAGTGAGGGAACACGATATACGTTTCCTTTGGAGATGTGGTCACCCCATGTTGCCTGTGCCACAGCGCCTTCAGCTGCTGCAGTCGACTCCGCTTGTGTCCTAATTAGGATGAAGTTCTCCTGTTGCTGTGACGCACCCAGCCTTTACTCTCCAATGCTCCCGAGGACAGGAAAAGTGAAGTCGAGGTGGTGGTAGGCACTTTGGTGGCTCTTTGTGATTCAGAGGTGGCCAGGACGTGGTCCACAGCTCAAGCCCGCTCGGGCTCTCACAGCAGGCTGAGCTGCGTGGCCGGGCGAGCCCTGCTGTCCCCCGCTGGGGGATGGGTGCTCTGCATCACCACCCAGCCACAACATCCCCGCCTCTCCCAGTTTGAATGCTCCTCTGATGAGCACAAAGGGACCCCCATAACTAGTCCCTTCACCCCAGCAACCTCCAACCCGGGTATGGGAACTGCAAGTTTGGATTTTCCTAATCCTTAACAGAAAACGCGGTTATAATGGAAAAAGCGATGAAACAAGCTGAGATCCCCCAAAATCTCAAGTGCATTGTCACACCAAATCTGAACGTACCCAAGAGGAGGTGTGTGATCTCACACCCACTGGGTTGCCAGGAATCCTCGTTCACATACACAAGATCCACAACGATTAGATCCTCCTCGATCCAACACGCATCAAGCAATCACACCGATTTCTTCATCGAATAAAAGCAGGCTGATGGATCTACCAAGCAGCACCATTTTTGGGCAGTGTCACCAAACCCCCAAGGTACAGCGGAAGACCAGACCCCAACAGGGCTTCTCTGTGGGGTCAGCTACTTACGGAAGAGAAAACCAGAAGTGAAGGTCACTGACACCCACACGTCTGTTTCCCCTCAGCCCAGCTTCACACCACACCCCCGCAGGAAGCATCAGCTGGAGCTCTCCCCCTTGGAGTGACACCACGTCCTGCCCATCGCTCCTTTTTCCTCTCATCCAGCTTCAGGATCAGACCCAGTGTCCCCAGGGTTACTTTGTCCCTTTGTTTAACCTTGTGCCTTCCCTTCAGAGCCTGGGGCCAGGCAGATCCCACATAAACCCGATAAACCTTTAATTCTTTTTTTTAAATGGAAAAGCATTCCTGCACTTTCTCAGTGGGATAAAAGAGCCCAGCTGAGCACAGTGCCACCATGCTCCAGATCCACCCACAACCCAACAGCCATCGGAGCCCACGAAATCAGCTCAAGTTGCCATATGACTCCAAAGAAACATTTTAAGGACCCCACTAAGGTCCTCCAATTTTATTAAAGGCAAAAATCTCATACATTTCAGAGCACTGAAGAGCTACAATTTTTTTTTTAATCAGTAATGTGGATATTTATAAATATGTGCTCGCGTGCTGCTGTGGATAAATGATGCATTGACAACAAGCTTCACTGCAGAATTCCTTGTTAATACACAATTGCTGTTCTTCATATCCAGAAGCAGGATGTAAAGGAGAGAAGCTCAAGAAGATTTTGACTTGCAAGGCAGAATTTTTCAAACCTGCATGGGGGAGAGGAGATTGACATCAGTCAGTGTTCACACCTTCAACTGTAATTATTTTAGGGGAAAAAAGTGTTTTCCACAAGGGAACTCCAACTGCAGAGTCCCAGCTGCAGGCTGACAGACCACCTTTCAATTACATTTAGATAAAAATCCTGCAGAAACTGCTTGGCAGGGGTTCAGAGTTCAACAAGAAATCCTCTGCCAAAATAATCCTTGCTCCCCACCCCAAGCACCAGCTGCACAGATATTCCCCCTTTATCCTGTTCTCAACTCCTCCGCCCCAGCTCAGTAAATCCTTGTCCCCAGAACCCCACCTCCAACCAAGCCTGGCACCCCTCGCCACCAGCGACCCTCACGCCGACATTCCACCACGTACGGGGCATTTCAAGCGAGATCTTGGCAAAGCTTGTCTGGGCACAGTTAATAATTATCCAGCCTCTACCTGGGCACATAACGAAGCCATTTCAACCCGCACTGAAGACATGTGACCTAGCTGACATAGTTGCAGTTTTCTTTTCCCTATCAAGGGTTAAACTAGTTTTCACCCGACTGCTAAATCCAGCTCAGTTATGTCCAGATAACGTGAAGAACCTGGAGCCCTCAGACTGTGACACACCAGTGAATAAAACCAAGACTGCTTTCTGCTTTGGCAGCAAGGCACTGATTCGCCTCAAATCCCACATTACCAAGCCGACATGCTGCCTGCCGCAGGGTAACCAGTCTGCCTCCCCCCACGTCCGGGGGATTTCCAGGTACAGCAACTTCCTTCTCACCAGGCAGACGACAGCACCGGGTGGTCTGGGGAAGCACTAGAGGGCACGCGACAACTCTGAACAGAGTTCCTGGCAGAGTTCCAAAGACACACCAGGAAGTTTTGCTCCAAGGAGCTCCTTTCTTTTGAGCAAAGGAGACTCCTGTAGGCAAGGTATGGCTAAGAACTGGCCAAAACAGTGGGTAGAAAGGGTGTGGGAACAGCCTCGCTCCCAATCAGCGGCAACACTTGGGGTTTTTTTGGAGGGGGAGTGGTTGCTTTTGTTCCTCAGCTCTGCAAGCTACACACTTCCTCCCTACAGAGAGTGGTCCACGTTCCCCTTACCAGCACAGAGCATCAGCGTTAACTCACCATGATTACCTCAGACACAGCTTACATGTCTGCATCTGCAAGAAAGAAGAGCAGAGCGTCAGGCTTCGGGGCAAACAGAACCCCTTCTCTCCCATCACCACGAGCCCACCCCCACTAAAAACAGCAGAGAAACTGCAGTAACCAGAGAGCGGCCCCTGCTTGGCTGTGTGCTTGCTGTAGCAGGCTGGGTCACCGTGATCAGTCCCCACTGCTAGCTACATCCTTCTTCATATTCACCAAATATAAACCCAAAAATCACTGCATGACCCATCTCTTTCTAGGCAAGTTCAGCTTGAAAGAGATCAGAGTGCTCCCCTAAGAGGTGTTAGGCAATAATAGCCAAATATTGATAATACCAACAGGAGTCTTCCCTGCCTGCTACTAACAAACTTTCACAGGCACACACAGCCCAGCTGAAACCAAGTTAATTTTCCATCTATTGCACAAGGCCTTCAAAATCTACCCCATTACAGCACCCCTCTTCCTAAGAAGAGGAACAGAGACACCGTGGATATAAATTAACGAGCTCTGGCTTCGGCACATGAACCACCAAGCAAAGCTTGAAGAGGAAGGCAAACAATACCCCAACGGAAAGACTGCGGCTCTCTGAAGGCAGAATGGGCCACCCTGCAAACGTAGACGTCGCCCTTCTGGGGGGTGAACGGCGCATACACCAGGCGCTGGAAAAGCCACTTGTCGTTGAAGGACATGTCCGCGTACTGCACCCCGGTCATGGGCTCCCCGTTCTTGAGGAGGGTGATATCGATCTTCGGAGGGTGGAAACCACTCACGAAGCAGTTGAGGACGTTTTCCTCTCCGCTTGAGGCATGTTTGCGGGAGTACACCTCCACCTTCGGCGGAGAGCTGGTCTCTGGAGAGGAGTGTAAGGGGGTAGTGAGAAGCAGGGCTGCAGCGGGCACCGCCTCGGAGTAGCCACCGACACCGGGCCCCTCACCGCACCTCCCGCCCGGCTCACGCGGGTAAGAGAGCCCCGCCGCCCCCCTCCCCGGTACCGGGCCCCTCACAGCACCCGCTCCCCACCATACCGGGCCCCTCACGGCCCCTCCGGTAACCGGTACCGGGCCCCTCACAGCACCCGCTCCCCACCGTACCGGGTCCCTCACAGCCCCTCCCGCGCCCTCCCCCCCCGTAACTGGCACCAGGCCCCCCCCAGCACCTGCCCCCCCGCCCCCAATCTGTACCAGACCCCCCCCCAGCCCCAGCGGTGCCCTTGGCGCCGCCTCCAGCACTCACCATCCGCCTTCCCCAGGCCGAGCAGGGCGATGAGCACCAGGACGCCCGCCTTCAGCACCAGCTCCATAGCTGCCACCCGCTCCGCTCCCCTCACGGACTAGCCCGCCCCCCTCGCCCGTCGCCTTTTATAGCCTCTGCCGCGCGCGGCCAATCGCGCTGCGGAGCTGCCGACGCGTCATCAGTCTCCAGGCCGGGAGGAAGCTGAGAGGTTATCCGAGCCCGCCTAGCGTGGGCCGCTTCGCTTTCGCTTTCGCTTTCCCTTCAGGCCCGGGACACCGCCCGGCGCTCGGCGGGCCCGGAGCCGCCCCGCTGGGCCCAGCCGCGGCTCTGCCCGGCGCCACAACAGCCGGGGGCTCGCCGGCAGCCCGGCCGCGAGAGGGGCTGCTGCTGCGGTGGTGCCCCAGGCGCGGCCTGCCCTGTCCCGGGGTCTCTCCGGCCCTTGGCCTTCACCTCAGGGATGGAGGCGTCAAAGGCATGAGGTGGTACCGGTGCTCACCAGGCTCCTGTTTCTCACCAAAAAAAACGCCTCTCGTGGAGGATTTCGCAACCAGGGCTGGTATTACACCAACAGCCAACACTGGTACAGCCTGGCTGCCTTCCTTCTTGAACCTTGGCGTGCTTTCTGTCAAAGCCTGGGCATCAGCATCTCTGTCTGGTGGCTGGGGGATGGACTGACTCTGCCATTCGAGTGCAGCACAGGCTCCGTGATATCAAACACAAGAACCCAAAGGTCAAAGATACAGGTTTTCTGGCGCCTCTTCTGAAAACAACTAAGCACTATAGCCCAGCTAGGCTGGCTGCACCTCCAAACGGCCCCATAACGCTGCTTGGGGGAGAGATGTAGGGCAGCTTTGAAGAGCAGCATTAAGAAAACCAAGGTTAAAAAAGGGAAATGAACCATTGTTAAAGAGCAGGCAGATATTTTATGCACCTAGGAGCTTGTCTGCTTGTAGTTTACAGGTCATGTACTGCTTCAGTCACTGTTTCAGGCTGGGAAGCAGGTACACATATATTGTTTTCCATCCAGCTGTGTAAGTATTAAAAAGTTAAGAAACAGAAAAGAAAGGAAAGTCACTACTAGTGGAGAGAAAAAAGCAGTATCACAGAGCTCCTCTAACTGGGTCTCTTTAAGACTTGCCTTCTTAATACATCCCATTTAAAGACCTAACTTAAATCAGTAAAACATGTACGGAGAACATCCCCCACACAAAGGCAGAAGGTAAATCAGTAGACACTGAGCAAAACAAAAAACCTGCAAATACTCATTATCAGTCCCCACCAGACCAGCTCTGAGACGAGCTCGTGCTCCCTTTGCTGGCTGCCTGGTGAGCAGCACTGGTGGCCATGCAGCTGCTGTTGAGTGTTTTCACTGTGAGATAAGGGGACGCAGCTGCTGCCAGAGCCTTATCAGGGATCTCAGGGCTCTCACAGAAATAAGCCCTGACTGCTGCATCAGCAGCTGTGCTGGCATCGGGGGGTACTGCCCGACCCTCAGACTAGTCTGGCTCCACTCAGGTGAGCGATCCCCTTGGCTTGAGGAGGATTAATTACACAAATAGCTGATTGCAGGACATGGATCCTTTGTGCTGACATCCGGGTTCTGCCCTTTGGGACAGGAAACCCTGGAGATGACTCTGCTGTAACCAGCAATGCTTGGCAGACTTTCTCCATAAAGAGAAGCTGAACCACGAGTTTCTTCCACATGATGTTTCTACAATCTGTACTGTTTTGCTTAGAGCAGCCAAATCTTCCTCTTTTAGGGCACTTCTGGTTTTATTAGCAGAGAGAAATATTTAAGGAGTGGGTGAGGCCTGACGTGACCGAGGGGCTCCCAGCATTCAGGGGGATGAGGGCAGCCTGCTGCGCTTTGTGAGATGCAGAGATTTACAGCGGCTTCACCTTAGTTTTGCCTCCCTGTGCTTTCAAATCTACTGCCATAGATGTCCGAGGCGCACTTCCAGCCGGATCCACCACATCCCACTGGTTTTCCACGACTGCTCAGAGAAGTACCAGCTCAGAAACCACCATCACTGGCAGGGAGTGATGAGAGCAGTGGAAAAAGCCGGGCTGGGGTTTTCTGTGCCCCGAAAGACCCAGGTGTTTGCAGTTTTACACCCCCTTTTCGCGGGTGGGGTCATGAAACCTCAAACCCATCCCTGCTCCACGTACCGGCGGCGGGCCGGGCCGGGTGGGCGTGACCTGGCATAGGGGGCGGGGAGAAGCGATTGCGCCGGCGCAGAACGCAGCTGGGCGCCGCCATGCTGTACGGCAGGCGCATGCGCAGCGGTGCGGTGCCGCCGGAGCGGCGGCGGCGGTCCGTAAAAGGCGGCGGCGGGGGCAGCCCGGCCCCGTAGAGGGACGCGGGCGGGCGGGTGGTACCGCGGTATGGCGGAGGGTGGCGAGTCGATTGTGAGTGCCCGCCCTGCTGTGCTGCTCTGTCCCTGGGGCTGTCTCCTCTCCCGCTTCCCTGGGTCACCCCCCCCCCCTCCCCTTCGGTGCCGGTTTCCCCGGGGCTACCTCTCTCGGTTCTGGCTTTCTCCGGAGCGGTCGGTACCGGTGAAGATGCTGACCTGGAGGTGCCGGTGGGGTGCCCTTCCCTGCCTTGTGCTCTGGTACTCTTTATGCCCCGGTAGTGGGGTGTTCACTCTGAAGCCTAATGGTGTTCCTCAGTGCTGGCCACGCTGGTGCTGTTCTGTGCCGGCATTCCCTGCACTGGCAGGAGTCACCTCCGGGTGGCTGCAGCCATGGTCTCGGCAGGCTTCAGTGGGCTCCTACCCTGTGTTGAGCCCATGGGTCATGCCCTCGCTGGCAGTGCCAGTGGCTCTCACTCTTCCCTTTCTAATTGTGGAGCAGCTGTGAGCCCTGAGGGCTGCCCAGCACCACCAGCGGGGTGGGGGGGAGGTTGGGTGCCCCCCACTTTGGGAGCATGTTAGGGTTACCTATCCCTTAGTGAGAACCTGCTGCTTTGACTCCAGATCCTTGAGGACTACCTGCTGGTGGAAGATGTGCCTCTGCTGGAGGAGATGGCTGAGGAGGATGAAGAGCTTGACCTGTATAACGAGATGACCTTTGGGTTAGGTAAGATCTCAGGGGCGCTCCAGTGTCGGGGAGATTAGTCAGCACCCAGTGGGGTGAGGAGGATGGAGGTGTGGGGGTGAAGAAGGTGTCCTCCTGCCTGGTGAGGAGCTGGGTTGGGAGCAGGAACCCCGGTGGGCACTGCCCAGGCTCTCACCCACCCTGATGTGCTCTGCTTCCCCCCTCCAAGACCGAGACTCCACTGAGGAGGATGCCGCAAAACCCTTGATGCCTCCAGAGACAAGCCCTGAACTGGCCAAAGCGGTGGTAGAGGAGATCGAGGCCGGGGATGAACTGGGGCTCCAAGTGGCTGAGCAGCTTGAGGAGCTGGGAGAGCCCCAGGAGGACGGTGGGATGGAGCTGGAGGCTGAGTTGGAGGAAGAGGAGGAGGAGCTGGGGACTGAGGAAGACCAGGAGTCCTGTGAGGAGCCCAATGACCTGGGAGACCCAGCGGTGATGAGAGCTGTGCAGAGCAAACCCACACTGGAGGTGACGTGTGAGCGGAGAGGGAGGGGACCCACGCCTGGCTGGTGGGCAGAGGGGCTTGCAGGGACCCACTGTTCTCCCCTCCATCCCCACCCCTGTGGGTCCTGCCCCATGGAGGGCACCTGCCTAAGGAAGGAAGATCTGCCATGCCAGGGCTGGGTATGTCCCTGTAACCTCTTCTTTGCTTGCAGAGCCAGGACTCAGCAGTGCTGGACAGCAGGATTGGTGCTTGCTGGGCAGAGTTTGGCAAAGAGGATGTGGTAAAAATGTTCCCTCCCATCCCATAATGAGGCTGCGTGGTTCCTGTAGTGTCCCTTGCCTCCCTCCTCCTGTCCTCCTTCCCTGCGCTGACCACCTCACTGTTTTTCAGCTGGCAATGGATCCTGTGGTGTGGGGGTCCTGCCCTGGCAGCATCCCACCCCACCACATGCTGGAGGTGGGTATCCCCAGCCAGGCCCTCGGGGAGCAGCTGAGGGCTCCCCAGTACCCTGGGCCAAGGGTCATGCGGGTGATTTGGGGTGACTGGGGGACCTCCGAAGCCTCATCGTGGGTCTGGAGGTGCACAGATGTGTCTCTTGGGTGATAAGGCTGTGGGTGGAGGTGCCCACCCTAAAGCAGAGCCTGGGTTTGAAGGCAAAGCTGTTGAGTCTGGGGGGCTGGGACCCCCATGCTGGGTGTCCCCATGGATCCCCTGCTGTTGCACACTGCCAGGATGGGAGCCTGGCAGGTGCATGGTCTGCTTGAGCAATCACCAAAGGTTTTGGTGAGCTGCCTGATGCTGGGGGAACTAAACTGATCTCAGCTGGGCCCCGTTCCAATCTTCTGCTGCCTCCTCCTGCAGGATAAAGCCATCCTCCAGGTTCTGGAGGGGCCCCCACCATCCCCCAATGTGGCCCTTGACTTCCTTGGCCCCACTGTGCAGAGGGGCTACGGGGGGTCTCCCCGGCTCAAGCGCCCTGACTTAAGACTGGTGTCTCCCAAGTCCTTCCCCCAGCGCTTTCTCCAGCAGGTAATGGTTTTCAGGGGGCTCTTGCATCCCCTGTGTCTCTGCCCTGCCCTTCCCAGAGGTGCAGATTTAAGAACAGGCTTGTTTCAGCATCCCCTCCTGTCTCCTGCCCTGCAGCAGCCTCCTCTGATGCCTCGCTCCCCATGCTCCCCTCGGCCCTTCACACCGGCTCACAGACCCTCTCCGTTCTTCGCTTCTAACCAGGTAATGCAGTGGGCTGCGAGCCACTGATGTGTCCCCTCTGAGGTGGCCCTGAAGCAGCAGGGGATAGGGACGGTGCCTCCCCAAAGCTCTGCCATCCGGGACAGACTTTTCAGCTGTATCTAGTCCTGAGCACCCGTGTCTGGTGTCTTGCCATCGGGGAAAGTGGAGTCACTGGTGTAGCTGTTGCTTCATAAACCCATTTGTCCTGATGTCCCCACAGGACCTGCGCCGGGCATGGTGTTGTGCTTGGTGTCCTGCTGCAGCACTGGTGATGGACCTGGGGCACACAGTCCCTGGTGACACCCGGGTCCCCTTGTCTTGCTCAGCTATAAATAGCAGGATCCTGGGGGGTATCACCTTGCCGTGGTGTCCTATGTGTCCCCTCCATGCAGGGAGAGGGTGGCCTGTGACGATGGGAGCCAGAAGCCAGCACAGAGCTGGCAGACACCTCTGGGACCCTTGGAGGGCTCAGACACTTGATTGCTTCTCTCTCCCTCTCCAGACCACAGGGTACGTGTCTCCGAGCTCTTTCCAGCCAGTATCACCCAGTATCAGCAGCCCGCCACGGTCTCTTGCCACGCACTTCGGTCCCATGTCTCCCTCTTTGGACCCTGCTCTCTTCTTCAGTCCGTCGGCCAGTGGCCAGCTGAACCTCAGGTAGCAAGATGGCGAGTGGGGTGCCCAGGTGGGACCGGAGGAGCCCCACCAAGCAGCTGATGGGGTGTCCCTGCTCTGGGGATGGCTCTAGTGTGGGTGCTGAGCCCCCTGACCCCCGTCTGGTCTCCTTTGCAGCCTGCCCAGCCACATGACCCAGCTGCACCCCCAGCACCAGCGGATCCTGACCCAGAGGCAGCAGCAAGGCGGGCAGGCGCAGAGGTAAGGGGGTCCCTGGGGAGCTGCAGGGTGGTGGGGGGGCTCAGGGCCATCACAGCAGGCTGCGATCCTCTCCTGTGCCAGCATCTCCCCCAAGAAGCTGTGGTCTCCTAAAGTGGACCCTTATGCTGGGCTGATGACTTCCAAGGAGAAGGACTGGGTTGTCAAGGTGGAGATGATCCAGCTGCAGAGTGAGAACATGGATGATGACTACTACTACCAGGTGAGCTCCTGCTGGCAGCACCGGTGGCTTATTCTGCTCCTCGGGGCTTGGGACTTCATCTCTTTGGGAGCTGGAGGGTGCCAGGGCTGGTGGTGCCTCCCCTCCTGGCTACACGTGTTGTTACAGACATACTACCACCGGCTGGAGCGCAGACAGGCTGAGGAGGAGCTGCTTGGTGGGCGCAACAAGCAGGAGCCCCCCAAGCTGGTCACACCCTTCATCCAGAAAGTGGAGACATACAACTCTGGTGAGGGGCTGGGGTGGGCGGTGGGGGGCCAAGCGAGGGCTCACAGGACGTGGTCTCACCATATCCCATCTCTCTCCCAGTGGTGCGCATCGCGGGCTCGCTGGGACAGGTCGCGGTGTCCACTTGCTACAGCCCTCGCCGGGCCATTGATGCTGTGCACCATGCCCTCGTGGAGGAGGTAGATGAGGGGAAGCTGGACTGGTTGGTGCTCTGGATGCCCGGAGATGCCACTCTGAGCTTTCCCCAGGCCCTGGAGCAGCTTTAGGAGCTGCTGTGACCAAGTATGGTTGCTGCCCCATGCTGCAGGACGGGGCACGCAGTTGGAGCAGGTGCCACCTCAGCAGTGGCAGCTTGTCCTCTGCTAAGGGGTGGGATGGGGCTCCGGGCAGTCAGAGTTGGCCGTGGCCTCCCTTTGGGGTTGCTCTGTATCCTCTGATCCCCAGGGAGCAGCTGGCCCACCACTCTGCCAGCAGTGGTGTCTGGTGCCGGCTGTAACTGTTGTGCCTTCATTTGTCCCCTCCTGAAGGCTGCGGGGAGCCACCGGCTTCGGGCGCTGCACAGGATTGAGAAGGTGAGCAAGCTGCAATTTCGGGGCAGGGCAGGATGACGCAGACACTCAGCTTTCATCCAAGGAGCTCTGGGAGGGGACATCTATCTGGGCAGGGGTCCTGCACAATCAATTGGTAGAGGATGCTTCAAGCTGCCCCCCTGTGCAATTTCTCCAGCTCTTCCTACAGCTGCTGGAAGTGGAGGAGATGCAGCGGAAGATGTCCCTGGCCCTGGAGGAGCAGCAGCCCTGCTGTCAGGTGCAGAAGAGCCAAGAAGTGGAGCGTATCTACCAAGCCTTGAAAATCAGGGCTTGCAGCAGCAACGAGTGAGTTTGTCATGGGGAGAGGGGAGTGGGGAGCATGTCCTGGTCCTTGCAGGGCTCAGATGGTCACAGAGGAGTAGTTCTGGGTGATGGTGATCTGGGTGATCCTGTCTTCTGTGTGTCACCGTGGCCTGTGCTGACCCTACCCATGAGCCTCGTCCTCCACTAGAGCTGATGCTGGTCCTTCTGAATAGGCAGAGATGCCGCAGGTCCCTGAGCCTGTGTCAATGGGGAATCTTTGTCCCCAGGGAGGCAGAGGATGAATTCCTGCAACTGCTGTGTGTGCAGAAAGGCAAGAAGCTCACAGCGCGGCTGCTGCCCCACCTGACCCAAGAGCAAGCGGAGAAGATCCTGCTGACCATCACCCACCACCTGCCCTTCCTCATGAAGAAAGATGTGCTGGACGAGGCGAGCACCTCCAGCCAGGGCAGGGGCATCCCAGGCTGCCTCCCTTCCCTGTTGCTCTTGCAGGGGGTCCACCCTGGGCAATGGGGGGGACCCATCTTGCTGGGTCCCAGCATGGCCAGGAAGCTAGTGGGGTTGACATGAGGCAGGAGCCTTGTTCCTTCCCTAAGGAGGTGGAGAAAGGTCTCCAGGAGGGGTTAAAGCAGGTCCTGCTGGCAGTGTCCCCCCAGGGTGGTACAGCATTGACCCTTGTGTCCCCCCCACCAGGTGTTGGGATGGGGCTCAGGGATGGGGCTGTGGCCGTGGTGGGTCAAACAGTCTCAGATCCCTGCTCTCCCCTCTGCCCTGCCCAGTCTCTCTCCCTGCTCTACAGCCCATTGAACGAGGTGGTGGGCAGGATGACCTTCAGCAAACTCATCGAGGTCCTGCAGGAGATGACCAGGCCTCTGCCTGAGTCCCCTGAACTGCCCCTCACCATGGCCTTGAAGAATCAGGTAGGTGGTCCCAAGGAGGGGGGGCCTCGGGGTGCCACCACCACCAGCCATGACACTCCTCCTGCTGCTTCCCCACAGTTTGGGATCTCCTTGCTCTACTCCCTGCTGAGCCACGGTGAGAGGCTGCTGTCCTCTGATGTGCCGCTGGAGCCGCGCGGTGGGGACTTCGAGATGTGGTGAGGGGCTGTGCAAACAACGGGCTTTGGGGTTTGCCGGCTGGTGGGGTGCTCACCCCCTGTGTTGATGCCCCCAGGACAGACATGGTGTTCCTGGTTGCTCGGGAGCTGTCACAAGTGCCCAGGGCCTTGCTGGTGGAGCCTCTCTTCTTGCCTAGCAACCTTCTCTCGCTCTTCTGCCGCTACCTGGACAAGCAGACCGTCCACCACCTGGAAGCCAAGATGGAGTGAGTATTGCCTGGCATGGCTCCCTGCTGCAGCCAGGGATGCCTCAGATGCCACAGATGACATCGGAGGCTCACTGCTTCTGTCCCCTTGGGGACCACATTGGACACAAGTCTCTCAACCTCCACAGGGCTGAGCTGATCCTTGTGGCTTTGCTCCTGTTTTTAGCGATCCTGGGACCATCCTGGCTGATGCTGGGTTTTGCATTTGCAGTCAGGTTCACCACACCTTGATGGCACGTCCCTGTGGGATGAAACAAAGTGGGGGGGGTGCTAAGCTTGAGGGAACCCTCCCAGCAATTTAGCCAGCAGCTCTGGGGCACGCTGGGGTGGTTGGGCAGGCAGGCTCCAGGCAGCTGCCAGCAGTGTGTGTGTGTGACAAACTGATGCTCCAACTTCCTCCTGTCCCTGCAGGTGCTCCCCGCTGCTGTCGGAGGCTGCCATGCCGTGTTGAGCCCCGGGAGCCGGGGACGGGAGCCGGGAACGGGCAGGGCCCAACGCTGTGACTTTGAGTTTCAAAGCGAACACTTACCCTGGTGCAGGGCACTCTGGGTGAACCGGGCACTGGCAGGGCCGGCGCTCGAGGGCGGATGCTGACCTGCCCTGGTGCCTGGGAGCACAGCACGGGGAGGCTGGTAACTTATTTTGGCCTTGTACCCAGCAGCAGTGAGCACTGGATCATGCCAAGTGTCAAGGCGGGGTCTGCACAGGGGCACTGGGAGCACTTGGGGGTGAGTGACTTTTGTGTACAGCACTTGAAGTAAAATAAAAAGGTGATTAATGAGCTTCTCCGACTCCTGTGGGCAGCTTCTGCTGTAAGCATAGGGATCATGGAGACATCACCTGGGCATGGAGACTCCTGGTTGGGGATGGTGGGGATCCAAGTGCGCAGTAAAGGGAAGGAGAAGCAGGGAGGGATGCACAGAGGACCCAGAAGGAGGTTAAAGGGGGATGGAGGAGAAGGCAATGTGCTCAGAAGGGAGTGGAGGGGATCAGAGGACCCATCTGTCTGGGGACAGAGGGGAATTGAGCCCCCGGGGAGGGGAATGGGCTGGAAGAAAAGGGATATGGTGGGGAAGAAGGAGTTGGAGCTTGCCCTGAGGGGAAGGGAAAGATCTGTGTATGCAGAAGGGCACATCTGGGTGTGCATGGGAAGGATATGGAGTATGATACGGAGTATTGTGAGCACACAGGGGTGGGTAATAAAGCACCTCTTCTCTCTGCTGAGCTCTCAAAGGGTAATTAGTCTAAAGGCTTGCAGACATAGTCATGATGAAGTTCCTTTGGAGCGCCTTGAGCCTCTTTGACCATGACTACCCCAAGCTGACCCTCACTTCTGCATCTAGGGCTGAGGGAGGGTGTGCCTCGGTGTAACATCTGGTGTCACTGTAGAAATCTTTGTGGCTCCTGCCTGGCTAGTATGGTGAATATAGTGGGATTTCCCCTAACCCGATGGGACATCTGAGCCTAGGACACCTCTGCTTAAGCACCTGGATGTCTGTCCATCCAGAGGTCTGAACTTGACACCCAAAGCCTGGTGTATATTCAGAAGAGATTTGTACCAGACAGTTGTCTCATCTGCAGACTGATAGCTTGTGCCCAAGCTCCAACCCTGTGTAGATGAAAGTAGATGAAACTATTCCTTTAAACTGTTGGGCAGGATTTATCTCCGCTGCTTATCAAGACAGCTCACATCTTGGCTTCTGACACACACTTCAGAGTAGCAGCTGAGATGCCTGAATACTGCTGTACAGAGACAAGAAGTGCTGCAGATGCGCTGCAGGACCTAGAGGGCACTCCTGCCCTTCGTGCTGGAGGCAGGGTGTAGGCTCTTGATCATCTAAAATGGTGTGAGGTCCCGCTGGAAGGAGCTCCAGGATCATTCTGGCACTGCCTTTGGCATCCTGATGCCTGTCCTGCTCACTTTGGTGTCCTACAGCCTCGGCCTTTTCTCTGCCCTCAAGACTGGTTTTGCCAAAAGCAGGTTCAAAACCTTCTCCATTTACTTCTCACTTTCTTGCTGAAAAGCTCTTCTTTGGGACAGCTGTGTTCATCCACTGCTATGTCACTTCAAAAGAGTGACTCTGGCAGGTTGTCAGCAGGGTGAAACCCATAGTTTCAAATTCACTGAGGCAATCTGGGATGAGACCTGCATGGTGACCCACCTGCAAGCCAAAGGATGCACCTTGCCTCTACAAACCTTAGAAACAATTTCAGATAGAAGAGAACTAGCAGCTGCTCACTGATTTGTAGGAAGAGAGGACACCAGTGAGTCCTTCAAGATAAAGATAAGCTGTGTTATGTTTTCAGTTTGTGACGGAGCAGAGTGCAGGCCTAGCACAAGTGCTCCTTGCCTGAGAGCCAGCGTGGATGAAGGAAGGAAGTGCAGCGTGGTTGCAATCATGTATGAAACCAACTGCTCCAATGTCGAAGGGTTGGGGGTCTCTACTAGACTTTGCTGCTTTGCAGGAAACAGATGAGCCAAAAGAAGGAAAATCTGTCTCTTGGTTACTCTTCCGCAACCGAGGGGATCTGCAGCACCCAGCGGCTCCCCTTGGTGCTTCCCACCCGGAGAAGGAGACCCTCTCCCTGGGGCACCACCTGGTGAGTTAATTCAGCTGAGGGGTGTCAGGCAGGTCAGGGGCCTTGTCTGGTTTATTCACATTGGGATCTTCTCCCTTAACCCAAAGCTGATGGAAGTCCGGGGTGTCTCACCTGGCTCTGCTTTACCTACTGCCCTGCCCAGCTCCTCCTGGCACTGTCCTGAAAGAACCACCAGCCCCATGGAGTGGTGGAGACCCATCACCATGAGTGAGCGACTGGACTGCAGGCTGTCACTGTCTCAGGGATACGGGGCTCATCCTGGGATGTCTTCAGGGTATGGGATTCATCCTGGGCTGCAGGGAAGAATAGTTCAGGTTTGCACAAGAGTTGTTACTGGACATTTAGGAGAGGAGTCAAAGTTGGGGAGAAGGAGGGATTGAAGTTGTTTGTGGCAGTGTCACCTCTCCTGGGCTGCTCCTGAAAATCCTGGAGCTGAACAAGTGGCCATCCTGGTCAGGGTGTGGAAGGGGTGGTGGCTGTCCTGTTCGAGGTGTTGAGGGAACTCTGGCCATCTTGGTCAGGGCGCTTGAGGGGGACCACAGCTGCCTTGGAGTCTGGGGATCCTAGGGAGGGTGGCTGTGGCCATCTTGGTTGGGGCATCCATGGTGTCTGGATCAGGGCACTGAGGGGTTGGTGGCCATCTGAGCTGGGACACCGGGTCTCGGTTGGGGCCCCTCAGCTGAGTGGACCATGGGGTCTCAGCTGGGGCACTGAGAGGACCAGGACTATCTCCACTGGGGTACTGAGGGGACTACAGCCGCCTCTCTCGAGGCACTGAGGGGACCATGGCCAGCTTAGTCCCTGAGGGGACTACGTGGGGGCACCCGTCCTTGACGCCCTCCCCTCGCAGAGGCCTCCGCCGCCCCCCCAAGCTCCCTCAGGCCTGGGCTCGCCCAGGGGCCACCCCCACTCCCCCCTCCGCCTGTGCAATGGTACGGCCCGGAGAGCCGCCCCGCCCCGCCGCCGAGCTCGTGGCCGTTTCCATGGGGACGGAGAGACGCCCGCCAGCGGAGAAAACCGGCGGCGCTCATTGGCTCCACGTGTCGGGGGGGCGGGGCAGGCGGAGGCACCGCCCAATCCGGAGGCCGCCCGCCTCCACGGCCCCGCCCCGCGGGTTAAGGCGGCGGCGGCGGTTTCCGGCGCGGCTGTCGCAGGCGGAAGCGGGGGCGGCGGCAGCGCGGACATGGCGTCGGGCGGCGCCTGCGGCTCCCGCTCCCCCTCCCCGGCCGAGCGCCTCCCCCCGCCCTTCCCCGAGCCCCACGGCGGCGACAGTGATGCGCCGGGGGCGGCCGACAGCGACACGGAGGGCGAGGACATCTTCACCGGCACCGTGAGTGCGGGCCGCGGGCGGGGAAGGGGGGGGGGGTAACGCACGGGGGGTAGGCCCGGCCCGGCCCGGCCCGGCTGTGAGGGAGGAGCTGCGGGGCCGGGCCCGGCGGTGCCTGCAGGTGGGCTCTTCGCTGAGGGGCGGCCTGGTGCCTGCAGGCAGCGGTGTGGCATCCTCTGGGTTTGGTTAAAAGGAAAGAGAAATCCCCAAAATAAAAAGAGGTATGTGTGATGCTCCTGGGCTCTTGCTCCTGCAGGGACCCTGGCATCCCCTCCCTCCCCGAGAGCCCCTTAAGCGACTTGGGTGGCTGTGAAGGGGTGCCGTGGGGGCCAGGTGGGTGCCCAGGGGTCAGGGAGCAGGCGGCTCCCTTGGCTGCGGGATTGTGAAACGGCTTGTGCCAGGCCGGTCTCTGTTTCCCCGGGGTTATAACCTGTCAATTCTTGCAGAACCCAAGCGTCTCAAAGGACCCCGTCAGTGTGAAGATGTCCCTGCGTGGCTTGGGCACAGCTCTGGGGGCAACTGCCTGCTGCTTGACACCCTCCCACAGCAGGGTCAGAGTAACTCATGAGCGGGTTGTCTCACTGGTTTAAAACCTGGTGGCAGCCACAGCTCAGTGTCTTTGCTGCACAGCTTGTGAGCCTTCACAGGGAAAAGCCACATCTTCCTTCTTCCAGCATCAGCTCTTGTCCGTTCACCATCCAGAGGGTCCTGGTGAGGCTGACGTGGTGGTTGCTGCCTTCAGTTGGGTACTGGGAGATGAACCTCTCTCTGCAGCGGGGTGAGATGACAGGAGGTATCTGATGTCTCCCACTCATGGTGAGGAGGCTCACCAATGCTTTGGTGTCCTCCCTTGCCTTGTACTGGCACAGTTGGCTGCAGGATGGTCTGGAAAGGTTTGATGATACTTGTTCAGCAAACCAGGTCACTGTGTTGCTGCATAAATTCCCTGCTGAAGGTGGAGGTGTGAATGGTGAAGGGTTTCAGCTCCTTGTTTCTAATAGTGTCCTGTGCATGAATCCCTGGTTGCTGAAGGCTGTTGGCATTAACTCATACCAGCTTTGGCCAGCTGCGCTGGTGTTTGCTCCAGACAGTGACCAGCAGACAGGAGGGGAGTTAAAACACTGGCTGGAGTTTTCCTAAGCTGAATCCTTCCCCAGTCAGCCGCTGGCCTCAAGTTCTTGCGCTTGGTGTCTGCACCGAGCGAGGATCTCTGGTAGAGGGATCGCAGAGGCTGCCTCCTCCAGCAGTCTGGTTGCTTGAACACTGCAGGTACTAGGGTTGATTTCCTAAGCTCTGTGAGCTGAGGCTGGTCATGTTGTCCCCTGCGAGGGCTGACACCGTGGCCTTTGCCTGCCTCACCCAGGCTTTTTCCAGCCTGCCTGCTCCTGCCCGCAGGGCAGTAGTTGGTGTTTCTGGCAGGAAGCTCTCCAGAAACCTTCACCTGTCTGCAGTTTCCCAGCCCTGATGAAAACATGGCTGGGCTCAGGCAGGCCTTGAGCAGACGACCATGGCCACAAACACGTGAACCCGCCTGCTGCTGGGAACGGAGCTGGCCTGGCCAAGCTTCTCCTGCTACCGGCACAAAGCTGGAGTTGTCTCTGCCTGTCTCTGCCCCACTTCTGGTGGAGCTCCTGCCCTGGTGCTGCCCTGGTGTCCTTGAGCCCTGCTTGCTCAGCAGCAGGCTGTCTTCTGCTGGTGGCTTAGCAGCAGGGAACAAGGCAGATTTGGGGAGATGTGGGTAGATTTTGCCCCATGTGAGCCTGTGAGGATGAAACTCTTGTATTGGTCTGGACAAAACAGAGCAACAAGGTCATATGTTTTGAAAATAACATGGGAAAGTGCAACCCTGGTCTTGCAAGAAGATGCTGGTTCCTCTGGCTGGCACCAGGGTATGGTGATGGTCTTGAACTTCTCGGGACCTTTCTTTGTTGAAGAAATGGAAGATGTAGTAGGTGGCTAGTTGCTTTGTGGTAGAGACAGCCTATGAAAACAGATGAGTGCCAACTGCCGCAAGCTTTCATGCAAATAAAGCGACCCTTCGCCAAAACTGGAGTCTGTTAAGCTAAAGCAGCTTATCAGGTGCTTAGTGTTGTTGAAGCAACTGTTATAACTAATACTTGTCTCTTCTTTGCGACCCAGTGGCTTTGCTTGTCTGTCTGCCCTTGAGCCTTAGCAAAACACTTTCTGTGAAGCAGGAGAGTCGGGCTGGTGAGGCAAATCTACCCAGCTGCTGGCGTTCAGGTGGCTTGACAGTGCTTAGCCGTCATAGAGTACCCAGCAAAGGAGTGTTTGGATCTGACACAAATGTAACTGGAGCTGGACCTCATCAGTTGATGAAGTTTGGATCCCTGTGTGACCACAGTCCTCTCTAGGACTGTCCTCAAGGGCCAGCTCTTCTGACACAAGGCCTGCTTTCCTGTAGTAAGCATCAGGCTTTCGCTGGGGGATCTAGGCAGCTTCTGCCTGCACACGTGATGGTTGGGGTGTGCTAAATCAGGCCTCTGAGATGGCGGGTGTTGTGTCATGGGCTGATCTAAAAGAGGCCGTGGCTCTTCTGCAGTAGCAGATGGAGAAGTAGGAACATGACGTGGTACTTTCATAGTCTCAGAAACTAAATTTAAGGCAGAGTGAGAACTGGTCACGGTAGAAAAGCACATAGCCCTTTTCTGCGTTTGGGAGCTGGGAGACTCATTAGGGAAACTTCAGAGGCCACCTTACCTTGTCCATCTAGAGTGGGGTTTGCTTACCAGCTTGAAGAGCTCCTGCAGAAACAGGGGATCTGAGTGAGATGCGCTATAAATGTCCCTAACATAGGTCGCTGGTGGTGGTCGCCCTCTTGTTGGCTTGGGCACTGACTGGACGAAGTCCCTGTGGTGGTAGTACTTTTGTTGACTTGGGCACCAGTCTGAAGGACCCTGTGGTGGATCTGGGTGTGATGTTTGGCGTGGGTGGCTCTGCTCCCCACCCTCCATCACTAGCAAATATCTCACTAGCTCATGCCTATAACCGTTGTGATCCAAGCTGGGAGCAGTCCCAGCTTTCTCCTTCAGGAAAACATCCTAAAATATGGGAGGACTCAAATGGCACTGGTGTTTTACGTACCCAAAGACTCGAGCCTACCTCAAAGAGGAGCTGCATTGGCACTGCTCTCTGTGCTCCTTCAGGAGCAGTACGAACTGATGATGTTTCCTTGCTGAAGAAAGTAACAAGGAGCCTGTTGGTTCGGAGTCGCTGTTAATAGTGCTCCATTTACTGGTTGTCAAAGACCTGTTCTGTTCTCCGCTAAGACGTTAAAGAATAGCACTTGCTGTCCAATTCTTGCTTGGAATAACTTGTACTTGCTTGTCTGCCTGCAAAATGAGGGAGGATTCGTGATACCAGCGTCTGTAGCGCTTGCCTGCAGCAGAGATGCAGAAATAGTTTTGCCTTGTGGAGGGGTAGACTGGTTGGCGTACAAGCTCTCGAGTGGGCTTTCACCTTGTCCCCCAGCCTGGCCCCAGTGGCCAGGACGGTCCCTGTCAGCGAAGCTGCATGCCCAAGGGGCTGTTTGCTGTGACAGGATCAGCTGTGTTGTAAGTCCCGGCCCTGGGGCTCAGGGCTGGCTTGTCCCAGCTAAGCTGTACATAGTGAGCGTGAGCTTTGGGTCACAAAGCATGGTGTGCAAGACTTTGCCAGAGTCACTTTGCAAAACACAGAGAGCCATGGCTGGCTTTAGTCCAGCTGTGACAGCCTTGCCTCTGCTGTGAGCAGTGTTGTAGGAGGGGACGGTGCGGCTCCATGAAGCCGTCTCCCAGCAGTGCCGGGGCAGCGGAGTCCGTGAGCTCCTCTGGCACCACTTGGAAGTGAGCTGCTGTGTTGAAGCACGGCCTTGCTGCCTTCGTGCAGGCCCTAACCAGCCCTCTAGGGAAGGACAGCTTGGCTCGTGGTAGCAGTTGAACTGCTAGCACAAGTTAAGCTGCTGACAAGGCTCCCGTGGTCCCTGGCATCTTGCCTTCGGGCAAGCAAATCACCGCAGGTCTCTGCCGCCGGCGGTGACAGTTTGGCTTTCCCAAGGGACCTCCTGTCAGCAGCGTGCTCAGCTCACTACGGTTAAGCACAGGAGGCTCTCTAGTGCTGCCCACCTACCTTGAGGTGGTGTTAGTGCTGGTGTGCAAGTCACTACCTGGAAATGGCATGGCTGGGTGTGTTACGGGCATTGTAAACAGGAGCTCTTCGTGTACTCGACTGCCTACTGCTCCTGACACCTGTAGTGGAAGGACTGGGGTTGTGACGATTGGCCAGTGGGCTGGCACATCCCAGTGACCTGATAGCTGCTCCCGTTCTCCTAAAAATCGGGGTCGAAACCGGCTCTGAAGTTTCGCATGACACTTGGTGTCCCTAACGGCTCAGATGCCTCAGTACAGCCTTGCTGGCAGAGGTCATAATGCTCAGGGGTGGGTGCAAGGGAAGCAGTCTGTGCTGTCCTCCGGCCACTCTGCTCACACAGTAGTGACCCTGTGTGGCAGCAGCTAGGAAGGTGAGCTGTTTGGTCCTCCAGCCTCCATCCCTCAGTGTAAATGACCTCTTGTTTATGTGTCTTTAATTCTCTTACAGAGCAAGCCCGCGGCACTGAAAAGGGAATCTCTTCTCCCTGTGAGCAGCACCTCCAAAGAGAATGGGGTTCGTGTAGAGCAAGATGATCAGGACTTATTTGCAGGTGGGTCTGTATCTGCTGGGTGTTTACTGGGGCTTTCTGAACTCTAAGCCTGGAGTGATCTGGTTTTAAGCATGACATGGAGGTCATGGGTATTTCTGGACTATCACAGGCCCTTATCTCAAACTTGTGTTCCAGCCTGCTCTGGAAGCACTAAGCTCTGGTGGTGTTTTTGGGAAGGTCGGAGTAGCATAATCATGCAGCAGGATTAACTGTTTGGAAGCTGAAGAGGATTGAAATGGGATTTGCTTTAGTTTTGTTGCCTTAAACTGTAAGGTGGTGAGTGTCTTCTCAGAGTTAAAAGACTTTTGTTCTCTACCTTCTCCCTCCATGCAGGTGGAGGAAGCATCTCTAGTAGAGATGTGGCTGTTGCCAAGGAACAGGAAAGATAACACCCCTCAGCAGAGGAAAATGAGGAGGGTCAGGCCTTCCCCAGCTCTGGTGTGGCGGGACACCTCTGGCAGAGGCATCTCAGAGTCAATTCTGGAGACACCTGCTAACAGATGGAAGTTTTTACTTCCTCTGAGTGGTGAAATGTACTGGGAAGGAGCCTGCTTTCTAGGCTGTCCTACGTGCTGTGTAAAAAAAGTCCAGCTTGCCTTTAGCTGTTCTAGGGTGCAGCTCCTCTGGCATACAGCAAGGAGGTGATGCCTGGCTCCTTCTAGAACAAGAAGTTCATTGGATTAACTTAATGTTCTCCAGCAGGATTGATCAAATGCTCTTAGTGCAGTGAAGATGCATTGAGTCATGCTCTTCCCAATGCTTACAGGTGTCGTGCCTATGGATTTATTTTTTTTTTGCTAGTTAAGACTATTGTTGCTCCCTAGAGCCTATGAACTTCTCTGAGAATATTGAAATTACCTTTCCGGAAACCCAAAGTAGAGACGCTGACCCTTGTGAACTTCTCTTGACAGATGCTACTGTAGAGTTGTCTCTAGACAGCACGCAAAACAGCCAGAAGAAGGAACTGTCCAAAGCATCCAATCCTGCCCCCTCGTTAGAAGTAGCTGCAAGCTCTTCTTCTAGAAACCCTCCAAAGAGCTATGAGGAGGTGAGAATTGCTCTGAGCTTTCCAACTTGCCCTGCTGGTTTCAGACTGTAATTGGCAGGAACCTGTCTGTTTACTTAGTTGTAAACATGCATCTTAAATTATGCAATTAATGTAATTGCCATGTTGGATGCCCTGGCTTGTATCTCAGGCCATCAGTCTGGGACTGATACCGCTGAAGTGGGGTTCAGATCAGCCTGATGGAATTCTTGCTTGTGTTGTGGTGCAGACTGCTTCCAAAGCTGAAATAGCAAGCAGCTGATCTGGTCCTGTGCATCTGAGCTCTGACTCGGACCTCTAGAACGCTGTATTGTCGCAGATGGGGCAAGTGGTATAGCTGCTTTTGTCCATGTTTTTAGAAGAAACAGTCTCCCAGGTGACATGAGAGCACAAGGACCTTAAGTGGAACTTGTAGTCTGGTTGCCAAGCCCAGTTAATGAGGTGGTACTTGGCCTAAATCTGGGTTTTCTCCTGTAGAGAGACAAACTATCTTGGAGACAAGGAAAGTGCTCCTTTTCTGCCCCAAGCCCCGCTGAGCTCATGAGGATGGACTCCATAGTGCCATCAGGAGTAGTGTCTCAGTCTGGCTTCAGACTGGCTTAAGTGAAGGAGCAATGCAGAACTAGGCCAGGATGCTGAGCTGATCAGTGAACTGATAAGCTGTCACCTTCAGGTTCATATACCAAAGGCCATTTGAGGCCAGTCTCAGCTGTGCTTCGCCCAGTCCTTTAGCAGCATTCCACTAACGAGGCACTGCAATGCTTGCTAAGCAAGCCTGAAGCCTCTGTGGTCTGTCAGAGGCAGTAGTGCTGGTACAGCTGCCCACCGGCCTTTAGCAAAGCAGGATATGACAAGACCTGTTCAGACTGAGTCTGCCTGTTGCTATCCATCTCTGTGTGCCTACACAGTACAGCTTACCTTCTGCACAGGTTCAGTATCTTACGCTGTTTCGGATGAGAACTGAAGTTATGATGTAAAAGAGCCCAAAGGGAGCTATCTTGTGCCGAGCTGAGGCTGGACTCAGCAGAGTTTCACCTTGGGGCTGAGCAGTCTGAGCAGATAGCGGTGTAGTAAGGACAAATCCAGTTTGGGATCCTTGGGACATGTAGCCTGGACACAAGTGAGAAGCTCGAGGGCTTTATAGAATGGCCATGGCCAGACTGAGGTGCCAAAGACGCCCGGGCAGTGTGACAAGCTCACCGCAGTGTGTGGGACTTCACAGTTTGGGGTGGTTTGAAGCCTGGCTTTCTAGTTTTAACTTGCTGTCCTTGTGTGCTTCATCCAAACAGCTGGAAGAAGAGGAACAGGAGGACAAATTTGAGCTGACTGTAGGAGTGAGTGACCCAGAGAAAGTTGGTGAGTTAATGTCCTGTCCTGCTGCGCAGTGAAACACAGTTAGACAAGCTTGGCTTGGCAGTAGGACTGAATGCAGCTGGCACCTTCATGTGCCACAGCTCCAGCTTTTGAGCTGTCTCTGCAAGCGCAAACTTGATCCTGGAGTAACTTCTCCAAGACTTCTTCCAACATCTCGAAGTAATGAAGCTACACAAAGCAAAATGCCTAGGTCCCAAACGAGCGAGGCAGAAGCAGGTTCTAGAAGGCCAGGGGCTTCAAAGGCAGGCAGCAAGGAGTGGGTGTTCTGGGAGGGGGAAATGTGATGTAGCAGAGCTTGGTGTCTGGAACTGTGGTGACCAACTTGACTTGACTGCCAGTCAGCACTGTCCTGTGTAGGCTGGCAAGGGGGAGGTAAAACTGCCTTAACCTAAAACTGAGTGTATTATTCCATGCTCTGGCACCTTTCCCTAGCAGCTGTGCTTGCCAGGGAAGCCGCTCTGGCTTCAAACTGAGAAGCAAGAGGGTTTCTCTCTGATGAAAGTGGGGATCAGAGGAACTTGGCCAGCTACGTGGCAGTCCTGGGGGGCAGAGAACCCACGGTAACATCTGATCCCAGCCAGCGGAGCAGCCTCGTGAGTGGCAGCTTGTTCTCGCTCCGTGGCTTGTGAGCTCTGGAGCTGGGAGGTGCACTGACTTGTAAATCGGAGGTATATTGGGGGTAGCATCAGACCTCTGAGGATGCCCTTCAGTTGAACTACCAGGTAAACAAGGGGATTTCTGTGTTAGCTGGAGAAAACTGCCTGTGATGTTTCAGAATCCAACCACAGGCAGCCAGGGGCTGTCTGACTTGCATCCTCTGAATAGACTGCTTCATGTGCTGTACAGCCACCGAATTGTTGCGTGCTGAGCAGATGCGTGGAGTCAGCCCAAACGCTGTCGGTGTAACAAGCGCCTGATTGTCAGTGTTGGCTGCCATAGGAAGGAAAAGGAGGGCTAAGCAGTCAGGTTGGGGAAATGCCTAGTGGGCAGGAATCCAGGGTCCTGCAGTGAGCTGCTGCCTGTGGTTCTGCCTGAAGATTCGGGGCTTCATCAGGCCGAAGATTGGAACCACTGAGGCAGGCAAAGGGCAGGAGATTGCCAAAGCCTTGTGCTTTGCATTCAGGTGATCGTGGAAAGTGCTGATCTTGTGACACTGATGCCTTGTTTCTGTTTTCCCTAGGGGATGGCATGAATGCGTATGTAGCCTACAAAGTGTCAACACAGGTATGTCTGACTCGTCGCTCCTGAGAGGGGGGTGCCATTATTTTTCCATGCTTGAAGGCAGCTGGACTGTCTGCTCTTAGCCAAGCCAGCAGTGCCCTAAATAGACAGGAAGCCTGAATGCCTTGTTACATGGATTCAGGAGTTACAGCTCACCCCTACAGATCAAAGGATGAGCCCAGCTGAGAAATAGGTTTTGAATCTATCTGAAAGGAGACTGTCTTTTTTTTCCAGACATTTACCTCTTTGCAATCCTGGCTGATACTGATGCTCAATGTTGGAGTGAGCAGCAGGAATGGCATCTGTTAGGGAGAGCCCTAGACACTGGGGCTGTTGCTAGAGATTTTGTGCCGACAGTCGCATCAAATTAAGCTGACCGGAACTTGGCTCTCACTGAAGAGCTGCTGCTGTAGCTCGTGTCATGTCAGGACCTGCTCTCCTGGGCTAGAAAAGAGCAAGAAAACGAGCCTTCTGCAGCTGCTGCCCTGCTTGGAGCTTTGGGGTACTGCTCTGAGCTCTGCAAAAAGTTGTTCCTAGCTGTCTGTACAGTGGCTGCTGGACTACAGGCATCTTGTGGTCTGAAGCTGATGTGTGTGAAGGGGACTAGGGGACTTGTTAGCCTCCACTCTGCAAACACAGTCAAAAGCCACTGGCAGTCCCTATAGTCTTAAGTGTGACCTGACAGCAGTCCCTGTTCCTGTGTGGAGCAGGGATGATGGGATTAGGCAGCAGGCAGGGCTTACCAAGCAGCCTGCAGCTGCAGTAACAGCTGCTCTGTTGTTTAGTGGCATCAGTACTACTGCTCGGTCCAAGGAGAACTGTTAGGAGGTAAGTTGCTGAAAACCTAGGCTAAAGCTTGCTCTATTCATTCCTCATATCTTGCAGAGCTCAAGCTGTCCTACTTCATCCCCAGAAGTGACAGCAGATAGAGCTAGCAAGGCTGTGCGTGCAGGGGCAAGCTTCCCTGGGTGAGTCTGATCTGAGTCTCGTCTCTTCCCCCAGACAAGCATGCCAATGTTCAGGAGCAAGCAGTTTTCAGTGAAAAGGAGGTTCAGTGACTTTCTGGGTCTCTATGAGAAGTTGTCGGAGAAGCATGCCCAAAATGGGTTCATCGTTCCTCCACCGCCTGAGAAGAGTCTCATAGGTGAGTGGTGGAGGTGCAGAGCGCTAGAGCTGGTCCTTCTGACGGCGAGCTTTGTGCCCGAAGGACAGGCCTGCCTGCAGTCTCAAAGCTGAGAGGGAAACTGCAGAGCAGCCGTGGGAAGCAGGCGTGGAAAATAATCTGGGTTCTGTGACATAGGCAAAATTCTGCTTCTGTACTTGGAGCTCTGGGTCTAAAGCCTTGTTTGAGTTCGCAGATGCCTCCACATCTGCTTGATGTAGAGTAAAACCTCGTCCTCTGTGCTGTCACTGAATTGCCGTTCACTTGAGGAACCTGTAACCCTTCCAGTCCTGCCTGGCATTGCTTTGCCTCTTTTCTGAATGTCAACTGCTGCTAGATGTTAGGTATAAGCAGATTTTAAATTTCCAAGTAGTTCTCGCTGATGCAAGGTCTAATTCCTGTTGTAAAACGCCTCTCCTCTGCTGTCACCCTGATAGTCTGTACATTGTCACAAACCACACTACGCTGTCTGATGAGTTTGAAGCAGCTCATTAATTGCATCTTCCTTCTGTGCTAGGAATGACCAAAGTGAAAGTTGGGAAAGAAGACTCCTCCTCTGCAGAGTTCCTAGAAAAAAGACGGGCTGCTCTAGAGAGGTACAGACCCCAACAGCTATCCCCTCGTGCCTGAACCAAGCAAGGGACCTCTGAAAGGTCAGACTGGCTGCACTCTCCTCCCTACATGAGAAAAGCAGTCTGCTTCTAGGTCTGCAGCAAACCTGGAGGCTGCTGAAGAGTTGCAACTGCAGGGAGTTGCTTTGATTCTGTAATACAATCTCCTGCTTCAAAAACCTCTGCTGGTGTTTGGTCCAAATCTGGCCAAACTCCACTGACAAGGCAGGGAGAAAACTGAGCTGTCTCAGGAGCCCAAAAATATGATGTTAGGTACTTGTGCAAACAGTGCAGATGAGGTGAGAAGCAACTCGATCTCTAACTTGCACCCTGACTAGGCAGCCACAAGTGGCCTTTGCTCTGCTACCTGTGGTGACTTGCAGTTAGCCCTGGGATGCTGATCCCCTCCAGCCTCATCCTCTGAAAGATACGTTAAAGTGTCATTGTTAAAGATGTAAGGCTGGATCTTGGTCACTTGGAGAATCAACTAACTTTCTTGCTATAGCAAGTATTAATCAAAGGTCTGGCAGGTCTGGTCTTGCAGGTCAGTCTCACTAAAGTCCACAGGGAGCTAGGACTCTTGGCGTGTGAATGACAACAGCTTGTTGGGCCTGACTTCCAGCTACTGAACTGCCATTTCAGAGTAAATAACAAGTGTGTTGCAGCTCGCTGTGATGGCTCGGAGGCCAGATTTGCTACAACCACAGTAACTCCTGTTGTGTTCCTCTCCGCAGGTACCTACGGAGAGTGGTCAGCCATCCAACAATGCTGCAGGACCCAGATGTCAGGGAGTTCTTGGAAAAGGAGGAGGTCAGTAGTGTGCAATAACGTAGCTACAAGTACCCTGGAAGCGCAGAAGGAAACTGTACACAGGCAGTTAGCGAGGTGTGGCGCCTCAGAGCTCAGCGAGAAGCAGCAGAACCCTGTAAGAGCTCTTAACTAACGATGAGAACAGCTGTGGTGGGTTGACCCTGGCTGGATGCCAAGTGCCCACCAAAGCTGCTCTGTCACTCCCCTCCTCAGCTGGACAAGGGAGAGAGAAAATACAACCAAAGGTTCGTGGCTCGAGATGAGGACAAGGGAGGTCACTCAGCAATTACCGTCACGGGCAAAATAGACTCAACTTGGGGAAAACTAATTTAATTTATTGCGAATCAAATCAGAGTAGGGTAATGAGAAAATAAAAATAAATCTTAAAACACCTCTCCCACCTCTCCCCTCCCTTCTTGCCGGGCTCAGCTTTGCTCCTGATTTCTGTCCCTCCTCCCTTTCCAGAGCGCAGGGGGCAGGGGATGGGGGTTGTGGTCAGTCCATCACCTGTTGTCTCTGCCGCTCCTTCCTCCTCAGGGGGAGGGCTCCTCACACTCTTCCCCTGCTCCAGCGTGGGGTCCCTCCCACAGGAGACAGTCCTTCACAAACTTCTTCACTGACCTTGGTGTCTGCAGAGTTGTTTCTCTCACATATTCTCACTCCTCTCTCCAGCTGCAGTCGCTGTTCTGCAGCGACTTTTTTTGCCGCCTTAAATATGTTATCACAGAGGTGCTACCACTGCCGCTGCTGGGCTTGGCCTTGGCCAGCAGTGGGTCTGTCTTGGAGCCAGCTGGCATTGGCATTCTCGAATATGGGGGAAGCTTCTAGCAGCTTCTCTCAGGAGTCACCCCTCTAGCCCACCTTCTACCAAAACCTTGCCACGCAATCTCAATACAACAGAACTCTTTCTTCTGTGTCAGTGCTTGTCTAAGCACTGTACACTCCTAAAGGGCTCTGACCTAGCTTGCATACATCATGGTGGGGGCACACATTATGAGCACAGGTAGCCTTTGTTCTCCAAAATCCATGACAGGAGTGTAGCCTGCTGTTTGGAGGTGAGGGAGGTCCCATGCTGGCTTGATCTGATGCTCAGATGTTAAGGGAGAGCTGGCTCTGTACTGAACATGTGGCTGATGAGGTCCCTGCTCCTCCAAGGAGAGTGTGACCGTGCCCAACTGTGCACCTGATGTGGAGGAGTCATTCTTAGACAGGCTGAGCCCTGGGGAAAACCCTAGCGTGAGTGATTCCAGCACTAATGCTGTGCTGGAGGGCTCTGAGGTAGGAGCAGGCATCATGGAAACACCTCACTTTGCTGCTGAGCAGATGCAGCTCTGTCTGGAAAATAGTTGTGGCTGGTGTAGAGTATTTCCCAGCATCAAAGCACCACTCTGCTCTAGTGTCCCCCAGCAGTGTGACGTGCTCCTGGCTTTTGGAGAGATGCTCCGAAGCACTTCTGCGTGCCTGTGTGACCTGTGGCAGCTTGGGCAGCCCTCAGTTCAGCGATTCAAGTAGCGTGGCTGGTTCTTACAGATCTCTGTTACCTTGGCCAAGCAGAACAGTGGGCCCCAGATTCAGTGTAAGGTTTAGGAACTCCTTATTTGTTTGAAAATCACTGCGGTCCCATTATTGGAAATACTGTACATGTGTGTGTATGCCACCGCTCAGGCACTGTCTGGCTAATCCTTTGCCGTAGCTGTGGTGTGTGGGTTGCTGTGTGCAGAGAAACCCACCTGTCAAGGGACCCACAAGGGAGAACGATGCCACTGTGGTGCTTTTATCTCCTGGCAAAGCAAACTTGTCTGTTTCTTTATAGCTACCAAGAGCAGTAGGCACCCAGACCCTGAGTGGAGCAGGAATACTGAAGATGTTCAACAAAGCTACGGATGCTGTCAGTAAAATGACCATCAAGATGAACGAATCGGACATTGTAAGTATCAGGACACCTCTGGGCTGTCCTCGTCCTCGCTCCGGAGCTGTGTGCTGTCCCCAGCTCAAGCTTTTGGGTGCGAGATGCAAGGAAAGCTCCGCAGCCCTGCAGCGATGCCGTCTGTGGGAATCAGCTCGGGGTTTACCCGTTTCAGTGGTTCGAGGAGAAGCTGCAGGAGGTGGAGTGTGAGGACCAGAGGCTACGGAAGTTGCATGCTGTCGTGGAAACTCTAGTGAACCACAGGAAAGGTAACAAGCTCGGTACCGCTCGCTCTGTAGCTTGACCCGTAGCAGTTAAGGCTTGTGCGGTGCCTGACTGGAGGTCACCAGTGTGCAGGTGTCCTGGGAGGCACTTCTGAGAAGATGTGACCCTGCTTCTTTACTGTAATGGACTCTCAGTCTCTTCATCATGGGAGACAGAAGTAAAACAGTAATCCCACCTCTTCTGTCCGGCCCTACAAGCGTAGGATGATGGTGTTGAAGTGACCCAGCGTCCTGCTGGACAAAGGCTGCCGTAGCAAACCTCAGCAGAGCTATCTTATTACCAATTCTGAGCTGTCCTCTGGCAGGGAGCAGGGGTGGTTTTCTTCCCCTGCATGTTTTGGCTGACTCCTGCAAAGCTGTGCCTGTCCTCTCACTCCGCTGCTTCCCTTCTCCCTGGCTGGAGTTGCCTAGCCCTCCTCCCACCGTGCTGCAGAAGCTGCCAGCTCGGGCTGAGACAGTGCTGGCTTTTCCAGCTGATGTCTCCTGGGGCTACAGAAAAGCAGCTCTTTGGGCCGAACTCTAGGCTGGGGCTTTACTTGCAGAGCACCCGGTGTTGTGAGGCCCCTCGGTTGATTCTCTCGTTCCGTTCACTAGAGCTAGCATTGAACACAGCCCAGTTTGCAAAGAGCCTGGCCATGCTGGGGAGCTCAGAGGACAACACGGCCCTGTCCCGGGCGCTGTCCCAGCTGGCTGAGGTGGAAGAGAAGATTGAACAGCTGCACCAGGAACAGGCTAACAATGACTTCTTCCTCCTGGCCGAGCTCCTGGGAGACTACATCCGCCTTCTCTCAGTTGTAAGGGTAAGCACGCCTTTGGGGCAAGCTCTAGGCTATTAGTCCTAGTACCAATCTTAGGCTTAGGTGTGCCAGGAAGCAGCTGGCCACCTAAATTCAAGCACAGGGCATGGCATTGCCTCTGACCTCTCCAGGCAGAGGGCAAGCTTGCTGCTTGTCCAGAGGTGCACATGTTGGAGTGGTTAGATTGGAAAAGCGGGGTAGGTGAGGCCTGGCTGCGCTGCTGTTCTCCAGGGGGGATGTGGAGCAAGTTCATGGCTTGCAGGTGAAGGCTGCGGCCGCTGCGGAGGCTGTGAGCTGATAACCTGTGATCTGCGTGTTGCAAATAAATCTGTCAAGCACCTACTGGGGAAGGGCTTGAGTCTTCGAGTCCTTGCAGCCTGCCTGGTGCCTCCTTGCTGGAGACCCAAAGAAGCAAGTCCCAAGTAAGGTGCAAATCTGGCAGGCTGACTCGTTTGTGCCCCAAATGTCTGGCCTCTGAGCAGTCATTTCTGGAGGCTAGAGGCCAGAACGCAGCCTGGTGAGTAGGCGTGAGGCTTCCTGGTCTGCCAGTCTGTGCTGGGAGGTGTGGTGGGTGCTCCAGAGCAGGACCAAGATCTCTGGTAGTGCTGGAGGTAATAAGACTTCTCTGGGATGTTGTGGTAAGGAGCCCTAGTGTTGCCTCAGACTAAAGTCTGAGGCCTGTCTCTGGCCTGCTCTGTCCTTCTGACCAGGCTATCAGACACCACTTTCTGCTTTTCTAGCTCTTTCCCACAGTCTGGCTTGGACGTGTTCAGAAGCCTAACGGAGGCTTCCTTGCTTGGGCTGGTGATTTGCAGGCCTGCTAAAATCATCTGGCTTCTGGAGATCCAGTGTGGGACGGGCAAAGGCAGCTCTCTGCCCCGGCCGCTTGGACAGCAGGACTGAAGTGGGCCGGTGCTGAGCTTGGGGCTGGGCTGGATGCTGTGCCTGGGCCACTGCCAGTTCAGTGGGTGTCCTCAGGCCTGTCCGGGCTCACGCTGAACCGTGAGCATAGCTGGAGCTTTTCTCCCCTGCCAGACCCTAGAGCAGGTGGGCAAACCCTGCGCTGCCAGCCCTCTATGGAGGGAGGCCCCAGAGCTGCTCCTGAAGTGTGAGTTGGTTGATGTTGAACCTGGGCTCCTTAGAGCAGCCCATGTTCTGGCTCCGCTTTGGCTACGCTGAGAGGGGTCCAGGAGCTCACCGGTGAGGCAGCTCTGCCGTTAGCAGATGTCCCCCGTGCCAAAGGTTGTCACTGTCAGCAGAGCCCCTTGCAGCTGCCTTGCTGCTGCCGGTGTGGTGGCAGAGCAGTGCTCAGTCTCTCCTCCTTCCTTTCAGGGAGCCTTTGACCAGCGCATGAAGACCTGGCAGCGGTGGCAGGACGCCCAGACCATGCTGCAGAAGAAGAGGGAGATGGAGGCCAGGCTGCTCTGGGCCAACAAACCCGACAAGCTGCAGCAGGCCAAAGAGGAGATCTCAGAGGTAGGGAGTGAGGAACGCTGGCGTCTGCTTGGCTCCTTCCCTCCGTACTCAGCTGCTGAGCAGTGAGAAGGGAACCCTTTGAGAAGGGGATCTTCTGAGCTGAAGGGAGGGGTATCTATTGCCAAGCTTGCCTCAAGGGATAAGCCAGCCTTGAGCAAGCCCTGTGGGAAGCCACCGATGCTATAGGAGGAGCTGCTTATGGTCCCACCTCCCGTGGCTTCCTTGCTGAGCTTGCAGCAAGCAGGGAGGACCAGAAATGCCAGGCTGTGCTCCAGCAGTGCCTCTCACATGAACAGTTGTGGCTACAAAACTGCTTGGAGAGGACAGCAAGAGCTTCCTCCCCTCCCCTCCCCTGGAAACAGCACGCTTCCTCTCTCCACAGTGGGAGTCTCGTGTGACACAGTACGAAAGGGACTTTGAGCGGATTTCTGCCGTCATCCGCAAGGAAGTGATACGGTTTGAGGTACGTTTGGCCCAGCCCTCGGCGTGCGGCCCTCCAGCCAGTTGGCCTTGATGTGCCTTGGCTGGGAACACCAGCCTGGGCTAGCCAAGGGTCGCCTGGGCTAGCCAAGGGTCTCCTGGGCTCCTGACCCCACTCCCAGTACAGCAGTTGGCAATATTTGTAAATCTGGACATGTGTGAGTTGGGGCATCGCTGATGTCTTTTGGCTAAGAGGGGGCTTCTACACAGAGAAGTGTCCCCGTTAAAATGAAGGTGGGTGGGCGAAGATCCTCAGAGCCATCAGGCTGGGAGCAGAGACGAGCTTCATCCTCAGCGTTTCAGGCCCTTGCGCTGGTCTCTTCGTGGGGCCCCAGGAGGAACAGGAAAATCCTGATGGCTTCTCCTTCCCCCCCGCCAAAAGCTGGAGGGTTTCGGTGGTTCATTCAGCCTTGTACTCACTCCTGTGGCCATCTCTTGCAGAAAGAGAAATCCAAGGACTTCAGAAACCACGTCACTAAATACCTTGAGACGTTATTAAACTCTCAGCAACAGGTGAGTAGCCCCATGGTTTTACCTCTGGAAGCTCAGCAGTGCGAGCTCCTGACGCCCTCAAGCGTGACCCCCCGCTGTGGGTGCGTCCTGCTCCCCGGGTGCGGGAGGGATGAGCCCCCACAGGCTGGGGCAGGGCAAAATCGAAGCCTTGCATCCCCCTTGATGCCTTTTTAGGGGGGGCTGTGCCCTGTGGAGGGACTTCTGCCCCCCCCCCCCCAGATGCTTCTCAACTCACTCCAGGCTTGAACTGTGCTGGCAAAGTGCCTGCAGGCTCCTGACTCTCTCCCTCTCTCCTCTCCGCAGCTGGTGAAGTACTGGGAAGCGTTCCTACCCGAAGCCAAGGCCATTTCTTAATCGGACTGAGCAAACGAGTGTACCTGAAGTTTGCCTTTTTTTTTTTTTTTTTTTTTTTTATATACACTATACCTCTTCCTCTTTTACACGTGAACAAACCCTAGTTAAACACTCTGGAGCTGGTAGAGGTTTAACCCCCAGACGAGCAGCTTGCAAGCCAGTAACTCTTCTAACTGTATATTTTTCATTTAGCAACATATATTTTCTTACTGAAGAGAAACTAGTTTCCTGCTTCGAGACCAGACCTGCAGCAGGGGGTTAACAATATATGTAAAATGTATATTTTTCAGGCTGGGTTTTAGGGCTCTAATCACTATCTTACTCCTGCAGTGCCATTAAAATTCTGTAATAAAACTTCTATCAGGGCAAACAGCCTGTGTCTGTTCGTGGGCCGGGGCGGGGAGGGGTAACGGCTGCAGGGTCTGGCGGAGGCGGTGGAGCCTCCTGCGTTGTTGTGACGGGACGGGGGTGACCTTGGGCACGGCCCCAGCCACCTGTCCGGGCTCTTGATTAAGCTTTGGCTGTTTTTAGGATCTGAGCTCAGTGGCTCAAGGGTAGTGGCCCCTCTGCGTGGGTTCGTGGGGGGACCTGGCCCCCAAGAAGCCAGCGTGGAGCCTCTGGGGGCTGTAATGCTCCTTTCCCCCCGTGGCCAAGGGGCAGTTCTTGCTCCTTCAACCCCCCACCCCCCCAGGGCCCCCGCTCGGGATTTCATCAAAACCGATACCCCTTCTGCCTGCAAAAAAGGAAAAGGCAGCTTGTGCTGACTTCCCACTTTCCTTTCCCCTTGTCCCTGTAGAACCTGGTCCCTGCGGTACCTCCAGGCTCCAACCCCCTTCCCCCGCCTCCAGCCGTTGCGGCGTTTGGCCCTGGGGGCTGCAGGACCCTTCTTCGGGGCGCTCTCAGCCTGGCTTTGGGGTCCCCCGTGTCACCCGCTGGGTGCCGAGGGGCGGCGGGTGGCCCGGAGCGGGGCTGCCCCCGGTGCCGGAGCCCTTCCCCGGAGGCTGCGGGAGCGCAAAGCCCCGCGGCCGCCCCCGCTCCCCCCGGCGGCCCCGGGCGGCGGCGGCGGCGGCCCCGGGCGATGATCGCCGTCTCCATCCCCGCGGCGGAGCCCCAGGCGGCGGCGCGCAGCCCCGACAAGGCTCACACGGTGAGGGGCGCCCCCGGGGCTGGGGGGGGGGTGTCTCTGGAGCGGGGCGGGGGGGGGGGAGATCCCCTTTGCTGCAGGGGGTGAAGGTCCCTGGCTGTCCCCAAGGCGCCCTGCCTGCCCGGGGGAGGGGGTGGGGGTGCTCCCACTCTCCCTGAGGGGTTGGAGGGGGGGTCCCTGCCTGTCCCCGGGGGTCTCTGCCTGCTCGGGGGGGTGCCTCCACCTGCCCCACGGGTTGGGGGGCTCTGCCTGCCCCCCTCTGTCCCAGTCTGCTCCCAGGGGTCCCGTCTGCCCGCGAGGGGCGTATGTCTCCATCTGCCCCGGGGATTGGAGGTCCCCAAGTGTCCCCGGGGACCCCACATGCCCCAGGGGCTGGAGGTCTCTGGCCCTGGGAGGGTCCCTGCCAGGGGCACCCTCTGCCCTTGAAAGTGGAGGGGTTCCTCTACCCTGGGGGGGTCCCCTCTGGTCCTCACCTGCCCCAGGGGGTGGAGGTTCTCTGCTTGCCCTGGGGTGCCAGGGACACCCTCTGTCCTTGAGAGGCGGCCCGGGAGGATGGGGGGGTCTCCTCTGTCCCCAGGGTGTTGGGGATCTTTGTCATCCCCAGGGTGTCCCACTTGCCTTAGGGGGACCCTCTGCCATTGAAAGCAGGGCATGTCCCTGGCTGGCGACCCTCACTGCCCCTGAAAAATGGGGGTTTAGGGGGATGGGGTGGTGTATCCCTGGTCTGAGGGTTCCCTCTGCCCCAGGGGGAAGGGGTGGGGGTGTGGGGGGGGTGGTCCCCTGCCTGCCCCGGGGGGGGTGGACGTCCCTGTCCCACTCTGGGGGCTGATGGTGTGTGTGGGGGTGGTGGTGGTCCATTACTGTCCCCAGGAGGTCCTCACCTGCCTTGGGAAAGGGTGGGTTGCCTCCCCCTGCCCCAGAGGCTGGAGGTCCCCATGTGCCCCTCCCCAGTGTCCCTGCCCTCCCCAGGGGGTTGAAGGTCCCCCGATTGCCCCAGAGGCCCCGGCTGGGGATTGGAGGTACCTGCTTGCTTCTGCTCTGGGGCAGGTGGGGGGGGGTTTGTGTGTCCCATCTGCTCCTGGGGTCCTGCCTGTTCCCCACGGTGCCACCAGCCCCAGGGGGTTGGGTGGGTAGGGGGTGTCTCTGTCTACCCTAGAGGTTGGGGGTCTCTGCCTTTCCTGGATGATGGGGTGGGGGTGGAGGACCCCACGTGCCCTCCCCAGGCTGCGGGAGTGTAGGGGGGGGGGGTGTGTGAGTTGGAGGCTGATGAGGCTGATCCCAGCACAGGTGTTCCGGGTGGAGGTGCTGTGCAATGGCCGGCGGCACACGGTGGCGAAGCGCTACAGCGAGTTCCAGGCGCTGCATAAGCGGGTGAGAGCCCCAGCACCACGGGGGGACACGGGGAAGGGGACACCAGCTCCCCGGAGCCGGGACGACCAGCCTCATCCTCCCTGGTCCATCCTGACACGACGTCCCCCCATGCTCTACCTTAGATCAAGAAGACCTGCAAGGTCCCCAACTTTCCCCCGCGCCGTGTCCCCAACTGGATGCCCAAAGTGCTGGAGCAGCGCCGGCAGGGCCTGGAGCTTTACATCCGGGTAAGATGCTGCCCACCGGTGGCTTTGGGGGGTTTGGTTTGTTGTTGGTTTTTTTTTTGGGGGGGGGGGGGTGTGCTAACCCCCCCGAGTGCGTGGCAGGGTGTCTTGTACCACAACAAGGAGCTGCCCCAGGACGTGCTGGACTTCCTGAAGGTGCGGTGTTGCCAGCAGGACCCCAAGGCCAGCAGCCCCCCGTGAGTAGATGAGCAGCAGACAGCGCTGCTGGGATGGTCCCCCTCACCCGTGTTAAGCACCCCAAGACAAGGGGTTGGGGATGATGGGGACGGGCAGGGGGCTGGTATGTGGCCGGGTCACGCGTGGTGAAAGGGGGAGGCTTCGGTGGGCACTGAGGTCCCCTCTGCCGTGGCAGCACCAGCCGCCTGCCCTCCCAGCGCCCTGTCATCGGCTTCTGCAGGGACCCGTACGTGCGGCCACCGGGCACGGGTAAGGAGCGGGACCACGGGTCCCAAAGCCTCCCTGGGAAGAGGCTCTTTTGGGCCCCCAAAACGTGTTTTTCCTTTAATGGGGCCTGGGAGGGAAACAAAGCTGCTCCAGCTCCCGCCTTTCCTCACAGACCTGCTCCCCAACACCGTCCTCAGCGGGGTGCTGCAGGGCCTCTACATCCCAAGCTGCACCCCCAGCCAGGCAGCGCCCCAAGCCCCCGGCCTGACGGACTCCTGTGCACCCACCCAGCACCCAGGGCCACAGTGGTGAGCGGCCGGGCAGCGGAAAGGATCCCGGCGGTAAAAATAACTCTTCCCCACTGGGATGGGGCAGGAAAAGTGGGTGGGAGAAGCCAAGGGGTACAGTGGGAGCCACAGCTGCTCCCCCAGCCAGCGCTGCTCCCCCATCAGCATCCAAAGTGCCTTTGTTGGGAGAGCAGGAGCTCTGCCTTCTGCCCTCATGCTTCAGGGCTGCGGCAGGAGCCTTTGGACCCTCAGCTGTGCTTGGAAACCCCTCAGCATCTGGGCTTCAGTGCAATAAATCACTTGGGCTGGATTGGCAAAGGATCACTGAGCTCCGTCATTCTGCAAAGCAAATCCAGGCCCAACCGCGGCGCCGCGCTGGGCTTGATGAAAGGTGAAGGAAGGAAGTTGAAGGGTTGAGGGATGCACCCGGCTGAGGGACACTAAGTCATCTGCACCCCTCTGAGGGCAGGAGAGAGGCAACTCTTTTAAAAAACACATTGGTCACATTTATTGGTGCATGTGCTTCTTACAAAAGTGATGGGCAGAGGAGCCAGTGCCCTGTCGTGCCTGCTGGCCGGCCGGGAGGCGGCCGGGCGAAGGGGGGGGCCAGGCTGTGGGGCACGGCGGCTCTGCTGCTGCTCACCCGCCCCGGGACGACGGGGAAGCACACGGAGGGGGAGCAGGGCAGCCCCGGGGTCACAGCCCTTGTGGTCGGGTCCCTCGCGGAGCGCAGGGCCCCGCGCCGTGTGGCGGGGCCGGGAGGGTGGGTTACTCTTTGGCGATGGCGAACGGCTTCTCCACCTCGATGGTGCCGCAGTCGGCGATGGCGACGTCCTTCAGGGGCTTGTCCCGGCTGTCTGTCTTCGTGTTCTCCACCTTCCTCACCACGTCCTGGGGAAAGCAGAGGCACGAGAGTGGGGCAACGCTGGGCATGGGCAGAGCCACCTCAGTGCAATCCCCGTCCCAGAAGGCACCTCCCAGCCCATTTCTCCACAGCGCCCCGCCCCCAGCCAGTTGCCAAGGCAGCATCTGCCCGGTCCCGCTCTCCCCCTGGGCATCACCCCTTTAGCACCCATCACCCCCTTACCATGCCCTCCAGCACTTTGCCAAACACCACGTGCTTGCCGTCCAGCCACGGTGTCTTCACCGTGGTGATGAAGAACTGGGAACCGTTGGTGTCCTTGCCAGCGTTGGCCATGCTCACCCAGCCAGGGCCATAGTGCTTCAGCTTGAAGTTCTCATCGGGGAAGCGGTCCCCATAGATACTTTTTCCTAAGCGGGGGGTGGAAAAAGGCTGTGTTGCTCTCCTGGAAATATGTCAGGGTAGGGGTGATGATGGTGGCGCTCTCCACGGGCTGGGTGAGGTGAATGAGCACATCTGGAGGGGGGAACTAACTACCAGCACTGCAGGGAACCATGAGCTCCTGGAGGGAGCTAAAAGGAGCTTGGCAGGAGGGATCATGCCCCCAGGGGACCGGAGCAGGAGGCTGTGAGAGAGCAGACCTGATAAGAGCTTACAAGCCCAAATGCCAATATCATCGACTTAACTAATGTTTGCTAAGTGCTGGTGCAAGGTCTGAACTCTGCTGCTACCGGACTAAATATGTCCTGGCAGCCAGGACACCCGGCAGAGGCACCAGCTGCTGCAGAGGGAAGTTTTCTTACTGAGGAGTTTCTGGTCCTCCCATGGCAGAGGGCACAGTTCCACGGGGAACGTTCAGGTACCAGCCAGCCAAGCCTCACTGCGCCCATCCCTCCCCAGCACCCGGCTCTGCTTCGAGGCCAGGTCTCTAGGAGCTGCGTGCCCACTCCTGACCACTGTGGCACCACGCTCCAGCCCCACACTGGTCCCCAGGCATAGCCAGGCAGTCGGTCGGGAGCACGGCCTGCGTCTCGCTTCACGTCAGCAGCTGCATCCTCGGGCTGGCGTGGGGCAATTTACCTCCAGTGCCATCTCCACGGGTGAAGTCTCCTCCCTGGATCATGAAGTCCTTGATCACACGATGGAACTTGCTGCCCTTGAAGCCGAATCCTTTCTGGGGGCGGGGAGGGAGAGAACGGAATGAGGCAAAGGGACGGCCCGGAGCTCCCTCCGTCCAGCTCTGCCCCAGGGCAGCAAGCAGGAGCCTCCCAGGGGGCTGGGGGAGGCCCAGCCAGGCAGCTGCTGGCCCCTCACCTCTCCGGTGGCCAGTGCCACAAAGTTCTCCACTGTCTTGGGCACTGTCTTGCCAAAGAGCCCGATGACGACGCGGCCCACATCCTCCTCACCGATCCGCAGGTCGAAGAACACCTTGGGGGGGTGGAGGGAGGTTAGAGGGGCATCAGCGGAGCCCCCACCCTGCTGGGCCCGCCCACCTCCGCGCCTCACCCAGACCAACCGGGCCCAACCTCGCTGGGTCGGGCCTCCCCCCCCTGCACCCCCCAGGCCCCTCTCCCCCAGACCTTCACCCCGGGCCTCCCCCGCCCCAGCCGGGCCCGCCCCGCCCGTCCTCGCCGGGTGCCCCCCCCCCCCCGACCTTGGCGGTGACCTTGGGTCCCTTCTTGCGCTCGTCGGCCCGCGAGGCGGCGGGCAGCAGGAGCAGGAGGGCGGCGCCCAGCGCCGCCGCCGCCACCAGAACCTTCATCCTGCGCCGCTCGCAGCCCGGCCACAGCGCCCTCCGCGCCGCCTGCATCCGGCTCCGCCCGCCGCGCCCCCCCGCCGCCCCGCGTAGTGGTACGCGCCGCGCCGCGCTCCCCGCCCGCCCGCTCAGGCCGCCCGGGCGCGACCAACGGCGGCGGAGAAGGGGGGGGGTGGGGGGGGGGAGGAGGCACCTTCCGGCCGAGCGGGGGCGGTGCCGGCGCGAACCGCCGGGCGGCTGCCACGTTGCCCCTAGCTCGGCAGCAGCGGCGCGGCCAATCAGGAGCGCGGATGCGCGCTTCTGATTGGCCGCCGCGGAAGACGGGCGGGGCCTCCTGGATCGCGCTGGCCAATGGGCGCGGCCGGCGGCCCGCGGGGGGCGGGCACAGCTGCTCGGGGCGCTGAGGGGGCGCTGAGGGGGCGCGGGGTGGGGCGGCGACACAGCGACCGGCGGGACGCGGCCTATGGCGGCCCTGCCGCTGACCGGGCCTCGGAGCGGGCCCCGCGGCGGGGATGGAGCCCTTGAGAACGGCTGTGAGGAGAGAGGCCGCAAGTTCCCTTCAGTCCCCGCTGTGGCCGGCCTGGAAGCACCCGGAAGCGTTTGCAGCGTCGCTGATGTCTAGCTCAGCACGGCCCCTCAGAAATCCTGCAGTTGGGTGCACAGGGGGGAATTATGATTTTTTTTAACGGCTACACAAATCGATGTTGGTCAGCGTTAATCGCCCAGCATACAGACCTCTAAAGGAAGAGCCTGGGGGGGATGCGTGTTTCCAAGGGCCAGGGAAAGAAAGCTTGAGGTTTATCCTCCTTCTCAGAGCACAGCTGTCCCAAGAGTAATTTTTAGGTAGGGGAAATGAAAGTTCATGCTAAAAATACTAAGTTAAAGGCTGGGAAATGAGGAAAAACGTGCCAACAGACAGCGTGAAGCAGTTTCTAAGGGCGGGAGTCACGCTGCAGGTCCTCTCCCTGTCTAGATGCAGTGAAAGCTGCTTCTGGAAGATGCCACGTTTGGCAAATAGGTGCCACCTCCTTAACGTTTTTCTCTGTACTGAGAAGAAATCAGCAGCAGCTATTTGTATGCTGGGAAACACCCCAATCCTGGTGGTCGACTCCACGGGAGCGGCACAGCGCTTCTCCTTTCTACGCAAGATCCTGGCAAGTGGACAGGTGCAGAGGAAGGTGGCACTCGAGGCAGCAAGAGTTGGGCCTGTGTCATTGTCACCTTTCCCCCGCAGGCACAGCTGCCAGCACAGCGTGTGCCGAGGGATTGGGCTGGTGGTGACTTCGGCTGGAGCCCAAGGCCCTCGGCCAGCAGATGGGCGTACACAGTGCCCTTCCACTTGGGGAAGGGACGCTTGACGCCCACAGCACCAGCTGTAGGTGCTATTCCAGAGACATGACAGCACGTCTTGGGGTGGTTCACTGCTTTATGGCCCAAGTAATCAACGGTTTAGCCATTCTGCTTCCCAGGCTTGAAGCGGGAACATACAGCCACAGGGAGAAGAGAAATTGGTGTCATAATGCCTTGGCCAAGCTCTGTGGGGCTGAACCATCCATGGCTGTGGAGCACAAAGTGTTGAGAAGGTCTTGTAAGACGCCACACTGTGCACTGTCCCCTCAAAGGAGGGCTCTGAGCTTCTCCAGGAGAGGAGGGCTACCAGGAGTGCCCAACAGAAGCAAAGGAAAGAAAAATACAAACGATGTGGTCAGGGAGAGGTAATAAATACATCTATTCATGGAGAACAATGCAGCAGTGCAATGTTTTATTGAAAAAAAAAAAAAATCATCTCACTTGATACCTCAGAAGACTGCATCGCAACGCTGGTGGGCCACACCGTGGGAGAGCTACATCGGGGAGGCCAGCGCGGCGCTGGTGCCCCCGCCGCGGGCCCGAGTGCCCTCCCCTCGCGCCCCTGGGGTCTCCCAGCTGCTAACGGCCTCCATCGAGGAGAGGAGAGTTGGCCCAGGTAGGCTTAATGCCCTGCTTCCTACCACAGCATGGCTGGCTCAGTCTGGCTTGTGTCTCCTAGTCACCTCCGAGCTCCCTGGGGACAGCGGTTTCCTCAAGCACAGGACTTGCTGTTAACCTGTTTTATTTTCCTTTTTTTTTTTTTTTTTTCTAAAAAAAAAAAGCCACCCCACATATTTGCCCTTTTGAAGAGTCCAACGTACGATTATAGTGCAAGAGGGCTTGGTACAAGTGAGCATTACCAGCATGCCGTGGGGGGACAGTCCTCCCCTACAAACACATCATCGTAGGATTAAAAGAACATCGTATCTCCGGAGAGAAGCTGTAGTGGGTCACCGTGAAACAGCTTTCAAACCAACCCACTTAAAAACAAGGTCAGGAAAGTTTCTAAACAATCAAATACATTCACTTTAAAAAAACAAAACAAAACAAAACAAAACATTTAAGAACAAAAAACTGTTGAGATGGCCCCTTTTCCCCCCCGCCCTCCCTCACCCTGCAAACACTTACATATGCTGCAACTACAAGCTGCTCCTTGACCGGAGGCAGCGAGGAATGACCAAACACGGCAGGAGATGCAGAAGGAATCAAGTTCTGGTGACAGGCACTTAGTGGGGCTTGGGAGGGCAGCAACAGAAGCATCTCAGGGCCCGGTTCCATCTGCAGCGGGCAGGACCGCCCCTGGGGAGCGCCTGTGCCCCTTTCCCCCCCTCCCAAGACGCCAAACCATGGTTTCCTACAGCATAGAGGGGTACGCCTGCGCCAGAGACACCGGGCTTCTGGGAGCCACTGGCAGCGGAGGAGTTCGGAAAGAGAAGGGTGGAACGTGGCCACGGTCCCCGTACTCCCTCTGGCAGGAGGGGACAAGCGGGCGAAGCCCCAGCCCACGGTACGGCTCGAGGAAAGCGCTTTGTGGAACGAGAAGCGGGGTGCACGCATCTCCTGGTGGGTGCGTGAGCGGAGAGCTCTGAGCCTCTGAGCCGCGCTCCTCGGGGTAAGGCATGGAGAGAGCGCAGCGGAGAATGGCGAAGAGATGGCCCAGGGGGATCCTGGCAAGGGAGCAAGGCTTTTCCACCCTGCCGCAGGGATGCGCGGAGAGCAAGCCCAGAAGCTCCCTGCCCAGGATGATCTCCTGCCCTTTAACCTGCTCCTGCCCAGCCAGGGGAATCAAACCTCCCGGGAGTGCCACTCCACAAACTCCAAGCTACGCAGATCATCATTAAAATAATAAAAGATAATGAGATCTAGTCTCTTCCTTTCTTCCCTTGGTGCTCTCTGGGATTTTTGGGGTGAGCCAGGCCCGAGTTTATGACAACCGAAGTCCCTCAAGTGAACAGTCCCAGCCTGGTCAGGTGTCACACGTGGAAAGCCAAAGTACAAGGAACCTATTCACAACCTCCCCAAAAGCTGCTCGAGTTCTCCCGCAGCCCTGCCACATCTACGGTAACCTCCAGGCAGCCTAGGCCTTCTCCTAGTTTGGAAACGCTGCAGCAGGCTGCAAGATTATTTTTTTTTCACACACGTGCAAAGTGCCCCAAGCCCTTTGCTCGCTATTGGTTTGGCTCAAAAGCGGTGCACGAGAACCGTGGCTTCTCCTGTGAGGTGGGATGGCGTCCCACGTGCCCCAGACCCACGCTCGCAGAGAGGACGTGAAGGCTATTCCAGTCAAACCTATCTGACCATCTGGAGATGAAATCAGTGTTAAGGCAGTGAAGTATCCTCTCCCTCGCCGGGGAAGCTTTGCTCCTGCTAACGTTTTCTCGCAGAAGGTACGTGTTCACAACCACCCTGCCGGAGGGATGCGAGAAGGCTGCCCGGTTGCCCACAGCGAGAAATGCTTTGGGAAACAGCTGCCTCCCAGTTACCTGAATCCAGATCTACCTCCTAAGCCAGCGCAAACTCCTCCAGCTCAGCAAAGCTGATGCTGCTCTCCCCGCCAATGCCGGGCTACAGCCTTGCGTCTCCTTGGCCAGCTGGGTCAGGCACCGTGTAGGAAACCATGGTAGGGACATTCACCGGCAGCTAGAAAGGGTGATTGAAAATTCAAGTATGCTTTCCTCAGCATGTGGCCCAAGGCGGGTGTCGGGAACCCCAGACTGGCACGAGGGTCGTGCGGATGTCATCGACATCCCCACTCGAGGGCATTCTTTGCACCCCACCATCTTCCCAGCTGAATGTCTGTCTGCGCTGGCACCGCGCGGCCACGCAGAGATCCACAGATACAATGTGCATCTGTAAATGCTAAAAATAATAAAAAGTGCAACGACGTCAGCTTCTTTAAAACAATCCACATTGCTCTGTTACCGTCAGAGGAGGGAAGTGTGTCAAGGGAGCCGGGAAAAAAACCTAACTGGAACAGTAGATTGCAAATTTCTCACAGCTTGCACATTACAGTGTAACTGTTCCCAAGGAGCCGCAAAGGGAACCTGTCTCTCACTGCTGCAGCAGTCAGGCCCTTCTCCCACACAACTCTCCTGCCTGCACTGCATCCTCCTGCCCTCTCGACAGCCAATCAAGCCTATGGTATTTCTCCGCTTAATTAAGGAGGGAGGAGGATGGAGGAGCAGAGAGCGCAGGGGACGAGGGGAGGAAAGTGAGCAGGAACTAAGCACAGTCCTCAGGTTTGCGTGAACGATGCCTTCGCCGTAAACAACGGGAAGGAGGGTCAGCCAGCCAGCCCCCCTCCCAGGGCGACCAAGACCTGAGCCAGCCACAGTCCTGGTCCCAAAAGGAGCTTCAGGCTTGGAGTGAACGAGGGAGACCATTCAGCAGATCCACCCCAGAGTGGTTTGTTTTGGAACGTTTTCTTCTCTTTTTGGTTTAAAATGTCACTTTTTTTTTTTTTTTTTTCTCTCTTCCTCCTATGCCTCCTCCTCCCCCCTAAAGAGAAGCCCCTTCCAGTGAGACAGGGCAGGAGCTGCAGGCGCGGTGGTTCCTGCAAGGCCCAGGAGGCACCGGTCACTTGTGACGCTGAGCCGTCTTCTTCCGTTTCCTCTTAAAGAAGCAGCAGCACCTGGGGCACAAAGGACAAGGCAAGTTAGCCCCGCACCCAGCACCCCGGGGAGATCCCCCCCCATCCCAGGCTTCCCTCCGCTCAGCCGCATGCAACAGCACCTCCGTGTGCCTGGCTCAAGGCCCCGGCAGACCCGCTGTCCCTCGGCACGGTCGGCAGGTGCTGGTGGACGGTTGCCACCACCAGCCCGGACTGGCAGAGCAGCAAAGGCAAGTTAGCCACACGCTGCGGGGGCCCAAAGCCCAAAGGCTCCGGGTGACAGCGGGGAGCAGCCCCAGAGCACCAGGCTGTCTCCCTCCCGAGGCTCGACTGGGGCAGGAATGGAGGAGCCATCCCATCTGGGAAAGCAGTACAACAAGGATCCAGATGCTCCGCTCCCTCTGTCCGAACCCCGGAGGAAGCGGACTGGGACGGCGAGCCCTGGCTGCTCTTCCCAGCTACGAGACACACGGTTTTCACCACCGTTCACTAAAAAGACAAGTTCCAAAGAGATCTCGGCTCAGGGACCAGGTTTCTTTACTGAACCTTTCATGATAACCAGAGCTTCCACCTTGAATAAATCATTCAGTGCCGGTATGCAGAACCCCTGCTTCTTCCCCCATCCGATGCGAGGGAGGTGCACAGCGCCCGGGGATTAGGGGAAGCAAGAAGGATGGAGAGTGGAGGCTGAGGTGGGGAGAAAAACGCCCATCGCAGCTGAACCGTGAAGAGTGGTGGTTTCACTTGTGGGATGCACTGAAAGCAGTCGCCCAAAGTTTTCTAGTCCTGCCGGCTTCCTACAGAATTACTCGGCGTTTAAGGCCTATCTACCTTTCTATCCTCAGCCCGCTGTCAGGAATCCTCTGCACAGAAGAAAGGTGTTTGTTCTGTGCGAGTTCTGCTCCTGAGCTACGTGTCTTTCTCCTGCCGTGACAGCCATCTCCGGAGAAGCCCAGGTGATGCTGAAAGGCTACTTTTTCAGGCTGGTGGAAGGGATGCCTGGCTAAGCAGCAAGAGCAGATGTGAGTATGCAAAGACCATTTTTTCCTACAAGCATCTTTTACCAACAGCCAGACCAAAAGTGTTCAAAAGCACTGTAACAACTTCTCCAAAGTATTTTCGGTTGGGTCCTTCAAGGCTTTGAAACGTCAGCGTTACATTTCTATCCTCTCAGAGCTAGAGGAACAGATTCGTTCTCACTTGCACCCCAGGAGGTGCTTGCCCCTGGATGCACAAGCCTCACTACGGGGTGCGTAAGCGATGGGTGACCACCCCCGCCCCGTGAGCCGAGCTCAGATCGTCTGCTGGGGAGACCAACACCCTCTATGACACGGAGAGCTCAAACAGCCGCAGCAAGAGGAGGGCCACCGCCCACCACACGTTCCTCTGGCCTGCGTGGACTAAGGGCCAAGGGAAGTTTAACACCCATGATTTGTCTTTAGGTTCCTAAACAGGCCTAGTTTAGAGGTGAGATGAGACAAAACACAAAGCACTTGTCCTTGCAGGAACACAGGCTCAGAGCGACCTGTGACGACTCCACCACTACCCACCTAGCCTGACGTTTGCAGCGTGCAGTCTGAAGCACCACCCAACCCACGTTCCTGCGCATGGCTGGCACTTTTAACCCCCCCACCTCAGGACTGGTCTTGCATTTTATTGTCCCGGGCCACCTGCCACCCTCTCCTGCTTTAACCTGTCGCAGTATTTCTCTCCCACGGCAGCCACCTTCCTTCATGACTCGGGCAATGGTGAGTAAGGGAGAATACGTTATGGGGAGAGAGGATGGAAAATGCATGAGTTACGATTTTGCATGCAGCGGGTAAGGGAAGAAGAGGGCTGAGCAGCACTTGTTTCCTTGGGCACCGAACAAAGGGAGCTGACTGACTTCTGGCTGTATTTCCTTGTAACTGTCTTTTTAGGCTCTTACTCAAAGGTCCAGGGAAGGGTTCAGGAAAGGAAGGCCTGGCAGTTCAGACAGGCAGAGGCAAAACACGAAAACAAAAGAATAAGGCAGGCTGACAATTACAGAACGTGATCTCTCTGCATGCAGACAATGCCCAAGAGAACAGCTCCAGACTACGACATACAGAGAAGCCAGAGATGCCAGAGGTATTGGAGGCAATGCCTATGGAGAGCAGGGCAGAGGCGGTCAGTCTCCCATCCAGCAAGGACATTCCTCGCCGCACACGGGCTTTGTCACCTCACTCCGTAGCGATTCCCACCCAGCAGCCCTCCCTGGGACCTAAAAACTCCTCATCCGAGCCTCTGCTTGCTCCTCCACTTACTGGGTACGTGGTTTCCCTGAGGGGCAAGGGAGGGAGGGAACACCTCTGTGGGACAACTTGAGACCAGGACACTACAGCTTCAAGACCCTGATAAAACCATCATACTCCTGAGCTGGGCTTGGACTGATGCTAATCCCAACCCTTCCACTCCTTCTCTCCCAGAGAAGCCAGCTCACCCGCACCCTCAACTGACAGCTGCAGGGTTTCTGGAAAGGAGCCATCTCACATCCACCCTCTCCAAGCAGGGGCTGTAGCTGGGGCTCTGTCACTAACGAGGACTCCACGGCCACATCTTTCCATCCTCTCTAACAATACAGGCCCTGGCCCGTGCTTCTTCAGAGGAGACTCTCCAAGGAAGCGACTGGCCCCTTCCCCTCGATACCCAGCACAGGCTTTTCCCTTCGTAACCATCTGCGTGAGGAATTCCTGCAAGATGCTTGGCAAGCCTGGTCCCGACTCTGCCCAACTCCATTAGACATCATCTGCTCAGGGACGTAACAGTTTGGGGGAGATGGTAAGCCGAATAGAAAAGGATTAAAATCCATCTTTTTGGATCCATCAGTTCAGAGGATCAGCCGAATTGCTTGGCCTCATGCGGCCGCTCAGACATAGCCCACACCCTCCCCAATATTGCATGTGGTCCTCAGCACGGTCCTAAAATCAAAACAGCTCTGGGTTGGCTTTGACTTTGTGCCTTTTTAGGGTTTGATCAGTTTGATTTTGCCAACCCCAGTCTAGTCTGGTCCGCTCCCCCTTGCATGTGGACTGGAGAGAGGGACTCACCACAAGTTGAGCATTTTCAGGCAGCTACAGAGAGTGTAGAGAAAAAACACAGAAAGGAAGAAAGAGCAATTAGTTCACAGAGGTGGGATGAAAGCATGTCACTGCAGCCATGCAAACATGCAGTGCAGACTGGCAGACACACACCATGCCTGCCCGCCGCCCGCCCCCAGCCCTCATACCACCTCTGCCCTCGCCATGGTGCCGCTGAGAACTGCCACGTTTTCCAGGCTCTTGAGGCCTCTGACAAACACCCCCTGTTTCCCATGAAGGCACTGGTCCCATGAGGTTCCTATCTGGGGCTGGGATCAGAAAGGGGCTCAGGGCCACCAGGACAGGAATCTGCTCTTGTCCCCTGCAGCTCCAGCAGCAGAAGGGCCACATCATGGATCTACACCTGGGACCTGCCCTTCAGCGAAACCCACGGCCGGGATCAGGAGCTTGTCTCCAGCGTAACCCAAAGCAGAAGCATTTGCACAGCCCCTCTGCCTGCCAGGAGTGCCAGGGAAAGACCTTTCTGCTATTGCATCTCGTCTTGAAACACTGAGCCCCAGCTCCAGCTCCTTCTAGCTCTTTCTGGCCAACTTTACTGCAGAGCAGAATCCAAAAGTCCGTTGCCCTCCTCATAAAACTGAGGGGATTTATGATCACAGATGCAAGAGAAGATGAAGCCAGCCCTCCCTGTGGCAAGAGGAACGAAGCGGACTACACCTGGGAATTACAAGATACCCCAAACCTGTGAGTGCAAAGCAGCTGGCGCTCTGCTTCCCAGCACCTCCAAAACCAATTTGGGACCACACAAACAAGGGCTGGAGGGAGGCAGAACCGTTCCACGCGTCGCAAGACACGGCTCAGGCAGCGCTTTCCTTGTGTGCTCCTTTTCCCCTGTCTTGACGTCTCCCCTGTACGTGGGGGTGGGGTCTGGACTCTGGCCTTGCTCAACAAGGTGCTGCAGAAACACAGGCTGAAGGTGGTGTCATCCTAAAAGCTGACTCTTCCTTGCACGGGGTTGCTGTATCGAGGACCATTAAGGGTGACAATCTGCCCCATCCTAGGAGCAACCCCAAGCCACGTGCCCGGGGAGGGGACCCACTTCACTCTGACCAAGACAGAGCCTGTGATGCCAAACTGGTGGTCTCTGCAGGCCACACTACCCGTATCTAAGAGGAATATTGCCCACTCTGCAAGTTGTACCTTAAGATCTCCCCCACCCCGCTGTACTTTATGAGGAGCCTGTATCAAAACCAAGGTTCACTCCTTTGGCTGTTGCTCAGGCATGTTGCTGCCAGGATCACGCCCAGGCCAGCCACCAGCGAGAAAGATCACGCAGAAGTGTGTCCTGAGGGACAGAGGAATAGACAGCAGAAGACCTTCGGGACAACCGGCACTGGCTTCAGCCTGACGTGTATCTAGGGACCTTTCCCATCAACACACCCTTCCTCATGCCTGCCAGTTTTCCTCTTCACCCTCCTAACGGAGGTTCTCACAAAGGCTGAGACAAACAGCGTGGGACAAGCAGCACCACTGTCATCCAGTCTAATTACAACCAGGCAGTTGGGCAATGTCACAGCACTGACCGGTTCAAAGGCAGCCCCGGGGCTGCTTTACTCCTCGTCTGGGGAGTGTCAGGATTACACTGTGACCTGCTGGGGTCCTGGTCTAGTTCAGAGGCAGCGAGAAGGTCCCATGTCGAGGATCATGCAAAAGGTGACATGATGGTGCCAGATGCAGCACGTGTGCAAAGGGAGGCCAAAATGGTCAAAGCAGCAACTTTGTACATCAGTTCTCACTCTTGACCACAAGCTACAGAGGAGAGGTCAGCTCAGAGGGAGCGCGGTGATTCCCACAAGCAGGAGACCTGTTTCTGGTTTCTCTCACTCAGCTTTTGTTGGGCTAGACCAAGAGAATTCATGGAGAGAACTACCTGTCCCTGCAAGAGTTTCTTTAGGACCGTTCTGGATATCTGGCATTCACTTCTTGTAGCCAGAAATAGTGTTCACTTTCAGACCAACACTCTTTTCATCGAGCTGTGCTCAAGCTACTCCTACACGCTCAGCACGAGCGTACAGCGCGTTCTCCTTTTGGAACAGGGGATGCTCACGGGGATTCCTGAAATCAATTCATGTTACTGTGGTATTTGTGCTACTGTCTATCTTGCAATACATGCTCTGAGTACGAGTTACGTTCTCCAGCCATGACAAGTGTAAAAAAGAAGCAGCGGCAGCAGCAGCACTGAAGGCACCATGCACAAAAGCAGCAATATGCAAGAAAAAGGGCATGTGATACGAGCATCGAGTACTTCATCATGGGTAAACATCCCCACTCGTTTCCCAGGAGGAGGATTAACAACCACACCAGTGGAAAGCCTGTTTGTAAAGCAAACGTACTTAGCTTCCTCCACCACCTCCACCTCTGCCTGCGCTGTTATGGGCGCGTTGGAGTGTGCCCCCGTCGGGTCATCCACGTTCAGCTCCCCGTTGGTCGAGCTAACCACCTGAAAAACAAAGGAACACCCCATTAACCAAGCCCCCTTGCACGTGATGCGTCTCCACCCACCTGGGCAAGGGATGCTGAGGGACTGGGAAATCTACCCAGTAACTTCTGTTTGCTCCTGCCTCTTTGCACCCTCTTAGCAGGCTGTCAGATCCCTTGAATGCCTTTGAATGTGTGCCTGGTCTGGAGGGACCAGCCTGGTTTATCCCAAGGAGAACAGCAGGCAGGGGACTGCGTCTGTGTCCACCAATTCACACTGCTGTGCCCAGCACAGGCCTTGTGTCTTTGGGAGGCTATGCTGCTTTGGGAGGCACAGCCACCAGTGAGCAGACTACTGACAGCCCTATACACACACATAAACTCTATTATGTTGATTGTTTTCTGCTGATGCTTTTACAGGCAAGCAACTCAGTCCAGTACCAAGGGAAGAAGTCACTCCAGAGCCACCAGAGTCTCACTCCTTACACAGCCAGCTTCTGGAACCATATCCTCGCCCAAAAGCTACTGATACGGTCTCTCATCTCTTTTTGCTTCACAGATGATGTCAGGCCTTACTTGGGCATTTCCATTATATGGATGACCATCCAGATCTGCAGCTGCCAGCAGCTCTGCGTTTGCCAGGACAGCACATCATTTTCTGGATAATTCATCATTGCTCTGTCACCACAATAACTGCCAAGAAGCCTGTATGGGACCGAAGTTCGGCCAGCCCTTGCGCACTCCACCTGGAAGGTAGGACAGGCTCCTGCATGTCGCTGTGATCACCCGGAGCTGCTCCTGGGTGCAGAGCTGTAACGACGCGTGGTTCCTCTCCCGCTCCACCTCTTCACCTTTCTACAAGGTAAAAGGAGGTATCTCCCATTGGGGGGGGGTGAGGTGCTACCCAGTATTCCTGGTGGCTCTGGATGACCGAACCACCAGAGATGAAGAGAAGGAAGCCACTGAAGCAGATGTCCCCTTGCTATTAAGTGCATCTATCTGTGATCATTTTGAATACTTAAGTTCTACGAGCACCTGCTGTTTCTGCAGATCAAGCCCTGTGGCCCATCTCTGCCCAGACAGGTCAGGACTCAGCTCATGTGGTTTCCAGAGCTCTCCTCGAGTAACAACCCCTTGGGTTCTCTTCACAGCCCACCCAGGTTCTCCGGACCCCCACACCTCCCACACAACTTTGCAAAATGCTAGCACTTAATCGTGCTATCCCAGTGATCTTCCCACAGTTTCTTCAGATACCTGTTAAATTTCATTTTACAAAAGGCTTTGATTTTCCTCCTCTTTTTTACATGCCATCACTTCATTCTGATGTGGCAAATTCAACCGTTGCCTTAAAGGAAATGGCCACTTGAAGCTACTGACCTCCCAAGGGTTCAGCATGAGCTGAACATCTGTTGAGAAACAATTTAAGCATCTGCAGCCCAGCAGCCATGCACAGCAGAAGATTTCCTGTTCTTGGCTGCAGATAAGTAGAATTTTAATGCTTACAGTGGCACATACAGGCTTGTAAACTGCTTAGGTAGGCAACTCTCCCAGTCAAATTAGGACTAGGACTGCCTTACTGCTGTAGTTACTCTGGCAGAGCACTGTTCGTGGGGAGACACAGCTCATGCTGGCTTTGTGCAAGGAAACTATTCCCCTGACAAAAAAAATATGAATAAAAACACCTATTCTGTACTTACTGAGAGCTGAATTCATAGAATCACAGAAAGGTTTGGGTTGGGAAGGGCCTTTACAGATCATCTAGTCCAATGCCTCTGCCATGGGCAGGGACATCTTCCACTAGATCAGGTTGCTCAGAGCCCTGTCCAACCTGGCCTTGAAGGCTGCTCCAGTTTACTGACTGCTCGCATCTGACATCAGAGCTACACATACATTACTTCCTCCTTATCTTTCAGTTTCTCTGCTACTCCGTAAAATAGCTTTAAATGAAAATAGGAATGTGGCTAATCAAGGCAAAAATAATTGAATCCAACCAAGTATTAGGAATAAGTAAAAATTTCAAGCTAATCTGTATTTCACTTAGGGGCAGCCTGCACTATCTGTCTCAGCTCAGCTCTGTCCTGCTCCAGGCACTAATTCCCATTTCACCAGAGCCAATTTTCAAAGTGTTGTGTCTGGCACTAGAGCCAGCTCTCGCAGGCAAACCTCTGCCAAAGAGTTCACCTCGCCAGCAATATTAGACAGTTCTTGTTTGCTCGAATGACTCTTGCATCTTCCCTCTAGCACGTCCAGCCGTCTTACTCTGGCAGTAGTGCAAGAAACTCCCTTAGCGAGCCTAAGTGACAACCAGAGGCAGGTATGGTTTCATAAACAGAAGCAGGCTTTTCAGGAATTTAAAACTCTAGCTGCAATGCCACCTTTAATGCTGCCTGGCGCTGCCGCGCAGCCTCTACTCATCCACCTTCCACAATGCAGTCACCCAGAGACCCAACCTGCAGCCACCATGCCCTTACACTGGTGCTGGTCTTGCTGCTGGATCCAAAACTAAAATGCTAATGTGCTGGGGAGCAAGTGAACACGGTCACCACACCCTGGAACTGCAGTGACTGTTCAACGTGTCTCCCCTCCACTCGGAGGGAGAAGTTGCTATGCAGCCTACGTGCACCAGCCATCCACCATCCATTTCTCTGGGCTGACACCCCCAGATTTCCATTAAGCAGCAGGAATTCAACCAGAACCTCATCTATCAAGCCTGAACTATTTTCCTAACATTATGGGGTTTATATGCAACAGACCTTATTTCAGCTGCCTCTTACTACTTAAGAGCATCCCCAAGGTGGGGATAGAATGGTGCTTTATAGACCAGACCTGCTAATATACACTCCTTTCTGCGTTCAATTTGACAAATCTGAGTTCAAAATAGCTCTCAGAGGAAAAGCTTCATTGAAGCAGTAACAGCAACAATGTTGGCCATCACAGCTTGGGTCCCACAAAACGCTCGTGGCTTGAGCGTTACGTACGGGACAGGACCAAACCCGCTGTAAAACTGCTCTCCCGCCCATGATGTTACTGCAGTTCGAGGAGAATTCAGGGGATTTAACACAAATTCTCACATCAGGAGGAAGAGGTACCTGTACTGATCCTCCGTGCCGATCTGCAGCCAAATGAGATGTCAAGTACGAGGTATTTGTCTGCCGGCTTGGCTGGATCTCCCACTCCCCTCGGCGATCTGATGACGCCTGCTCATAAGGTTCAGAAGCACGAGAGAAATAGAAGAGAGGGCAAAAGGTGAATGAGGGGAAGAAATAAAAGGGTGTTTGTTAGTGAGTTAGTGTCTTTGCAAAAAGCAAGGCATTTTAAACTTTTAGCTGGGCTAAAATTTCTCTTTACCAAGTGCACCTCATACTTTACTTCAGCGGTGTCTGCAGTAATCCACTGCAGGAGTGGATTTCTTCTCCTCTAGCTGCTAAACGAAGAGAAAGCTCAGATCTAGTCAGGAAGTTATTTCTTTACATGGCTTCATTTCCATGGGTTTCAGCACAGAAATAAACACACTGACAGTATGTTTAACTACGTCTGTCAGGTCACACACACCAGAGCACTTGGCATGGCAGCAAGGTTGGATACACAAGTTTGACCTCCCTAAAATACATATTTTTTTAACTCAAATTTGCGACATAAAACAAAGCCACGTTTTATTTTACCAAAAGCCAGTTCCACACACTGATTCACCTGTACAGTGCAGAAGGAAACATCCACCACACCTGCTTGACTGAAGAGAGGGTTGGTGGCTTTTTGGTTTTCTGCAGAAAAGTAGATAAGAAACTTTCGCTAACAGTTTCTTCTTTATCCCCAACAGATGCAAACCTCAGGCAATTAAATTATTAGAATTGTATTTATTAGAAGAACCACTTTGCACTTGCATGTGAAGCTCCTTACAGGTCACCCAGCTTTCATGACAAAACATCCAGCATTCACCTAGGACCCACAAGGATCTCAGCACCTCAACCCAACCAACCAGCTGGAGGAACACTTCCCAAAACTGGGAGGTGTAGGACAAACAGGTAGATCTGTGTTGGCCTCAGGCCAACAGCAGAGGACATAGCCAAGCCTGAAGTGACTGATGGGACACTTTTAAAAGGTGTTTCCCTAGATGCTGTATAAAAATTTAAGCAAATGTTTCAAAGCTGAAGCACAAATTTGAAAGAAGAGAGGGCAGAGCAGCAGAGTCCCCGCAGCTGGCAGGAGGGATGCTGAACAGAGACGTCACAGACCTCACCAGGAAACAAGAGGCTCAAGTGAATAACCACCAGGTTATCAGCAGTGAAGCTGAAGTAGCTAACCAAAGAGAGGTGCACAGGCCCTGCCTTTCCCCAGCACTACTTTGTGTTACTCCCTGAAGCCATGGATGATGAGTCCAAGCCCTGGTCAGAGGAAAAGAAGCCACAAGGCTCAGTGCCACTGTGAAAAAAGAAAAAGAGAAAAAAAAAAAAGACTGCAAGCAGAGAAAGACTCCAGAAGCCTCTGAATGAACTGCAACACTAACTAGTAAATTGTCACTCAACTAGAGCATGAGCAAAAAGTAGGAGAATAAAAAAAGAAAGTCTCCTGGCATTTGATACAACATTTGCTATTGTTACCTTTGCACGTGACCTCTGACTCCCTCCCGGAGTGACCCATGGTGCTGCTCCTCCCTCCAAGCAGCCACCAAATCCAGTTCACAGGTAGTATCTCCCTTAGAGGTGGTCTTGTCCAGGCTTGTCCTATTCAATCTTACTACATGTTCCTCCCATCAGCCTAAGACACTGCTTACACTTTTTGTACTTGGTGACTGGCAACGGAGAAGCACTTCCCTTAGAATATTTTTTTTAATGGCTGCAAGTCACAAGATGATGAACAACTGGAGAATTTAAGTTAGTAGAAGACAGATCTCGAGCAGTGCTCCTTCCAAAGCACTGTGCCATCAGGTCATAGCCCAGGCGATGAAGTAGTACCATGCTACATCAACGTGAGAAGCAACCTCCTGCCTAGGAGCCTGGAAGCAATTTCTAGGAAAGGCTCCAGTAGCCACAAGACAGATTTTTCTCTTTGAGCTCTACAGCCAAGTATGTGATAAACTAGTTTTGAAGTAGGCTTGAGTTGAGCCGCCCAACGCAACCCAAGCAGTGACACTGAGGAAGCAATGCCCGTGAAATCTGAGAGCATCAAGTTCCCATTAACACTCAGCCCCTTCCTACCAGCTACCAAATGACGAGACTGGCACCTAAAGACAGAGGGGGAGGGGCTCACCCATCTTTGACAGTTAAGTATCTTCACTTCCTAGAGGAAAAGACTACAAAAAGGAGATCACTCTCTCATCAGCATCTTTACTGGGAACCCAAATATTATAAAAGAGAATCTGCAGTTGTTACACTCAGGAACAAAAAGAAGGCAATTAAATCTGGAGATCAAGGCAGTCACTTGACCCAAAACTCTGCCTTCAATTCACTGCTCTAGACGTTTATTTTTTCTACTTTTTCCTTCAGAGAAATTGTTTGTTCAATAGTTAAAAGGAACATCCCTCGGAAGAGAGTTGTTTATGTTTTGGTGAGAAGAAACTGATTTTCGCTGCATAATGGGATAATAATTCAGTATCCTAAGTAATGTTTAGGTGAAAAAAATGACAAAAGCTGCTATGCAATACAGCATCAAGACTATTTGTGAGGCTCAGAAGAACAAGGACTGAAGGCTGCCTGCATCATATTTTGGGACTAGGGCAGAATTTTTGGGCTATGTACTGTAATTTGTGAACTAACATGCTTGAAAATGAAGCCAGGCGTCATTGTCCGTTCAAGGAAACAAGATGCCTCATACGTACACAGCGTGAAGGTCTGTTGTCAAAGCAGACAACTAGAGACTGCCACCCAAAAAACGGGGGTTAATGCATTAATCAGGCAATATATTAAAGCAGATTATTTTACTAGTACTCACAAACCAGTCCACACTAATCAGCATGCATAAATACAGTACTGCACACATGCTTCAAACAATCCAGCTTCCTACAAGCAACACTTCTAACGAGGGGTATTCATCCTGATTGTAGCTGATGGCTTGAGGGGTGTTCTAGTCTACGTTAGCTGCTCTACCATTCAGAGCCCAGCTGCACAGAACGAGGAAAGCCGAGCCCAGACAGGTTATTACATCTCACACTCGATTCTGCACCCAGCTGAGTGGGAGCAGAGACGGCAGACAAGGAGCTAGAACAGCACACAGCGGTTAGAGGAGCAAAGCGAGCCCAGAACCACTCACTGGGAAGTAAGAGCACCAACAGCTCTAGCTAGGAGCCGGCAGTTGGAGATCTACTGAACTTCTGATCAGTTCTGTTAATACAGAAAATCCAAACTCTAAACACCAACAAAATACTACAACTAGGAAGGAAAAAAATGAGGAAATTCAAATTCAAAAACTGGCAGTTCATCTGGACCATGATGCCCAGCCCCTCCAAGGGACCCTGCCCTGGCAGCCCTTTACGCTCTGCAACACTCATGCTGCGAACTGGACAGCCCAAGAAGGATATATAGTGTGAACGTGGGACGTGCACATCCTCATCGCAGCCGCGCGCTCCATGGGAAGAGGGCACCTGGGGGCAGGCTGCCATCGCCACAACCTGTTGGTCTACTCCACGGTCCATGTGCTATGAGTAAAAGCACCCGAAAGAACATTGTTGGGCAGGTAGGTCAGGTAGTCTGACCAGGCTGGAGAGCTGACTTAAACAGCTTACCCACAAACTACAGAAAAGTGACCCACTCCAATTTGTACTCCACTTGGTTCACAAACCCAAGGAATTGTGCTGGCTGATACAGTATTTCAGCAACCTGTTGCTTTGAGAAAATTCTGCTCCAATCGCAGTCTCTAAATTAAGCAGGAAGACCAAGTCAAGAACCAGCCCCAGCCACCTCTAACGGCACATGGCTTCTGCTTCTCCAGTCCCAGAAGAATTCAGAGAGGTGCCAAATAACGTGGCACTGCCAAAGCGGTTGTGAGCAACACACCTGATTGCGAAGGGCCTGCTGCGATGGCCGATCCCTATGGATGTGGCTGTCTCTCGTTACTGCAGATGTCCCAGAATCTACGTGAACAGATCCCACTGGAGTAGGCTGGAAAACAAGGCATTCGTTAGCATGAAGCCGATGCTGAAGATGCTGCTCTCTCTCTCAACACATGCACGCACAAACCTAACTTGTCAGGCTGGCTCCCATCGGGTACAAGCAGGAAAATATCAAAATGCTGCCCAAAGGTACTGACAATAACCAAGGAAAATTACAGCCAGGGCTATAAAATCCCCGTGATTTGATGGACATGCGATTTGATGCTGGACACCAGCACCAAGCATCTTGTATAAAATTAAAAAGATATAGTTAGGTATCTGTATCGGTGTCAGACCACACCTAAAGTGCCTCACATATGATTATTAACAACTGAAAATATACCCATTTGTTTTCCTCATCTCATTGTCTTGCCACTTTTAAAAATCACGCTCGCATAGAAACAGGATGTGTTAAAATTAAAGCTTCATCTGCTCTGTTCTCACCAAAGTCATAATCCCTGCTCACAACATCAAAATCTCCATAGCAACCACTGCAGTTGTCAGCAATAGCATGCTTGTCTTACAAGGTGCTTTTTAACAATTGCCTTTGTAATTAAACAAAAATGAGGAGAAAAATCATGATTCACAAAGGGAATGATTTCTTATGAAGATGAACTGTTTGGGGCACAGTAAACGTTGGTAATGCTAAATATAGTTGGGACGGTAAATCATCGTTGACAGTACCAAGTTTAGCACTAAATGCATTTGATCTGGCACCAGTGACAATTAATTTACAGACGCCTTTGCCACTGCCGGTGTGTGGTGACTGGACGTTAGCAAGAAGGTTATCAGCAGAACGACACAAAACACCACTGACAGCCAGCAGAAGAGCTTTAGACTCTTCTATCAGATTTCCCCATGACACTCTTTTGGCCAAGGTCTTCTTGAGTTTAAATGGCTTTTGACAATAGCAGTGATGCAACAGGATCACGATTATGGTCCATCTGGTGTCACGGACCGGCTAAACGGAGCTTGGTTACTCACGTCTCCCTGCCACGTGCTGTAAAGAGCTGGTTCAGCCTCTGGAGTAGTGTAAGCCCCAAGATCTTCTGAGTCAGAACTAGTTTACTGTTACTATTCACTGAGCACCCATCAGAGCCCTGCCTAGACGTCCCCTAAGTCTCGATGAGAACTCGACCATTATAGAGGTCTTCCACCATTCAGTGCTGAGGTAGCAAGTATGCTCTCCTGCTTTAAGATGGATGTCTTTAGATACTGATCTCAAATCCTGTGCTAGACTAGAGGACACAAGTGGGAAAATCAGGTTTTAATGCCCCACCAGGGCAAGCCTGAAGAGGTGGGAAGGGAAGAGAAACTTCAAGGCACTGCAGGAACCCCCTGAACAAAATGTCAGGACATCTCACTGTGTTGAGCCCACGTTAGGTAGAGAACAGAGTGAAAGATTTGATCCTAAACTCACTGGTATTAATTGGGATTATCAGGAACAAAAAGCACCTGGAAGGCAAGGCACTGCATTTCGCAGGGACAACTTACAATTGGCCTCCCGACCCAGTCATAGGCGTAGTCAAAGGTGTAGCCTTTCTTTTCAAACAGCTCTGTGAAGATGGTTCGTAAATAATCGTAGTCTGGTCTCTCAAAGAAGTCTAATCGCCGAACGTAACGGAGGTACGTGGCCATCTCCTCTGTTGGAAAAGGGGAAAAAAGCAGCAGCGTCAGTTCTGCTCACGCATGAGCTCCATCACTTACAAGCCTCTCGGAGCTGACACACACACTGGAAATACGCCTTCCAATTAACTCCAGTGAGGCTTTCCCATGGCACTAGGCTCAAAGTTGGTGCTTAAAGTTGGGCTGAGGGCCAGATCACCAGTGACATGAGTTGTCCAGGCACCGCTAAGTTCAGCTGAGCTGTGCGGATTGCAGAAGCTGAGAATATCCAAAATGTCTTCACCCTCAGTGACCTACTCAACAGTCCTTTATTGCTGGATGAATCTCACTCAGCTTTCCAGAGCTCTCCTGCCCTGCCCAAAGTCTAATAATAATAGTCAGCTTTTATTCTGAATCTTCTGAATGAGTTGTTATAAACAAGGTCTGTGTTTTAGCATTGAGCATCACGCTGTGAGAGAATTGTCTGGGCTGCTGGTGCTACCTCTGGCTTTTCCTATAAAAGTCGTGGGTTTTAGTAATAGTCCACAATGCACATCAATTTACACACTTTTCAAGCAAAGATGGAAGTTCCACCCCTGTTCCAGAGAGCTGCTGCTCCACCTCAAATCTGAGTTCCACAGCTGGTTTTATTCTATACATTTATATAAAAACAAACACTGAAACACACTGTGCAATAAATGCCAACTCACTGAACCTGCCAACAGGATGCTCATGAGTACATCTGCTCACACTGACATTTAACAGCCACAGCAACTTCATCTGGGGAGGAAAGCAGATGTTGGTGGGCACCCCGTGGCACCCCCGAGCTCCAGCAACAACGAGGGTCTGGCTGCCCAGAGCACTGTGCTGCCCAGCATCAGTACGTCAGTCATAGCCTTGAATATTCAAAACAAGGCTTCAAAGGGGAGGCTACATCATTAATTTACCTGGCACACACAGAACAGTGTTTGGTGTTAAGCTAATTAATTGCTTTCCTGCATCTGGGTCGTACTTTGCATGCACAGAGAACTGAACCCTGGGTAACTCATGCTCTGCCCCTTCCCAGCTCTCCCTTGGCTCACACCTAAGCCAAGGTAGGACGTTTGAGCAGAGCTCAGTACGGGGTGCGGGTCTGTGCACTGCAGTACAGCTGGTATAACCAGCATGGTTTTTGCCTTCAGCTAACAAAAATAAGAACAGCATTGCTTATCGATACTTAACTCTGTCTGTGGCTTGCAGCTTGCATGTCACATGGAGGTAAGAGGAAAAAAATGGAGAAGAAAGGTAATCCCCTCTTCCTGCTAGTATCTCTGAAAGGTGGAGGACCAACAGGTTTCAGGTGAGCAAGGAATAGAAATAAGTTCTCTCTTCTCCCTTCAGCCCAGACCTGCAGGTGTGACCGAGCTCTGAGGAAGGAGTACTGGTGAAAAAGATGAGAACAGCCAACCTCAATCTGTTCTGCTTGGAACTGGGTGGATTTTGGATGCAAATACATCGGGGGAATTAGCATGACTTGAGTGAACTACGATCCCCTTCTAGGCTTGCTGCTCCTCACACTGAGAAAGAGCCACGTGACACAACAGCTCCTACAGGAACGGGGCTAATCGTGGGGACCTGGGTGCTCTCCCTGCCGTCAGGATTCCTGCTTCCTAGACAAAACACAAAACCACCCTGTGAAGGCCACAGGGTACCTGGGGAGGGCTTGAACTTTATACTCTGCTCTCCTAGCTCCAAGGCAGACTTTTGTTTAACTGCAGAATAGGTGCTGGGCTTAGCTAGAAAAACATCTTTAATAACACTCTCCTTAAAACTGTTGTCAGAAGGTGGAATTCAATGACAGACACATCATCTCATTTTCTAAGCTGGCCACCTACAGTTTTAACACCTGTAAAATCTTCCATTTGGGAAAGAATTCACTCAGTAGATCCAACATGGTCATTTGGTCATTTGGGAGAGGGAAAATAACAAGGCCCTCTTTTGGAAGGAAGCAAAGCAGGAACACGAGGCACTTGAGCACTGTGCAGCCTCCTTGATGAGAAAGAAGACTTGTGCTCATCTTAACCCACAGCCACAAGCTCTCAAGCCCCACTAATTTATAGCAGCAGCTCCAGTTGTCTGCCAGCTTGAGGAACAACATAATGGATACACATCATCCGAATACTTTCCATCAGAGGAGCTCAGAACCATCATATTCAACAAGATACGTTCAACTGCACTCAAATGGTCCCATCAGGGCTTTACCTGGAAAGTTCTCACAGAGAACTTCAACCGGAGTGTTTCTCTTTGTGTCCCCAATCTTCTGATACCTCTCTTTTAAGGTGTCAGCCTGTAGCGCACAAAGACAAAACAGTTGTGGAGAAAGAGTTCAACCATGTGATAAACGACATGCTGTATGGGAAGAAAAACAAGGTATTTAATACCGATTCTGGGTGGTATCAGAAGATGTTAACTTGTAACTGAACGGCATCCTAGGCTACACTAGTAGGAATGCTGCCTTACCCTGTTGTAATTCTCACTATATATTTTACGTGCTATGGGCAAAGAATATCCGGGGACACATTCAAAACATCTCCAGTACATGAATGAAGGACACTTGTTAGTGCCTATAAAGCTAATTTCTTACCAGCCCAGCCCTGAGGACTGTACAGTGAGCCTTTCATGGGACAAGAAAACAAAGCTGCATATATTATGATTGCACATCAGCATCCTGTCCTAGGCTGAGAGTCATTGGCAACCAGGATGCCTTCATAAACAACTGTGAAAGCAGATAGATTGCAATAGCAATTTGGGGTTTACTGTAATAGAATGGCACCACATAGATAACTAGTTTACATCAGTCACACTTCTCCCAAATCCCATGCTACTCCCATACTGCCTCTCCTTTCACCCCCAAAGTGTCTATCACTTAGAAACACTGACTGGTCATCAAGAAAAATGAAACAATTTTCAGTTAGATTTCCCACCTAAATCCCTCTTGAAGCAGAGAATTCTGCTCCAGTCAGCACCCTGAGAAGGGGTTTATTGCCTCCATTTCAAAATATGACAATTAGACCTGTCAGCAGCATATTAGCGTTGTAAGATGTTCTCTCAAGACTTTAGCACTGACAGTATAGACCAAAAGTGTAAGCTGAGGAAACCCAGAACAGTGAAGATGCCATATTCTAGATCAAGCTTTATGTTTGTTCTGGAGCTAAAAAAATGCAGAACTTCAAGAGCAGTCAATTAATTCTTATCAAGTTCAGCACTGAACTGAGGAAATTTTGTAGATTTTTGTCTAAACCTGGAATTACTCTAGAATAATAAACCTGGAATTACTCTAGAATAATATACAGGATTAATTTAAAGCAGAAGAGTTCAATTAAGCCAGAAACAAAACATGTAATAGAATAACACACACTGACAGAGGTGTGAATCTAAAAGTCCGAGAGATTCTGACTTCTTTCACAATCACTTTCATGCTTGAAAAACCCTTTCTTTGCTTTTGAGTTGTCACCAACATTTCTGTCACATGTCTGATAAGGCTAAGCTGAGACTAACTCTGGATAGATGGTGACAGAACAGTTTAACAAGGTCTATCACGCAAGCCACTGCCCCTGACCACAGCAGCACTCTGCTGAGCAGCGTGCAAGCCCGTAAGCTCGTCTCCTTTTTCCAACAGTACCAACAGGTCTAACAGGAGTTATTGTCGTCATTAATAAACCTCCTAATCCGATCAAATTCGATCCCTTCACTCACTGCAATTCCAAAGTTGAACACAGTAGCTTAATCATCAGGGAAGTGATGGAGAAGTGAAGATGCAGCTACTGACAGCCTCAGAGCCAGCAAACAACTTGCTAGTTAATTCAGCTGACGGATGTTAGCTGCAGTTGCCGTAACTCAGTTGCTTGCAGCCCTCCACATTGTACATGACATTTCGTAAACTTCTAAGCACTGAGTGTCCAGTGTCACTGGAGGAAAGCCAAGCTCAATACTTCTGCCAGAACACCAGTTTTTCAAGCTGAAGCCCATCTGCATCTCTAAAACCATCACCCTCCTCCCGTTATAAAACACGTTTCACAGATGCAGCTGCGGGACTGTGTGCTGAAACTGGAATTTCATAAACAACCCCCGTGTCCCAGCCACACTCCAGCTCAGGGCAGCTTCATGTTAGGGCAAAGCTGCTCCAACAGCTCAACAGCTCTCTCATTGCTGTCCCTGGCCCAGCTGCTCATCTGCCACTGCTGGGTCTTCTCTCCGGACCCGTACCAATTCAGCTAAGCTAGTGGTAACTTGAAGTGACAGGTAACATATTTCTATCTTAAAATCTTCCTTGTAGGTAAAACTAACGCCTTGTCGTTAGACTTCAAGGACACAAAGGAAAGGACAGCGTTTCTGGCTGGATTTTGCAAATGTTTCCCCCACCAGATTCTCATTTGGGCAGAGACCAGACAAAGTTGCAAAGGGCAAAACCTAAAGCTCAAACCTACCTTCAATCCTTGCCAGGGCAGACTGCCTCGGAGGAAATACATAAACATATGGCCGAGGGCTTCCAAGTCGTCTCGACGACTTTGCTCTAGAACAGAAGAGATGACAAATTATTGCTGTAGCTGCAAAAACGGATCTGAAATCTGATCAGCAGCCACACATATTTCTGAGATAAAGTTACCACAGAGAAGCTCACTTGCTGTCTGTAGCTCTGACCTTGTGCAAAAATACCTGGAACCTGTTACAAAAACCTATAAAATAGACAAAGATCAGCTAGAAGGCATGAGAACACAGGAGCTCTAAGACATACTGCCCAGTCTTAGGTAGACTGGGTAAGAGGTGGAAGTATTAATTGCAGAGGAATAAAGCAGCTCCCCAGTTCTTCTCTGGACTGCCAGCACCCATAGTGCGCCTGCTGTGTGGGGCTGGAATATGTTATTTCCTCTAAACTATGCAGGAACAGGCAGGGGACGCTTGTAACCAGCTGCAGGGAACTACCATGTTGCACAGTGCCAATCCTTTCCCAACTGCTTCTGCAGCTCATCACATCAGAGCAGATCAAAAATAGCTCCTTCTAGCACTGCTTTTCCTTGTGAAACACTTGCTGCTGTTGCCATGCAGATGTTATGATTATAAATGAGGGGGGAAAAAGGGGCCTCAAGCCAAAGGAAAAAGCATCCTTAAAATAATCTACCAAAATGTATCAAAAAATCCCAAGGGAGGATGTAAGACAGAACAACAAATATGGAGCACAACAGCACTGGACTGCTGCTCTGCTAGGCTGCTTCATGCAGACTTGGGTTCACCGAGCTTGCAGACCAATTTGATGAGACCTCCTCTCCTCCAAACCTCCACCTGCAGGCAGATAACGTGCTCTAAAGCTGCAATCCAGAGCAGATCTAGTCATGCAGCCCACACGCCACAACAAACTGTGCGTGAGCTGTCCCTGATGCTGCATCATCTGCAAGAGCAGAAAAAGGCAGCGCTTTGCCCAGCATGAGTCTCCTTCAAAAGCAGCAGCAAATTTAACCCTCAGAAGATGCTGGGGGTGAGAACACTTCCTCAGAAGGAAATTGAGATGACAGTTCCTGTGGGTTGCCCTGATGCAGCTGTAAAAAGGAAGAAGAGGATGTCTTGGGTAATTCAGTGCAACGATGCAGATGAACTTCTTGGAAAGATGATTGAGCGCACTCATCTTTCAGAAAAATTGCAATCAGACTCCTTCACTTTGCTTAGTCCTGGGAAGTGAAGGGACCAAGCCCACCTGGGCTGGCCTCACCAGCAAAGCATCAGCCCCATGAAACCCTTCTGGGCAGTACAGGGTCCTGCCCAGCTAGTAACCAACATTTCCCTCCTCAAATACCTGCCCAGAATCACCTCTTCCCCGACAGGAGCTGCAGCATAAGCTGCAAAACCTGCAGGGAAAAGGGTCTTAAAGAAGGCATGTGGTGTACTTCAAACACAAGTGGATCTTCTTTCCACATCCACCCACAGAGAGCATCCCCAGCACCAGCAGTTCCCGAGCCTGCTCCCACTGCAGCTTCTCATTCCTCCATCCCTTCCTGAGTCTTCACCAGGTTTTCCAGAATTAGAAGTTGGGCTCATCTCTCCTTACTCCCCAAAGACAGCAAGCTCTCCAAGAGACACAAAAGCCAGCAATGCCTTGATCTCATAGCTGGGAGGCTACTCAAAGAATACTCCATTATCTTAGGCGCTTATGAGTTTAAGTGAATATAAACATTTAATAAGGTTTTTTGCCTTTCAGCTACAGAAATGTAATCTTCTGGTATGAAAGAAGGCAGTGAGGAGAGGAGATGAAAGCCAGGCTTAAAATTAGTTAAATCATTCATTTTCTCCTACCAATTATTAGGTCAGGGAACATCCAACTCTAACACCTGAAACTGGAAGGTACCGGTACAGAGCTGTGCTATAAAAATCTATTTGGTCGCCATCTAGTGCGGCGATTACTACCCGCCTACTTGGCTGTTATCAGTGCAGGATTGTTACCAGTTATTTAGTTTCTAATAAAAACTATAATTATGATGCTTCCAACATTTCAGCTGTCTCAATTCCTCAAAAGGGGAAAAAAAAAGGAGGCAACTGTAAACAGCATCACGGCATTAGGAGGTTTACAAATAGCTCGAAGGGCAAAGAGAGCCGTAAGAGAAGCTACCATCGGAGGTCTACAGGGCTCGGCATGGCAAGCTCCCACCACCCACACAGACCTTTGCCAAGATGCGTGTTGATGGACATGTATCTCGCCGTTCCAGTTAAGCTCTTGTGTTCCCTGTAAGGTATGTGTTTTTTGGTTTCCGGGTCAATGTACTCCTTCGCCAATCCAAAGTCTATGATGTGAATGACATGCTCCTTCTTATTGCCTTGCCGGCCGATAAGGAAGTTTTCTGGCTTGACATCTCGGTAGATGAGGTTCTTCGAATGCACGTACTCCATCCGAGATATCTGCAAAATGATGAGGCAAAAGTTATTTGAGAGCAGACCGGCTACCGCGTTCTCCTGGCTAGCAAAGCAGCAAGGTTTTGTTAGCCCATCACCGAGCCTCGGCTCAGTGTCATCTCAGATTTCAGCTACTCTACGAGAAACGCAACAACAGATGGAGTGAACTAAGGCAGCAGTTACGATCGGAGCTGGGTCATGTCCTCCGATGCGGAGTTGGAAGAGGAATTTGTCACCCCCTCCTTTCTGCGGCTACTGTACTGTGCTCCCTGACTTTATTCCTACAGAAATTGCAAAGGCTGTTTCTGAAACGTTACCACTGGGACACAGCTCTTGGAAGGATGCCACGGGGAATTGCGGCAGCCTTTTTGTATTGATCTTAAACATACTAAACTGGTTACCCAGAGCTCTTCCCTTGCCCACAGCCTTCCCTTGTTGCTCTGTGTCTTACCACCTTCCTCCCTCGACCCATATGTTGTCTTAGACACGCCAGATTCTTCATGGAGGGGGATTTTTGGGCAGGCGGAAGCCTTATGATCCTCAATACTGACTGAAAATAATAATCTCATTGGTTGTCAACTAGGAATAGCTGGAATATCTCTCAGGTTTTGACCAACTTTGTTCCAGCAGTATGACTGAGAAGGGAAGGTAAAAGGGCAGGAACCCCACTTCCAAGGTGATGGAGGGACATTTCCCCTCCAACAACGCACCTTATTCAGATGCTCATCATTAATATTGCTTTTGAAACTAAATATATTGCAGGTGAAGTTTGAATAGGTCACCAAGCAGTTCTTCTTTGAGTCCCTAACTTATTAGATTATTCCACTTGGAAATAACTCACAACTTCATTTAATTTATTACTTTTTCATTTCCTTTTTAGGTTTTTAAATGAAAACATGTGAATTCCCATTTATGGCTGTCCTGGTCCGCAGCTGCCCTGCCCACTGTAGGGCATGGTGGCTTTTTTAAACAAGATGCTTCTTTGAAAAGGCCATTTGAATCTACCCGTCTGCATGCAGGCTCGCAACACTAAGAAAGCATTGCAAAGCTCTCGCAGACTTCAAAATTTGCACTAACGAGCGTCAGTCCGCAGAGGTCACTGCCGCGCCGTTGTGGTGGACGTCACACCGTGATGCTATCAGAACCGGGGGACATCTCCAGTGAGAGGCACCGGCTGGTCGCCCCCAGGCAGCTCCCTGCAGGGACCCCCCCACTTCCTGAGCAGCTCTGCACTGGGTCGGTACTGGCCGGGCAGCTCTGGATCACCGAGCCAGCTTCACCCCCCGCTGAAGAGCTGCCCCATGTCAGTCCTTCGACCATGAGCACTGTTGGGCTGATAGACCCCGGCTGCTCTTCGGTTTGTTGCTCTGAATCCAAATGCATTCTCAGCTGGCAAACCCAGATCTCTCTTTCTCCTCAGATCTTGGATTTACACCTGCCTGAAAGCTCCGTATGTGTGTGATCACCCCATCCCGCTCCCAGAGGTTTATCAGATACCCTTATTTTTAAAGAAAACCTGCTGCATTTCCACCACTCAGAAAGAAGTAACAGGCAGGAGGGGGCAGCACTCCTTATAAAATAAAAAATGCTGTACAGGGAGGGCAGTAGACAGGAAAAACCGACTGCAGGTGAATCAGTCTTAAAAACCAGGACTTGCTAAAAGGCTCTTCAGCACGTGTTGCTGTTCCCCTGCCCTCTGAGTAGTGATTTATTTCAATGCGCTGAGAAAATGGGTTTCACGGCGAACAGCCATTATTTCTAATCAATTCCAGGATGATGCAGAACAGAGCAGATGCTCTGCACTTCAGCCATTCTTCACGCTTTGAGTCACCTGCAGGACACAGCAGCAGGTTGGAAGACAAAAAGGTATGTCGGGAGGCAATTCAAATTAAGATGCAACCCTTAAAACTGGAACAAAGCATTTCCTTGCCTCTCCACACATAACAAGCTTTCAAACAGAGCCTGACTCATTTGATTTGTCTGTGCTACCAGAGAAGCTCAGTTGTTGAAATGGTCAACAGCAATTACACAACCTGAAAAAAGCGTATTTTTTTTGTTCCTTAAAAACTCACAGCGAGTTGCATTGGCCTGGACAACAACTTTGGACAGCTGAGATGTCCAATGAACTGATACACTCCAGCAGCACTTAGAGATACTTATTTACCTGCCTTTTTTGCTTTCCCCCCCCACACACAGATACTGCTGGGTCTTTCATATTCCTTCTTCTTTACTTCCATCTGCCTGGATGCTTCCTGATGTGTTGCTGGAGGGCTGTGCACAGCCAACGACGGCTGAAAGATGCACTCCAAGCAAGAAAGACATTTCCTGGAGTAGCCTCCATGCTTTATTCACCCTGACAAGACACTCACCCTACTTGTGGCTGCTAGTGATGGGGAGCTGGTGACTGTGCTGCGCTGCCCTTCCAGGCTTGCTGCCCAAGAAGAAATGAACAGCACTGGTGCAGCATGACCTTGGCCTGACTCAAACCCACTGCACAGACGAAGAAGAGGAGTTCCCACTCCAGAAATGTGCTGGATGCAGAGACACGGTGCCCACTCCTTTGTGTCTGAACTACAGGCTCTAATGTCTGTGCATTAATTCTTCTACGGACAGAGAAACCACTGCAAGGAGCTGGGACTAACTATTGAAATTGCTTTTACGCTGGAAAAACAGTGACTGTGAAGCGGTGTTAACATCTGCTCTGTTATTTTAACAGGAGTAAGAACAGACTATGGTATTTTATCATAGCGCACGGGAACACTAGGGGCGGATGGGAGACTCTGTTTGAGAAAAAAAGCAGGATTTCCATGGCCATGGCCTGCCGAGTCCATCTTCAGAGCCACAAATCTCCATTTCAGGTGTCAGTGAAACTCCTGGGAGGGGAGAGCACCCTGGCACACAGCAGGACCCCTGTGCTGCAGCTGAGAAATGAGAGGATATTTGTGACATTTAACCAGATGCCAAGAAACTCACACTTTTATTTTCTTTTCTCCTGCCAAGGAAGCAAGTGTAATAAAACCTCTTCCCCCCACAAGGTAACTCTTAAAGATCTGATCTTGACAGCAATCCCATCTCTAGACCCTCCTGATAAATTTGAGCCCCTATTCCACATATCACCTGTTTGAATATAGAACAGATCAGCAGAGATAAAAAATTCCTCCTGTTTAAAGGCTGCTTTGGTGTCTTTTATGCAAGATGATTTTGACGGTCACCAGCCAAAAAACTTCTCACCATGACTCGGTCCAGATCGCAGCCAGAAGTATTTGCACGCTGCCTCGCATAACGGACCTCGTGTCTGACAGCAAGCACTTAAGCAAAGGTGAAAACAACATTTAAACCTGACAACACTGAGTTGTCAATGAGCGTTGCCCATGCTGGACCTGGCCAAGAGTGAAAAATTGAAGCTAGAATAAAAACCCATTCTCCCCCAGCCCAAACACCAAGTCAGCTCCGCAAACCCCTAAGACGACTTTTGATTTATGGGCTTTAGGGACTGATGTTAGTGAACACATTTTTAACTGCCAAGCTTTGCTTCATTCAGGAACATCAACCACTTGATCTATTCAGCTGCACGTGGAGGATGGAGGAAGCAGTTCCAGTTTGATGCTCTTAGTAGAGCAACGTGAAGCATCGGAGATGCACAAGTTACAGCAGTGATGGAGCTGGAAAACTTCTACCAGGGAAGGAAAACAGAGGACTCCTTCAATGCAGGTTTTCACCAAGAGGTATAAAATGGTGCATCAGAGCAATAGTGTTTCTGATTCGACAGAAGCTGTGTTTGATAAGCTGCTCCCAGAGCTCTGAACACAAGTCACGCTTACCAGAAGAACATGCAAGCCTAGTAACAAACCTGAGGGCTGTGTGGCTCATCCCCCTGCCAAGGCAAACCTTCCTACTGTGTCATCTCATCTGAAAAGATTCCAAAACAGGTTCTCCTTCTTGAAGACTCATTATCTTCCAGTCTCTATCTCCCTCAGCCAGGAGAGTCTTGATGCAAAACCACGTTTAAATTCCCATAATCACAAGTGACCCTCCTTAGAACAATGATATTTGTTTCTCCTAGAGGGCTTCTCTTTCTTCTAATGTCTGTAGAGTTGAAGGATCCACCCCAGTCCTGAGATGCTGCTGCCTGTCAAGCTAAGTAAGACCAGCCAAGCATGTATGCTTATTAAAAAACATCTTTCAGGGATGCCTCTGGTTAAAAAATGACCACTGGACACAAAAAAAGGAGATCAAGTGCCACCACACTGCATCCAAAGTTCCTGCCTAGTTTTAGCACATGTAGATGTGTTGGAGATGTGCTGCAGCAGCAGTCAGGCTTAAGGAGGGAGAGGGGGGAGAAGGCAGCTAAGTGGGACCTTGAAAGCAGCAGCTGGCTGCTGTTGGGCTGAGCCTGCAGCAGGCAACGGCAAGGAACCACGGAAACGTCAGAGAAGAGACTGGATGCTTCTAAATGTGGATCATTACATGCAAGTGAGGGGAGAAAGATCCAGGGGACAAAGGGGTGGACACTTAATATCCCACCAGCTCAGGGCACGCAGGCTGCCGGCGTTGCTGCTCCAAGTGCAGAGACATCCATGGCAGACGCTTCCTTCTCCCCCCTCTGGAGAGGATCAAGCCCAGGGCAGGAGAGGCAATGCAAAGGTGACTCTCAGCATCAGGGTCATCTCCTGGATGCTCCCCGAGCTCCACGCTGCAGAGGGGCCTCCCACACAAGTAGTACTGCTTTACCTTTGGGTGGTCTTCCTGGGCTTAAAAAACATATAATTTGATGACATTTTGGTGAGAACCAAACCAGAGTAGCAGTTTTCTGCAACGTGCTGAGCTGTCCTTCCCTCCCTACATCAGAGCAGGAGGCTCCTCTCTGCTGTCTGGGTGGCATCAGGCCATTCACATTTTTGGAAGTTTCCCTGGATATCAGGCTTTGTTAGCAGGCGTGTCAAAGCATCAGAGGGGAGAAACACTGCTCATGCAACTGGATTCTGGCAGTGAAGTCTTACGTCTCCTCACACCAGTTAGAATTACAGCAGCTTAAGAAGGCTGGGCTGGTCAAAAGCAAGAGCAAAACATTATTTATGGAGGTGAACCCACTGAATTTGACAGTCTGACTTTCCTTCTCTGATGTGTCTCTCACACTGGAGTGACTGCAATGATTTAGTGTAGGAACTACGATAAATCCAAGACAATTTCCCCAAAAGCCTTGTGGCTGAGTGAAGGGTTTTCACTCAGTTGAGCTGTAAGTGCCAGCCCCTTCCGAAAACACGTCTCCAAAGGCCAGGTGAGCCCTTTTCCCAGGAAACCTCCCAGGGAAGGAGATGGGGCACACCTGAAGATGCTAAATCTGTCTCCTTAAATGTATATGCTCCAAGCTGGTAACTCATGTAATCCTCCTGAGAAGACTAGAAAGATCCTAAAACATCTCCCCGTGGAAAAAGGAGTAGCACTGCCTGCTGCTTTTGGAGAACACCAACTCCTCCATTTGTGACTGCTTTTGGTGTCCCTAAGCATCTGTTTTACAAACTGGTACCAGTGTCTAGAGGAGTTGGCAGGCCGGCTGAGATCACAAGATCAGCAGATGATGCCAGGGAAGACCGTCCAAGTACAGAGCTAATCTGCAACCTTGGCAAAAGGCAGATGGACACTGCTGTGACAATCTTGATTTCCCCAGCAGTCACATGGGAATAAATTTACATCTTTACATTTTACACCTTTACAATCAAAAGGTCACACAAGCTATATCCAAGGCTTTGCCATCTGTTGCACACTTGATTTAATCAAAAGCAATACTATAAAATGGTTTTCCACTGACGAAGGAACACCCAAAGCCAACAAAACTACACCGCTCAGCCACAGGAGGACAACTTCAGGAACCCAATACCAGGCAGGCACTGTTCAAACTTCTGCATCTGTGACCTCAATTTTCCATTTGAGATTCTGCTGTGGCAAACTTCAGGTTATTTAGAAAGGATTGAGTTCCTCACTACCTCACCATCTTCTCTTTCCTTCAACACTTCTACCCACAGATTTGTTAATGTGAATATACAGTCCCACCTCTACTGTGCCACCTGGGTATCTGCAGACCACAGGTCGAAAACCAGAAAGCCAAACTAAAATGATAACTGATTGGCCCTACCGACTTGTGGAAATTCACTTACCATATTTAGTACGTTCAATTTTCATGTTTTTCACTTTTAACACAAACCCAAGCTACCGCTTTCAACTTAGTTTCCTTTCCTTTTCAGGTAAATTAGGGGCTCTGTGATGCTGCCCATAGGTCTATTATTTTCCAACTGTTAGACATTTAAACCCCTTGGTCAACTTTAACCAAATTTAACCAAGGTAGAGACCTGGAATGATGGTATTTTGACTAAGGAGAGCTCAGCTCCCATCGCTCTGAGAGGTTTCAGTCTATGAGCAGCCTGGTAGCACCGAACCAGTAAAACTGGTAGGAGTGTGGGAAGGTGCTGTGCTCCCTGTGTCCCATGGAGCAGGTAAGAAATGAGATGTTCTGGGGGATGTCCAAACAGAGGGAAGGAGCCGAGGTAGATACTGGGGCAGGGGCGTGTAGGGGACACAGGACACAAGTCCATAGGAATCCAGCTTCACCGGTTCTGCTACACAAGGAGTAAGTTTGCTCATCAGCATAATTTGACCTTCCCTTCATAACCAAGAGTTTTTCTCAAACCTGAGAAGCTTTCTTTTATAAGAAAGATGGAGAGAGACTTTTTGCCAAGGTCTGTAGGGACAGAACAAGGGGCAACATTTTTAAACTGAAAGAGGGTAGGTTTAAGTTGGACATAAGGAAGAAATTCTTCACGATGAGGGTGGTGAGACACTGGAAGAGGTTGCCCAGAGATGTTATGGATGCCCCATGACTGCAAGTGTTCAAGGTCAGGTTGGACGGGGCTTTGAGCAACCTGATCTAGTGAAAGATGTCCCTGCCCATGCCAGGGGGGTTGGACTAGATCTTTGAAGGTCCCTTCCAACCCAAACTATTCTGTGATTCTGTGACGGAAGGAGATTCTCTCTCCAACCAACAGACACTCCTGAACCTTGCACTGTACCAACCCCATCCTTCAGCTAACTGACACAAACACAAGTTGGCATCGTGGAGGTGGCCGGGCAGAGCCCTGCCTGCTGTTACTCACCAGCTGGATGGCTATCATTAATACCGTCTTCAAAGTGAACGTCCTATCACAGAGGTCAAATAAATCTTCCAAGCTAGGACCAAGCAGCTCTAGTACCATGGCGTTGTACTTTCCACACGGTCCGAAGTAATACACCTGGGGAAGCCCTTCAGCTGGAAGAATATGAAAAAGAATTGAAATCAGTCAACAGGACAACGTTAATACCCTTCCTCCTGCATGTACATCTTTCGCTGGGCAGAGCCTTTATTTTTACCTCTCAAGTGTCCTTTCTGTTTGATCTTGCCCAGCAAGTAAGTAAGTTTCAGCACGCACTGTGAATGAACCAAAGGCCAAATCAGTGCAGGCTTTGCTCAGCTACACCCTTGAATAGACAAATGGATTTCAAAGCAATAACACGACCACATGAAAGCGTCTAGCTTTGGCAGCTTAAATGCTTGGACTTAGGGAACAAGACACGGAGTTCCCTACGTTGCACTAAACACCAGGCAGAGTACAACCCCAAACATGGGCTGGCACTCATCTGAGCAGTTCGGAAGATCATAGTGCTTGGAGAAAATGAGGCATGTCCAAAAAAGGGCTGCTTTTTCAGCCAAGATAATACACAGCCATTGTTTTTCAGCACAACCTTACACAAAGTTTACTCTTATTATACTCATGAGAAAAGGGGAAAAAAAAAGTTTTATTTTAAAAAAGAGCAAATATTTAAGTTTTGACCCATCACCATGTAAATACAAGCAATCATAGTCATTAAGCATATGTGTGTAAATCACACACAAAACTCTCAACACCCAACTGGTAGGAGCCAGAGCCTACCCTTCCCACCTAACAACTCAGCAACAGATTTCTCAGCAAGAGTACACAGTATTTATACTCAGCTGACGGTGGCTTTTTGCGTGGATTAGCTTTCTGAAAGGCACCAGAAGGGAAAAAACCCCAGCCTCGGTGTCTGAACACTCGCTGAGCTGCACAGCGGTCCCTGAATTACCTTTTAGTCAAAAAGAAAAATCAGACCAGCCCATACAGGGAAGAATTCAGTTCAGGGCTAACTGCAAATTTTTCTAATCAGCATCTAGCACAGGCACTCAGTGTCCCAGCATCAGTATCAAGCTGCGCAACATTTTTTTTAAAAAAAATGTATTTCCAGTCTACATCTTGTAAGCAGTTCCAAAACACAATGGAAGGGATTTTGTTTTGAAATATGGGGATTTGTCCTATGTCAAAACAAAATCTTTGCTTGAATACACAAAGATACAACATCCTGCTATTCAGTGTAAAGGCTCACCGTGGGGAGCACTACTGTGTATGCAGCTTTTTTTTCAAAGTCACATGGAGGTCTGTAAGTTATACAGCATGGGACCTGAAAGAACACTGATTACAAATTTTACAGTGTGTTTTAAGTAAATACATACACACACACCTATATTTACAGAAGAGATAATATTAAAAATAGAAAAAAAACTTCACTAATTATCGAGACACCAGAATTACACTGCTTGTGTAACTGCATGGTTTTGTACCTGCTCCGTGAGGTGCTCAGGCAGCCTGACCCAGCCCAGGTCAAGGCAGTAGAACAGGGATACACTAAGGCTGGAGTGTGTCAGCAACATAATAACTTTATGTCCTACTACAGATTTAGGAAAGCCTTGTTAATCTGCCCAATGGCAGTCATCAACTTGCCAACAATCCAATAAACTTGGCGCTGAGATTACTAAAGCTTAAATATTACAGAATTTATGCTCCCATGTATTACTCAAAAAGAACAAAATGCAGCTTGACAAAGATTACCGTAGGGTGGTTTTAATCTTGTTAACTCACATGCTTGGGGAATCATATTAGGTATCAGTCATCAGGATGCATTAATGAGATATTACAGAGTATTGCAGGAATTCCCAGTCTAACCAGAGTTTTCCGTCCTATGTAAAACATTTACCCAACCTGGTCTTGGGACGCTACTGCTCCTAACAGAGCTTCGTGTTTTAGGAAGCATTAACAGTAATTAAGTCCTCTAAGAAAACAGGATGGTTTGATGCCGAAGCAATTCCGAAAGCCAAACAATGATGGGATGTGATCCAGGCAGCTCCAAAACATTTTCAAATATCCCCAAATCAACATAAATGATAATTTAATGCCATCAGCTTAGTGCTGAATGCTTGAATAATTGCAAAAGCTCTTGAAGTAACTCATGGTGAGCCGCTGAGTTTTCAGTAAAATCTGACGAGGACTTACCTACATAATTACCTCTAATACCAAGATCGTCATCTCTACTTTTTACAGAATAATAGAAGAATAATACAGAAGAAGAGAGTAACAGAATATTCAATGAAAAGTTTAAAACTGCGACCATTATAAATTCAAGATATATGTACAGTAAGTACTTCTACCACTACTTCTACATCAGGATAACAGTCTTGAAAAGTGCAAATCAGGAAGGAAACCGCTCGGATTAGGAGTGTGCTAATTAAGGTATACAGGAGAATAAAATTGCAGAAAGGCTCTTAAGGAAGGTGAAGAATCTCATTCCCAGTGCAAGGGGAAAGGAGTACATTTACAGTCTTACTTGGTAAAGAGAGAGCATTGCAATTAAAATTAAATTCCTACTGGGCATTAAGAACCAGGAAGATAAATTGCAGCCAGACTCAAAAGATGGGGATTTCATGTAGGGAAGAAAGCAACACAACTATTTAGTGCTCTCTGGGGTCCCAACTCCTTCAGTTAGCTTTACCCACTCAAGGCCTTACAAGCCAAGAGCTTGGAGTACTCTTCTCAACTTTAAACCTCAGGAAGGCTCTCCTCTTGGTGGGAGCTCCTACAAGGTGAAGCCGTGGCAAAGAACATTAGAAAAAGCATCCTAAGTGCCAGCCTACAGAAGACGTTATTAGTTTCAGGCACATTTTTAGGGTTCGATTTTTCTCTGAGGGTTTTCAGCTGCCAAGCTCTGCAGTCAACAGCTTACCTACTGGCTTTGCTAGAATAAGAATGCTGTAACATATATCTAATTTTCAGACCCAGGCTGCATCAATCATGTATCCTGGACCTAAGGGAGCATTGCTGACAAGCCCTGTGGAGCCTCCCAGCCCAAGCCAAGGCTCCTCAGCTCCACATTAGTTACTGAAATAAAGTTATGAGGGACACGGGGTAATGCACCCTCAGCTCACTCGAACACAAGTCAACATTTAGCATCTTTTCAGCGAGGGGAAAAGCTCGAAAGAGAAGTTGTAAGCTTGATGTAAATATTAAAGGATGCCTGTTGTCTGCAGGATCCAAGCAGGAAGATGAGGATAGATGATTTCACGGTGGTTCTCTGCAAACTTCAGGCACAGGCATCTCTGGAGCCATTCTTCTTACGAACAGTAAAAAGGGCAGCCTAAGAAAATCTGCATAAAATTTTATTTAATCACAGCCAGCCTGCATAATTCATGATGTAGCTTGGCTCTACTTCAGCAACAAGCAATGTGTCCTGGTGCCACTGAGTCCATTGCCACGGTGAACCACAGGAACTCCACAAATAACACCAGTAGATCTGTAAATACTTAAGAAGGACATTGCCAACAAAAGAGGTTAATTGAGGAAAAAATACCTTTTGTCTGGGCAGTCAAACTTGAGGTTTTTAATGGCGAGCAATTGTGTTGGCAGAGGACTGAAAAGGTCAAACAAAGCCATGGTGCTGTGAAACGGTCTGTCCTAGATGAGCAGTTCTGGATTGCAAGAGTACAGGATGAAAAGCAACAGGCAGAGCAGAGGTCTCGTCTTGAGATTCAAAGGTACAACTCGACACTTGAAATACAAACCATGATCAGCTTAACACAACTGATGTACAAAACCGCACATAAACAAGGAATTGCTCCATGGCATTAAACAAGAACACCACATTAAGGGAAGAAAACCCAGGCACAACACGTGCAGGTTCTCCTTTGGAGAAAAAGCAGCCTATTATAGTGGAGGCTGCTGCAAGCAGAAATCTCCATTTGCTTAACAGCTTTGGTCTTGCTGCTGAGCGATTTGGCTTGACTATATGTAAAAGGCCCTGCTCCACCCTCGCTCTGGCGGAAAGTTTATCACCCCAATAAACACAGACTGATCACTGCACTGGAATCCACAGGCAAATTCTGCTATTTCAGCAGTGTGATGCCTTGGAAAAAATTCAAGCTGAGCACAGCGAAAATCTAGCATAGCATTTCAGAGATTAAAGCATCGTGGCTGGAACGAGAGCAAATGCAGACATCAAAGCCAAAAACTCAGACTTTGCTTCCACCACACTCCTGAGCAGCCACACGACTCTGGCCTCAGGTTTCCCAAGATGCTAAAACTCTCACTGCTCCTGCGGGCTGCCACCAAAAGGGACTGTCCCATCCTCACCTGTCCCAATACCTCCCCGTGCTCATGTGGCTGAGCAATAAGTCGAATCAACCCAAAAAAAGCTTGGCGTTTGCTTAAGCTTAAATGCAAGAACTGGAAGAGTAACAAACAGCAGGACTGCTGCTCTTCCAGAGAGCTTCATTTGAGCTGGATTAACACCAAAACCTACACCTTTCAGCAAATTTCCATGGCAAGATCAAGCATCCTCACTGATTCAAGCGGTGCTGTCTTGCTGCCACATGCTTTACAGCATGACTAACGGCCCTAATAACTCGTCAGACATCCAGCATACTCCAACAAGCCACGTTAGTCCAGGCATCAGACATACAAGTCATACAAGAGAGTCTAAAGCCATTTCCAGGACCGGCTATGAAATGGCGACCGGCAGAGAGATGCCAATCAAAGGTTATGCCCAAGGGAAATCTGATTTTGCAGCATCTGCCCCACGTGGAAGGCATGGAAAGCGGAAACCATCTGCTGTGGCAGAGAATACGTACTGATGCTCTGTATATGAGCATCATGAGAGGCTATGAATAAACCTGGTGCAACAGCAAGCAGCCCAAAATACACCCAAAAGGAGACGAGGTAGCAAGTGCAGGAAGCTACCCGTGGCCCTACATCAGCGGAGGCACAAAAGCCAAGTGCCCGTACATCAAATTGCCAGGAGACAACTGCAACTTGTGAAAAGTGAATGATACTGGTAGCTTCTGAATCACCTTTTTTTTTTTTTTTGCTCCCATGGGAGATTGGTTTCCACTGCCCTTAGATGTGGTGTGGCCAAATAAAGAGAAGCTGACATCTTCAATTTCAAGAAGAATTACGGAAGAATTTCATAACCTCTCTTCATGTAGACTTCAAAGCTGAGGTCTATTGCAGTGGGGGAATGCACCTGAGGATCCCCAAATTAGATACCTAGAGACAGGGGGAGGGGGGAGCAACCCAACGTCAAACAAACAGCTGATGCTCGATGCAAAAACACACTCTACGTGAGCAGCAAGAACACAGAAATGGATGCAGAAACATCACAGCAGCATTAGCCCTCAAAAAGTTCTGTGTGATTTTAAAGCAGCACTGATGAATGGAACGTAGATTGTCACAAAATTCTTATTCAGAGCAGAAACTTTATTTTTACAAATCACAGAACACAAAATTACACGATAAACAGCATAAATAGCAACTGTGCAAGAGCTGAACATCTATCGCTAAAATTAAACATGTTCCAAACAAATTAAACAAATTGCTTTAGAGTAGTCAACCCATTTAAGCTGATTACTCTAATGAGGATCCACCCTTCTCTTAATTTTCAAATCGGAATAAAATCCTGGCTGAAATAGAAGCTTTGCTATCAACATCGACTGGGCCAAAATCTCATCTTTTAACCTCTTAAAACACTCCCTGTGATAGTGGGTTTAAATCTACTTGAGTACGTTGGTTAACAGGTTATGTCTATGAGCTGGAATTAAAAAAGCTTGTTCTGACCTTCAGGTTTCTGAATAATCTGCTTCAAAAATAGAAAGAGGGGAGAAAAGTTAAGGTAGGCTTGTTACTTGGAATAAAGTTATCCTAAAGGTCTTTAAAATGTTTGATTGCACACGTTTCAGAGATGTCTGATTTCAAAGTAGGACTGCAAAAGCTTTTCAACACAGCCCTTCACCTTCAACCTTAACTGGAGGAGTTTGGGGAAGGACAGAGATTTTGGGTCACTGAGAATATTTTCTCCTGTTTGCTATAAGAAAACACCCAGCAGCTGGGATGTGAAGAAAAACGAGCAGAAAAGGCGATTTCCGACTCTAGCACCAACTCACTTGGGACTGGTGTTGCAGCTGGAAATAGAGGTGATGGCACAAGGGTCCGCCACAATCTTGCCAACCACTTCAAGCCTTTACAAACCTTGAACTGGCATCAGATTAGGGAAGCAACCTAAAAATAGTAAGCTGATCCAACACACACACAAAAACATCAACGTACAGACGCGGGGCTAGAGCAGCGCTGTGAATCAGCAGTGACTGCAGTCGGAGGACGGTAGGCGCTGCGGCAGCTCCCTTCCCACCGCTCTGATAGACATGACGGAGATGACAAACCTGCTTGGGAATCATGACTGTTTTCAGCCTGGTTGATGACTGTAAAGCTCCTGAATAATTTCCTTGCTCTCCTGAGCTTTGATACTGTGGTTTGAGAGCCCACGATTTATCTTTCGTTCTCTCTCGCTCATCTGGAGAGGGTGAAGAGCAGCTGGACCTGTCCAGAGCATCTGGCAGCATCCCACCACGTCCTGCCCGCTTCCCCGCAATGCTCCTGGGAGGCAGCTGGGGCACTGTTGGCTTTGACTCCTCTGGGAGAAGGGGCACTCAGCAGAGCATCGCTTAGCAAGAACCAGTCCCAGCTGCTCCTCTCGCCTGCCCAAAGCCCAGTACAGAAAGCAGCAGGGCAAGCTGCCACAGCAGCCACTAGATAAGCCACCTCCTCAAACCTTGACCGGCCGTTATGCTGGCTTTCTCTGCTCCCAGTCCCATTTAATCTAGATATCTCCTCTGTAACTGCTCATCCTATTCCAGATGGTATCTCAGCAGCCCCTTTACAGCGTCATTATGAGCTCCTCTTATTCACGCTCCCCCTGAACATCCTCCTGCTCCGTTTGCTCCAACTGCTGCCAGACACTTGGCTCTCCGCTGCCAGCTTTTCACAACATCTTTTTCCTGTTTCGGTTGGGCAATGAATCATCTCCCTTCTAGCAAATGCTAAATGCTCCAGCATCACTGCCCAGCAGAAGTAGCTGCAGCAGGACTTTCCACTTAAGCCCATCAGCAGGTGAGAAGGGTGCAGAGCGGCTGCCAAGAGGGAGAAGAGAGGCAGAGCACGGTGCTTCCCCTGCCCTTGGATGGATGTGGAAGAGGCACAGCTCAAACGCTCTCTGAAACCAAGAGGTACTTGGAAATAAAGCAAGGGAGAATGTCACAAGTTGGATCAATACCTTCTCCCTGGATGACTGAAGAGCAAGCCAAGCTATTAATGGGAAGAGATGACACTCAGCACACAACGTACAACAGTTGTGTACAAGTCATGAGTAGACAGAGCTACTGTTACCTCCAACGAGTCTGCAAGTGAAGCGTGGCTTCCACACAGACTCCAGGACTCCAGCTTCACTCCAGAAACCCAACATATTTTGGGCATCTTCTCAGGATATGCAGGATGTATTGAATGCCTGCTGTGTTTTGAGTAGCTTGTTAGTATTTGAATCTACAAAAAAAAGGTACAGGAAAAGGAATAGAAGAAAAACAGACATGGGAAGGACAGAAGGAAGAACATATTTGTTCTTGCTGCTGGTAAAAATCCAAACCATTTGATTTTTACTTCAGTTGCAGAAAAACAATTTTCATGATCGTTGTGTTATTAAAACGGGGTGGCATTTCATTTTCCTTGAGTTGTACAAGCTGTTTTCCTGATATCATGGCTTGACTGTTAAACAACTCTTCACATACACAAAGAAAGAAGCAGTTTCAGAGAGGGTACCAAGAGGACGTTCACATTTGTAGTCACAAAAATAAAAAAAGACTGGGAGGAGAATCAGTCCTAGCAGGAAAGGCAAAGTTGCAGGACGACTTTTAAAATCTGGGAAATTTACCCAGAAACACCCATTCACAGGCAATTTTTTTAGCTGTAGTGAGTAAACTACAACCAAGTGAAATTGTTTCAATTACTGACAAAGACAAAAGAATAAAACACAACACAATAAACTGCTTTTTTGGCAAGTTTTGGGAGACTATATTCACATTTCTAGGGCTCAAGGGAAATGACTACACTCAAATCTCCACATTATTGTTGGATTTTATATCAACACGCCCTTTACAACAATCTCTTGTCCCAGTGACAATGGCAGCTGACACATAAGACAACACCTTAAGAGAAAGAACAAAACAGTGTATCACAGAATCCCAGAATCATCTTGGTTGGAAAAGACCCTGAAGCTCCTCCAGTCCAACCACGAACCTCACCCTGACCGTTCCCAACTCCACCAGATCCCTCAGCGCTGGGTCAACCCGACTCTTCAACCCCTCCAGGGATGGGGACTCCCCCCCTGCCCTGGGCAGCCCATTCCAACGCCCAACAACCCCTTCTGCAAAGAAATACTTCCTAAGAGCCAGTCTAAATTTTAGTTTTTTTTTTTTTAATCATTTTAGAAGAGTTATTTTAAACCACTCCAGGAAGTTGTAGCTTAAGTTCTAGCTTAACTATCTACCTTTACCCACACCTGTGATACAAGCACAAGGGTAGAAGAAAATATCAAAAGGTTTTGTTTCATGTAATTATTCCTGGTTTGCTTTCTGGGTTTCTTTGTGCACTCTGCAGAGCCCGTGTTTTTGCTGAAAGCTGTGAGAAGCTGCGGTACTGCAGGTTTTTTAACTTCTTGAGGGTTAAGTGAGGGGTTACAGCAGCCTACTGAAAGCAACGGGATTTACCCAAAAAGCTCTTGCGTAATTAAAACGCAGCCACATCATGAACCAGCTCCTCAGGCTGCTTTTCCACCTCCAAGCCCGGCTTCGCAGTCTGAGGGCAGACGTCGCTCCGCGCGCGGAGCTCCACGCTGCTCAAGCTGCCAGGCGCTATCGGCAGCCCCCGCAGCTGGGATCCCGGCTCCTGGGGGACGCATCTCGCGAGGAAGACGTGGCCTCCTGCTTCTGCTACGCGGCAGGTCGCTGCGCCAGGTGGGTTTTGCCAGTCAGTGCAAAGCCAGACCACATCCGTGATGGCCAACTTGGTTCTGCTGGTTAATATCAAAGAGAAATTGTTTCCCGTTCAACTTTCCTTGGCTGTGCAGTTCTTGCATTGGGCCAGCTCTGCCTGCTGGAAGGGAATTAAGTAGCAGGTTTTGGCTGCTCTGTTTTAAGCAGGTAACAGAGAAGTTGAGATGACTAAGGGTATGCTCTGTGATCGCTTTTTTTTTTTTTTTTGAGAACAAGTTATGCGCATTAATTACATTACAGGTATAATCTACAGGAAGCTTAAGAAAAATCAACAGAACTTCTCGGCTGCAGGAGAGTGCTCAGCAGCACACAAATTTAACTCCAGAAGCACTGCCAAGGAAGAGGCTACTTCTTGGCAGATGAAAAATGCTAAGAAAGCAGCAAGAATAAGACTTCTGCTGAATCGCTCCTCTGCTGTCCAGAGAAACATTTTGATTTGATCACACCAAGTCCCAGGTGGCCCCTGCCCTTCATCAGCTCGTCTCCATTGGAGACTGTCGGCTGGAGGCAGAGCTTTTACCGGCTCCCTACTTCCTCCCCATCCACACGCCAAAAATCTATAGCACGAGTTAAGTGATACTTTAAGCTTACAGTGTGCTGGCCAGCTGCAAAATAGGGTGAAACTGCCACGATGACAATGCAGAGGGAATATGACAGCTTGAATTACAGCTCAGCTACAACCCACGTCTCTGCGCAGTGACCAGGAGTCATTCTAACCAGGATGGCACAGCAACATAAGGCAAAACTGGCAGGCACAGGCAGCATTCATCATTGATCCAACAGCAATTGGGTCTTGGATGACAGATCAGACTGGTCCAATTTAGCCAGATAAAGTAGACAATGGTATCAAACACGCGGCCTCTGCTTTGGGTGCTCAGGAGTAAGATGATGCTTGGCCACGCTCAGGCAGCTGAAGCTGGCCAGCTTCTGCACACCAGACCATGGTGGGACAATCCAGCCGACATTTCTGGCAGCACAACCCTACATGCCATCCTCCAGGTGTGCTGAGACCTGCTTGCAGAGCTGTGGGTGCAGCTCGGCCCCACAACTCTCATGCTGGTCTTACTGGGAGGGCGGCTTGATAGCAGGAATGCTTTGTGCTGCCATCCAAGCTGCTTTAGCATCTGTGCAGGACCCAACAGGAGGACTCATTAAAAAGCCACAAGGTGGACATTTGCTCCTGCAATAGCATCAAACTAGTAAGTGATGGATGCTGAGTCAAGCACATGTAAACTCTCCACAACAAGAGACTGGCATTCATCAGTCCTGTAACTACTGCAGTTTTTGAGGGAAAAGGGGATTTTTCAGATTAGTAGGAAAGTGTTACCCACACAGTCGTTCCAGCCTGATGGAAAATCTCCCACTCCCTCTTATCACAGGAGAACCTCCTGCAAAACAGAAGTTCAGAGGCACTACATAAGATACAATGTCCAGATACCATCTCTTTGTTTTGCCTTAAGACAGCTGAATATGAGCAGGTAGGAATGGAGTTTTGAAGAAAAAACTGCCACTTTCAGATAGAAAAATTATTACAAAACTGCAAGGCTTCACCCAGGGCAGAGCTTGCTGAAAAGTTCTAGCACAGCTGGACTCATTACAGATTCAGGGGCAGAGTCTATGGCTTATCTTTTAGAGATGGGAAGAAGCTTTGGAATAGCAGGCAGAGCACAGCTCAGAAATGTAAACTCCAAACCCATTTAACAGCCTGTCTGGGAGGTGGGCAGCCCTACCTACCAGAACTTCACCTGCATCAAACCTCCCTGGCACAGCTCAAATATTTCTCTCTTTAAGGTGAGGAGCACCTTAAAAATCTTCAGCATTCACAGGATGCTCCCCGTGCTTAGGGGGCACAAACAGATTAAAGGGATCTCACTAAATCAGGCACCCACCTTCCAAAAGGGAGTCAGCTTTGTTTGAATTGAAGCAGTACTCAACACCCGACACATCAGCCCTCCAGAAAAGGAATTGACTTTTATAGCTCTAGACCTCAATTAGTTTTTAAGTGCAGCATCCCAACAGCTTAAAAAAATTTTCATAGGAGGGCTAGGAAAGGGGGACAAGCAGGACAGCAAGGCTAACCAGTTGCTCCATCCTTATTAATTATCATGGCCCTAATTGCCAAACTGGGTTTTCCATTCACCGTAAATATAAATTCCAAAGGTTATCCTCAAACATTGAGTATTTTCACCTCCTCACTCAAATGGCTGAGGCACTCAAGGTCCCAAGCACAACCCGGGGTGCTAGCAAGCACGAGAGAGATTTCAGTTCACTAGAAAACCCCAGAAGCAGCACAGAGACCTTCATGATTAAATGGCCTGTCCCTCCGGCCTCTGGGCCAGCAGCACATCACACAACCCGCTCTTAGTAGACATTGCTATCAGAAGAACCCAACAAGGCATCTGGGATGATTCAGATAAGTCCAACTGTGAGAGAATTATAACCACCATAGCACGGCACGTCAGACTTCAAGGAGAAGTATCTGCTGGAAAGGCATTTTTCAGCTTCCCAGCATCCTGCTATTCCCCTCTGCACGCTGCCCGGTGTTGCTGGGTTTTGATTTGTGATTACTGCAATGAATACCGGAAGAGTAAGAGATGTATGAAGACTTTCTGAAATATAAAAAGGAAACTGCCCTAATCTCATATTCAAGTATTAATGGCCTTGCTTTAAAAGCATCTGATAGCTTCCAATTGACAAAGCCTAAATTTAGCCCAAGGAAGTCAAAACTTCTGATGTTAAAAGAGATGCTGAAATGTGCACATTCAGGAAGCCCGTCCTAACAAGGGAACTGCCACATTAAAAAAACCCCAAGTATTTTTAAATAGTAAAATATTATTCTCCAGAGATCAACAGCAAGCCAGCTTTGAAAGCAGGCAGGCTTTTACTGGGTGTGTTACAGTAATCCACTACATTTTATTTTGCAATTCAAAAGCTCTGAAGTCAGAGATCCCTCAAGTTCAAAAGTTCGTTGGACTACCCTGACTTTATAATGAAGCTGCTGATCACCATTCTTTAAGGGTGCAGCTGAGCATGAGGGAACTCTACATGTGTTGCACTTTTTGTTTAAAAAGGCCATTTTCAGATGAATGAAACCACGTCTCCCTGCTGAGGCATCTCAAACCTATCGCCAACGGCACGATTTGAGAATGAAGGGAGAAAAGTTTTTCCTTGCTGACAGAAAATTAACCCAACAGCTTGAAATGAGCACTAGGGTCTATGGCAGGGATCTGAAGTAGGGAAATGATTAAACACGAGATGTGACCCAAAGGTTGCTTTCTGTGAAAATGGATGTTAGTTTTGTATCATCTTGCACAGGTAAGTCATACTTACAGTAACTGAACACTTACAGTCTAAAGCATTTCCAAATAATTCAAAGGAGGAGGCTGCAGTGCTCATCCAGAGCGTCGTAGTGCAACAGCTATGAACAAACCCTTCCATACAATGAAGCAGGACACAAACGTGCTTCAGGTGATGGCCACATGTCAGCTACACGCCAGCACGAGCCCACTTCAGGGTGCAGAGGGGCGATCCCCACCCAGCAGCTCTCTCCTGCCCCAAATCAGCACCTTGCCGTGTGGGGCGATCTGCTGGCTCAACTCTTGGCCACACCAGTGTTTCCATCAAGGTGGCAAATATGAATGAGATTTCTGAAGATTAAAGCGACCACAGCAATGGCTAATGTGTATGTTCGCACTCCGTAATTAAGCAGGGGTGTAGACGTCTTGCATTAACCCTCACTTATGTGGCCTCGAGTTACTGCAGCTCCCTTGGGGAAAAGCTTTGCGCATAGCGAGTTCCTGGTGAAACAGCTGGTATTGGCAGCATGCTCCACCACAGTGACTTGTTTACATCCACCTGTGTAACAAGTCTTACCCAAATGACCCCTACCTAATTGCTACGTGAATGACAGCATTGTGCAACCTGCATGGAAAGAATTTCTTTATAAAGGACGCCGGTACGTAAAGCGTGCAGCAGGTCATGAGTAAAGCAAGAGTAACACAGAATGAGAAAAGTGTGCTCAATGTAGGCAATCCCAAAAAGCTAACTTAATACACAGTATGGAGTAGCTGACAGCTCAGCTACATTGAAAAATATATATGCAAATATTGACTAGACTATGTAAAAGCTCGGTTATTTATACCACCTTCATCTTCTTTGGTCCTACCTCCTGACAAGTAAACAGACTGCTTCACTCCAGTGAGTTGTGCAACAGAAAGAGGTCCAAAAGTAAACACACAGACTCCATACTTCATTAGAGGTGAACTTGTTTACAGAGCAAGAATTAAAACAAAACCACAGAATCCATCTATATTCTATATGTAACAACATACCCCTCCCTGACTCAGGATATTCTGCGATGACTCAGCTATTGTGTGGGCTGGGGAGAGCAGAGATCATCTCAATTTCCTGGGATTCTCCAGCATATCAGACTCCTCTCCTGCTTTCCACCACGACACCACAGAGGCTCGTTACGTTTGACATCCATTTGCCGATGTCCCCCACCTGTCCTGGGGATGAGCAGTGGCTGCAGAGCCATTGTATGAAACTCAATGCATGTTGACACCGGACTGCTATGAATCACATGTGCCAAGGTAGGACTGCGAAGGAGTGGGGGAAGGTGTGACTCATCTGCCAGCTGATATAAAAATAAACTACTACTGAATCAAAAATGCATGACTTCTTCACACCATGCGCACAGGCAGAAGCTGTCACTATGCGGGAACCTGATCATCAGCTCAACGCAGTCAAAAGAAACCTGAAAATAAGCAGTACTCCATTCTACCTTCCAAAGGCAAAGCTTACAGGGAAGGCATTACCTGTGGCATTAACAACCACAGGGGAGAGATGCCAGAAATGCTTTGAAATGTAGTAACAAAAAAAAAAAAAATTAATTCCTGTACATCTACTGGTCACTGCTGGAAAGTCAATACTTCCCAGGACCATGGTGAATTATTTATTTGCGTGGAAGCACAAGATTAAAGAGCAGTTTCCTGAGTGCGTGGAGATGTTTTTCAGCCATGGTCATGTCCTGAGAGAGGGGAACTGGGCTCAGAGTCATACAGTAAGTGTCATGCAGCAGTGGGCTCCCTGACCTCGAGAAAGGGCTTAGAGTTCAGGGGACAAACATACTTTGGGAAAAAAAACCCCACAGTTAAAGCTTTGAAAGTATACATCAATGCAGCAGACATGTTTGCCTCACCTTCCCAGCAAAACAAGGCTTATAGAAAGAGATAAGTCGTTTGTTTTTTTCCCCTCCCACCAGCATAGCTGGAGAGAAAAGCAGCTTTCGGACAAAGCTCGCCTTAAAGTCTCAGCATTTGGCTTGCATTTCCATTGGGAGGCTCTGCAGACACGGATGTGTGAGCTCCACTGGATGCGACAGCAGCTGGACGAGGAGAAGCATCACCTTTACGAGGAGAAGCATCACCTTTACGGCTGCAGAGGCAGGTGCCAGCAGGACCCAGTACGTGATGTGGAGGGGCTCCATGGGCTCTGCTGCCGTGTCCAGGAGACAGGACAGCCCAGCACCCTGGCGTGCAGACAGCTCCGTCACGCTTCTCTTCCCTGGAACACAACAGCTTTCTAGAAGTGTTCATGAACAGCATCTTCAGCTTCCCTTTGGCAAAGGGATGTTAAACACTTCGCAGCTGAGAGATGTGCTTATGGCACTGAGTAAGGATACAGAGGTTCCTACAGCAGGACACATGGCAGTGTCTTAAGTTTAAAAGGCTTCACAAATTTAAAATCCATTTAAAGTGTTTTCTACTAGAACTGAGAGCAGCAGGATCCACCTTTCACGCTACAGGCTCGAGCAGCACTGCACACAACCCCCAGTGCCAGCCCGGATCCTGATCAGAGCAGTTAGCCAACAGTGCATGTGCAACCCAAACTAGCTGGTTGGAAATACCAGTGTATGCAAAAGGAGGTGTAGGAGCTGCAGCAGATTGCAGTCAAAAATCCAAATGATGGGATGGGCCGAGATAAAAGCATGGCCGTGTACTCCTGTATGTCCACATTACACATGGGAAAGAGCAGCTCAAGTCAAAGGCTGCTGAGGAGTGAGAAACAGAGACTGGGAAATACAGGCACTGCTTGCTGATAAAAGATGTTCCCAATAGAAACCCTGGAAGAGATGTTTCCCCTGTGAAGTCTGTAGGAGAGTTTAACTTGAAGGAAAGGTGAGAATCTGGAATCAGCCTTAAAACAAGACAACCATTCCTGCTGAAGGTCCTCAAACCAGGTCAATAAGCAAAAAGAGCTCACAAGACAAAGCCAACGCAATTGTTAAGACCTTAATGTGCCACTAGCACGACCCAGCTGCTGAAGGTAGCCCAGCAGGCCTGGCAGGGCTCCTGCAAGCTGTGTGAACTGCTTTATTCACCCCAAACCAAGTAGGAGGGTCCTGGGATGCGGCTGGGTGAGCAGGGGGCAGTTTGAGCAAAGCAAAAGCTTGGCCCCTTTTTGTACACTGCTCAGGAAACGCAACCATCTCAGGTGCTAGGAGCTGGGTCTGTTTGACCATGGTCAACGTAACTCAGTTTTGCTCTGGCAAGACCAGCTTCTCCACCCCAATACTTATGGGGAACCAGACACTCAAACGTCAGCCAGCGGTGAGGATGGAGCTCCTCCACTCATCATCATGCAAAGCTGTAGGGCCTGATTATTCCAGATTTTTTATGAATGCTAAGAAACCAAGCCTTTACTCCACAAACTTCAAGTACGGGAGACAAATGATATGCTCAAGTGACTGATCCAACACTGGAAACATGCTGGAGACTTGAACTGCTTCTGGCAGCCCTAGGAGATGTAAAAGCATCAAGTTGGAGGGGAAGCTCCTCTTGTCGCTGAGGTATGGAAGCAGCAGATTTAAGTAGCTGTACTAAGCCTCAGAGCGAGAGGAAGACCAGCAACTGGGGAAACCAGCCCTGAGGAGGAGGGGAACACCTGGAACAGCCAGTCCTCAAAGATGGCCATAGAGCACGAGCCTAATTTTGGGGAATACTCATCACACTTGACTTCTTCTGGATAGCCCCTGCTACTTGTGTTCCTAAACAGGTAGGTGCTATCCAGCAAGAAAAAAAAAAAAAAAAAAAAAATCAGGACTTACTATGCCACCTCTAGTAAAGCAAGATCCTGGGGACAGCCCAGGCCAGGATGAATCCTCGATGTCAGGATGTTCGTGCATGCTCACATGGATTTTACAACAAAGAGAACCATGAAACGGTTCAGTATGACACTGGCATCTTACGGGATCGATGGCAGTAACACAACTAGTTTGCATGGAGATTGTTAAAACTGCTCCAACTGGTCAGTAAACGGATCATATCCCAGACTACCTAAAACCTAAAGGAGTTCTTATCATTTCCTGAGACACCATACGGACTGACCATCAGGTCTTTGACTCCATGCCTACGGTTTGCTTTTTTTTTTTGTTTCACTGACTACATTAAGGTAAAGTGGTCATACACTATTTTAGGTTATTAAATATTTAATTCCACAGTGAGACAGAAGAAACCAGCAGATGGTCACTGTACAGCAGGTCCTTGCCTCTTCTTCTGGGTGTGTAGAAAAGTTCAAGGAAGAATTATGAAAACACATTTCTATAAGCAAACATCCCTGCATTTAGAGGGGCAAGGTGGGAAACTATAGGGGAGCTATTAGTTTCTCTTACTGCAGGGAGGCATTGAAACATCAGAGATAGCATCAATTCTTGCAGAAGCGCATCAGAAAAGCCTGTTAGTTGGTTCTTCTGACCAGGACTATCTTGGTTAGCTACTTCAGAATCTGTTTGATATATCCACTGGTATTCTGAGAAGCACCACAAAGAGCCTCATTCATACAGTTTACATCCCTTTATCAAACTTTCCACTGCTCCAGTATATCTTAATCTAGTGTGAAATGTCTTAAGATGTATGGAGACAGAAGAAATCCAGTCTTCTCCTCAGCTAATTCAAGCTGACTAGTGATCTTCAGCTGAATCACGCGGCAGATAAAGAAGCTGGTGCTGATGGGAGGTAACATGCAACTTTGGTGCCTTGTCAGAAAGTCTTTAAACATCGATGCTGATAGAGCATGTGCCACAGGAAGCCACAGAGTAGCTGCAAAAGGAAGAGGCAGCTATCACACAACCGTGCTGCCTCCCCTGTTCACGTGGGAACATCTCAAACAAGCTCATCCCAGGAATAAACTTTTGGCAAAGCCATGGATTATTGGGTTATTTGCTACTCTGTTCAACTACACCAAGGAAAATGCAACACTAGACTGAAGAGCTTAAAACCAAAAGACTGATTTCACTAGTTTTTGATGATGGCAACAAGTAAAGAAGGTCATAAATACCAACATACATCCTTCAGGCATTGAACTGTAGAATTATTCTAGAAGTATTCTGTGTAATACACTGCCGGACCAGGCTCTGGCATTACAGAGCTAGTTGCAAATTTCTCTCCAGAAGTAGCACTTATCCCACCAGTGTGATCGAGCACTTCATGCTCCCTTAACAACACTGGTTGGGCTTCCACAGAGGGTTTGATAAACACGCATGAAACGTCTTTTTAAGCTCCCGAGTTTGGAGGTTACGCTTTTTGATCTGGTATGTTGCAAGCAAGTCATGACCAAGCTTTCTGCAGTCATCCAAGACCATTCTTCTGGCAGGTCAACTGCCACAAAATACTTCCTTTCAGGCTTGGCTATGCTAGCATGCTAGTCCTAACCTCATGAGGACACATCCAGTCACATACCAGAGATGAAATACATTTTTTGACACACACAAAGGCATCCTACAAGAAGGTTCCTACTTGATCCATGGTCCCTGCCAACCGAAGTTCTTCAATGATTAGTATCCAAGAGTAATATACTTTAAAATTCTTTATTCTGAACATCCAGGAAGAAGGAAATCACCATCAAAATCCTTCTCATTAGGAAAAAAACCCCATTTTTCTCCAAATGCTACAGGCAGTGACAATTCTGACTTCTCATAGAGGCGCTGCTCACTGAGACCATCTGGTTGTACATGCAATTGAACGCAGCACTAACAAGAGGACCACGCTGCTACTGCAGTGTCACAGCAAGGCTTTCACCAGTCTTACTTTTTAGGCTAGCGGTGGGAGGTTTGCAGTCAGCCACGTTATTTGGCAAGATTAATTGGCTAATTTATTGAACAGTATGTCACATGCAACACTACTGTTGTTCTCATCTGAGTCATACACACCATGGGTTTGGACACTTTTTGGCGAGTCTATGATAATTTCAAATAACAAGTCCTGCTTACTGGAAGTTCAAGGCTGTCTGAGCAGTTGAAGTTTTTAAGCAAGGACCATTAAGGGGAGCCTGGCATTAAAAACATCATTGAGAACGGACCCATCTATTTCCCCAAAGTAAGCACATATTTAGCACCAATCTGTTTTAAGACAGACGGTCTTCTCCTAATTCTCAGCGTGGCATGCAGACACCAAGTTAAGGCTCCCTGGTCCTGGCAGTCTGACTCCACCAGAATTTATTTTGTTCAGCTTCCAAGTTTCATGAAGCAACCAGAGATGTGGCTCACATCCTCCACCCGAGCTCCTGGCCTATTTTCAGTTGTTTTAGCAAAACTGTAGCACAAGAGCTTCTAATAGCGTTCAACAGATTATCAGAGCGGGGTTTGCCATGCCTCACACAGAGACAGAAATAAAAGTCATGTTGTTCATGAGGTTTCTCATCAGTCTCTTGACAAATACTGGCAAAAAGGCTTGAGATGACAGTCGGGCCCCCCCTAGAATGAGGGGAAGAGAAATCAGGAAGGCAGGATCTCCATGTTTGATGGCAGCATACTCAAAAATACGTCCATTAGTGTGCACAGTGTCAGACCGGGCAGAAATGCCCTGCGTGGGTAAGTGTTGTAGGATGAAAAGTTTAGATTCATTAGGAACAGGAGAAAAAACATTTAAAATATTTAATCTAACCAAAACAAAGCCAAGCCCCCAACATTTGATCAGTCTTAAAATTCCTCAATAACACCTTTAAAGAGTGGTAGAAAGCTGACGGGTATAGAAAAAGCAGATTGGGATTCATTCACGTGTGGTGAGAGACATTCTCTGGGTTATCACAGAGGTGGCAAGCGCCAACTGAACTCAAGTGGGGAGCGAGAGGCAGAATTAAGTGTCATATTCTGTGAACCTACATTTGATTTATTTACTACACAGGCTTCAGCAGAAATGCCTTAAGTCTCAAAAGCACGGGTAACTGGAGTTAAGTGATGACATTAACCTATCAGGAGCTTTGTGCACAGTACCAGATGCTATTGCCAGAATACAAAATACAGAGAAAAGAGCACCTTATTTCAGTGGACAAGTTCTGTTCAAAAAAAAAACCAAACCCAAGAATATTTTAGTGTTTCCAATAGCGACAACTAACTTGGTTCCCACATCCCAGATTTTGCATCCTGTAAGGAGCAAAGCCACAAAACGTAGAGTGCAATAGCACCCAGCCTCCAGAGGATGTGCTACACAAAATTAAGGAAACCGATCAGAAAAATTAGTTAGAACAAGCAAAAAGGAAAAACGCAGGACGACTGCTCAGGTACGGCATATTATGAGCTCAGAGCAGATGTATCTTCCACTCTGCTCAACTTAGCATTTTGGTAATATCCTCTGCTAGTAGAGGCTAGGTCCATCCAGGGAAAACAGGAAAAATAAAATCAGAAGGACGTGTAAAAAAATTTACAGTAATGTAGGAAAACTGCCAAAGCCCAAGGTCAATATATGATCAAGGCACAGAAGGAGCAGAGAAGGTCTTTGCTTCAGAGAGACTTCCTCATGCAGTGGGTAGTCAAGGCTGGGGAAATCCTTGGCATGGGAAACAGCACATGCTAGAAGTCTACATAGATTTAAAAAGCAACCGTAAATGCAGGGAACTAAAATCCAAATCCCCTATTAGACACAAGCTCAAGCCCCATATTAGTGAAATCAGAGAGCTTGCCAGAAAAAATAAAAAAATAATTAAAACCCACCTTTAGCTTACCCTGTGATATTCTTCTCGTACTTGCTGTAGACTGCTGTCACACAGAGGATACTGAGCTCATGGGCTTTTGGACACTCTTACGAGTGTAAGTATCAATGAAAACAGTATTTCAGGTTTTTATTAGAAAAGCTCTATGCTTCTTACACAGTTTCCTAGATTTTAAGACTATATCACCTTTTTGAACTCTGTCATTCTATACATAACTTTCCCTCCATCAAAGGTTCCTATGTTTTACAAACACACTTACACAGGTATTTCCCACGTTAGTCAATCCTCACCAACTCCAGTTTCTAGGTCCACATAATTACCCAGTATGATTATGATGTTATTCTGACCCAACCTTTTTCAAAACTTGTGCGACGATAAAAGAATTTGCCCAGATCAGTAAGTTCAAGTAAGAGTTGCACAACAAATATGATGGTGATGTTCGACTTAATAAAGAAATCACAAACCTTCTATAAGCTTAAGGCGGGTTTACTCACCTGCACTTCCAAGTTGTTTATAAAACCTGTATTCTAAATGAAGCTGTGGTGCACGTGATTTTATTGGTTCCTAAAACAGAAAAAAAAAAATTGGTTAAAATCAGTTTGACTGAGAAAAGTTCTATCCTATGCTTGAAGATTTATGACTGTACATAATGCTTCAGGTTTCAAGATAAAACACCCGAGACTGAAGGTCTAACAACAGACTATACCGTTAGACGTCATTTAAATAAGTAGAGAACAAAAAGCAATAAGACTTGCACTCTGCAAGAGAATTAACTTCCTCATTTAAAGACAAAGCTCATTCACGGCAGTAAAATTCAAGAATCGTTCAACAAAGCTCCTGGTCCTTGAAGAGTGACCCTGGACATTGGTAGGAGGAAAGTCAGGGTTGCAAAGGATCCAGTCTCAAGTTCACTTTGTGGACTGTGGTTGCCCACGGTATTTTTGTTGGTCACTAGCCTATATTTTGGAAAAATGTTGAGTCATATACCTGTGTTTTAAGTCAGACCACAGTTGTATAAACATACAATCTTGCTTGCAAGCACTACAGTGCAGCCAGATACCTGGTAAAAACACAGGAAGAAGTCTCCCCCTTCAGTAGCAGGTGTCACTCAAATACCTCACCACACTGAAGAATATTCTATTTTTATACACAGAATTTAAAAAAGGTTAAGTCTGCAATGCACCCCACACACTATATTTCTCAACTGTTACTCACCTGCACTTTATGCACAAAACTTAATGCCTGTGATCCACAAAAGCGTTAACATGCAATATTACAAAGCTTCTAAAAATCTAGAGTTAACATAGAGAGGATTAAGAGACTTGAGTAATTACGCTCAATAAAACTGTGCACTTGGGACAGGCAGTAATGCAGATTCACCTACTGCCCAGACGTCGTTGAAATAGAAGTTAATACTGGTCTTGATTGTTATGTGGACGTTGCTTATTTCCTTGCTTTTGAGAAAAGAAACGTTCCATGCTCAAAACTACGTGGAAATTGCAGCATGCACCAAAACTAGTCTGAATTTCAAAAACTTGCCAAAGAGCCCTCTATTTGATGAGCTCATTATCTAGAAGTTTGCCCATAAAGGAGCCCCTTAAGATCAACACAAAAAAAGTTATTTCGTGTTTCACATCAGTTCCTATGAGTCGGAGTAAGAACATCTTGGACGTAGACAAGAGTTTGAGCCAACATCTTCGATACAGTGGAATAACTCTTCTGCCTGTGTGGGAGGACACTGATCCACTTTGTCTTGTTTCACCTCTGGTCTGTACTGTAAGACTAATGTCCACATTTGCTATAAACTCCACATTAAAGATTTCTTTTTAAGCTGCAAGAACAATTTTTGTACAGGCATTCAGGTATTTCAACGTCCAGCCAAGCTGTTCATCACCAGCTCAAGTCATCTCATCCATTTGTCAGCAAGGGGAAAAATGTTCCTGGTTGCTTCTCAACTTCCTGATATTTGAAAGCTTCAAAAATCAAATATGACCAACTACTTAGAAAACAATGGTGAAAAATATTCTGAAGGCAAAACTGAACCTGTACTGAAGGCGAATATAAAGCATCACAAAACCAAGTCTGTTATATAAGCCACATTTAAATTAAGGTAATTGATGGTGGCTTGAGGGAGTCTTTAGACACCTGCACAGAAAAGGGATTTAGGGCAACAGGAACTCAGGCTGCTCAGTGAATAGTTTATTTATCCAAATAAACTATTCGGATAAAGGTAGAAGGATTAATGTATCACAACGTGAGGCTGCTCGTGACAAAATCAGGGAAAGTAAGCCCAAGTCACTTCTGCATCAGGAGCTGCTGGAGCCTGAGCTCTGGACATTTGCCAAAGTAGTGGCAGCTTCCAAGAAGATCATACCAGAACAGATGGTTGTCCTGTAGGCCAAAGGCTTAAGGATGCTGGCAGATGTTGTGTTTGTAGTGAAAATAACTGAATTGCTACTGCCTAACGTACAAAATCCACAGCTTGAACCAACGGCATCATGATCACTACTAGAGGGTGCAGCTTGGTACCTGCACTCAGACTACATCTGTATGTCAACAGGCTGGTTTCACGCAGGGAAGAAATACCTACTGTGTGCAATTCAGCATTAAAAACCCTCAGAAAATTAAACCAGTAAATATGGCTAAGGCATTTCAGAAGAGAAACTCCTCCATGAACTAGGTGCCCTTAACCAAATAATGTTCAGCTGAAGAGCACGACAAGGAGCTAAATGGTGACACGACACAAGTCAGAACACAGGCACTATTCTCCACTGCCAGCAATCTTCCAACCCTCACCCCCAAAAAGAAACCAGGAGACATTAGCACTGAATTTCACAGCACTTTCTGATCAGCTCTTTGGCATCCATCACACAATTCTCTAATTTTCCAGCTTTAACGTCCTGACAGGAGGCACGAATAGCTGAGACAGCAGGGTTGCAGTTGCAGAAGACTATCTCACACAGCTAGAATGACTTCAAGTTTTGACTTGGTCTAACAATGCAGATAAAAGAAAATGTTGCCTTCAAGTACACTAAAAACAGCTACTCTACCACTAGCCTGCAAATTATTTGAAGGATAAAGAAAATTATATTTAAGTACAGAGAAGCATATTTGCTGCTGAGAAAACTGAGTAATTCTTACTCTTGGGGAATATGGTCTAAGGTTAGGAGACCAAAAAACCCCCATCTCTTCTACCGCTCCATCATTAAACTTCTCAAACACAGAGCAGTTATGCGAATGCCTGGATGGCAATTCCAGTCCTTCAAAGATGAAGGAGCAGATTTTTGATCATGAATCACAGAAGGGCAAATAAAACTAGAGCGTGTTGCAGAGTAACTGCTTTAACACTCAGATATTTGGGGGGAGGAAGAAAGAAAGAACGTGACGGGAAAAAATAAGTAAGGTTAAGGTAGCAATAAAGGTAACGCCATTCAGCTCTGCCGTGCGGCCATTGGAAGGTTTCAGGTTACTGGGAGGTGCCACTGCAGGAACTGTTTTGAGAGAAACAAGCATTCTCTGGACTAATACAGCTGTGTTTTTCCTGTATTATTTACTTCCTTAGGCCTTCCGATGCTGTAACTTTGTGGGATTATCTTTGAAAGCAAATCAGAAACGTTATCGATTCAATAAAATACCTCATCTGTGTACACAGTGCATTTTCTATTGTCAGATCTGTCTAAAAAGTGAGCTCCTCAACAAGCACCAGACCTCCTTCCTGATGTGGATCTATATCAAGGACATCCTAAACACCAATCGCAGGTGTGTGTTTGTTTATTTTAGGGAATATCTTCTGGCATTTGCTAACAGGCTTGAAAACAAGGCCCTCCTGCAAAGCCCTAATTATTTTTCATCTACTATGCATCATATAAGGAGAATACTAGAGATATAAAATCTGTGGCACTTGAATGTGATCAGAATTAATGTACCAAGTCCATCTTGATCTTCTGTAATCTGAATGACTCCTGTCATTTTGGCAGACAACATCAGCTGGCCAAACGGGTGTGTTTGCTGCTAATATCAAATTAGCATTACAACTCTAACTTCAGATTCTAGGGTTTGGATCTGTGATTAAAGAGCATACTGGTGAGAAAAGAGCACATCAGCTGAAGACATCAAATTTGAAAACCCCAAGAGACTAATGAAAGGCTTAGTTTACAGATAGGAAAAGTTAAGGCATAAACACAAACTACTGGGCCATGATTTTATAAATCTGAAAGAGCTACAAGTTAGAGAGCTTCCCCATCGTCTGGACTCCTACTTCAAACCACCATTGACCACAGTGCCTTCATGCCCTGAAGCAGTCTTCAGAAGAAAACTTTTGACCTGGACCACTCGCTGGTCCAGGTATAAGAAACATGGAAGCTGTCATTGCGTGCACCTGGGGAGGGCTACATGGACTGCAGGGCAGAAAATAACCTGGTAACTGGTAGGAAGGCTTGTAACACCAGAGCTGTGAATGAAACCGCTTGCGTAAGTTCTGAAGTTCGCTTCTGTTGGGGCTTGGGTTTTTTAACACAACTCCTGCAATGCTTTGGTAAGACGATTCATTTTTATCATCCTAGGATGTAAAAGGAGAAAACAGTTCTGAAGGTGCTGTGGTTATATATCCTCAGTCACCCAAGTAAGCCAGAGGAAAGACTGACCTTCGCTGGATCGGATCTTGTTTTGCCTGTTGCACCTGCAGTCTCAGCATCGTACCAGACCGAGCTGTGTAGTTTTCCCCCAAGGGAATTTTAACCATTGAAATACCCTCTTTCCTGCCTCATAACTCCAAAACTGTGAAGCAGCGGGCTGCACAGTGCCACACTTCTAACCAAATGCTCTGACAACAGCCCATCCGGAGAGAGGTGAGGGGCTGGAGAATCGATGGCGTCCTGAACAGAAAGGCTCAACCCAGGGAGTGGGAAGAGGCAGCAACCCTGCAATCCCCGCTGTTCCCTGGGACCTGGCAGCCAGCCTGGAATGAGGAACAAGGCTCACGCGCTAGTATAAGACATCTACAGACCTCTTAGGTTCTAAAAGTGTTCCGCAGGTGGAGGGAGGGGTTCCTTCCTTGTTTTTAGTGTTCTCAAGAATTTATCTTAGTTTAAATAAGTTATTCTAGCTGAGGGTGAGAGCAGCATTAAGCCCAAAGTGAGAAAGTTGCTTTTTGTCTGATTTTTGAAGCTTCTACTTACCAGTTTGATCGCTACATATTCATTGGTGTAGAGATTTTTACCTGCAAAGGAAAAAGAAAACATCTTTTAGTTCCCCATTCAACACTTGCAGCTAGAAATACAACGCACAAGAGCGTCACTGATGGCAAAGAGCTGTCTCTTCTCAATTCCCCACTGAAGTTCATTCATTTAACAAAGTGTAAGCCTCAAAATAATAAGTTGCAGCAGTTCACTGGGGCAGGCAAACACTATCTTCTATTCAGCATAAGGTAATCATGTTTTATGGTAGCGCTTCTATTCAATGCAAGTGTTTGAGGAGGTATCCCAGACACATTCGGTTTTGCTATCCACACCATGCCAAAAAAAGTCTGGGGAACAAAAAAATGAAGATTCAGAGCACCATTTCTTTCAGAAATGTCTTGAATCTGCTGGACACAGAACAATTTTATCCTATGCTCTATAGGGAGTTTCACTAGCTTAATTGTGCTACCTATCACAGCGACTACTGCAAGGAGATATATGAAAATAACCTTTGTGCCAACACACAGCTTTTATTTCTTCCTCTATGATCAGGCAGGCAGCATGTATAAAATGCCTTCTGTATGCCAGCAGCACAAAGGCAATCCTCGTAATCTAATAAGGCCAATAGCTCTCAGTTGCAATATGGTACCAACGATGTTAAAAAATACACTAAAATAACAAACCCCATTATCAGGACCCCAAAACATGCAGCAGTGCCTAATCTGATACCAGCTCTGGCAAGCACGAAGGGCAAGAGCCAGCTGCCAGTACACTGCAGCTCCACCACTCTGATCCAGCGTTGGTACCCGTGTGTGCTACAGCTGGAGGTGAATTTTTTCTCCAGGAACCTGTCTGGTGTTTGGACCAAGCTCTTGGCCTCCCTAGCGATCTGTGGCAGACATGCACAGCTACATGCGTCAAGGAGCATCTCTCTCCGCGTTCTGAAGCTGCCAGTTATCATTCAGTGTCCTCCAGTTCCTCTGCTAGGTAACTTGAGCAATCACTCCCCCTTCACCTTCTTCACATTGCTCATGATTGACAGCGAACTCTCCTGGAAGAGATATCACTGGGGAAGGATGCTCAGCCGGTCCTTGTACCTCATCTGTCCCATCATCCTGACATCTCTGCTACCTTTCTGACCTCCTCTAGTGCCACCGTATCATTTGAGGATGGCAGCCTCCACTGCACAAAGCTCCCCATGGTTTTATACAGGGACGTGCTGACCTCCTTTGTTCATCATTGCTAGCACCCTACAGCACAAGTCCTGCTTTCGCCGAGTGACTGCCTAGCTCCAAAATTCAATAGCAATCTATACGGGAAGTTATCAGCGCTTGTTTGTAGCGTCAGCTTTGCCCAGCTCTATTATACCTTTACTTTCCAATTCCTGTAACAGATATTGATGCTTAGAACAGACCAGCTATTGAGAAAGTCCAGGATGGGGAGTGACATACTTCAGAGCAAGCAGACGTTCGGGCAGCATTAGTGTGTCTACATGACACCATTAAAAAACATGCCCTGTCATCCCTTGCATACACCTTTGCATGCAGCAACAGCACTGGAAGACTCAATAAAATTAAAGACATTATAAATGTGAGAGAAGACAGTCATCTTGAAATCCTGAAATATTTATCAGGGGAAATGCCCCATTTATTTATTTTACTTTATAACAGCTTCGTATTTTCTGCATTCAACTTCTTTTGATACCATCCCAGCTACATTGCTTGGTGTAGTTCTGGCCTCCAAATTTTGTATCTGGCACTCCCAGTCCAGGTCCTCCACACAATGGATTGCTTTAACATTCAAAAAAAAAATTTATGGAAAGCTTCAACCTGTTACGGTAACTGGCAATGCTGTTTAACACAGGGCAGGCATTTAAATCTGAGGTTAAATACACTTAAGAGGAAGTGTTTTATGCGAGCAGCTGTGTTAAGCTGAGCTTCAGCATTAACCCTCACAACACAGGGCTGCTTGAATCTATTTCTTCAGGTCTTTTAATAAAAGCTATTATATCCAGGCTGGAAACAAAGGGTAGAAAGCAGGTTTTGCAGTTGCATCAGGCACACTCAGACATTGGAAAGCGGCTTCAAAGCAGGAAGGCCAAATCAGTGGAAAAGCAGGTGGCAGGATAAACTGCTTCACCCTCTGAGACGGATAAGGGCTCCAGCCTGATGCTATCTAACGGCTGGTGGGGGAGAACACGCAAGGACATTAAGGGAAGGCAGCCTAAACACACTTATAGCATCTGCTCTGTATTAGCTACCAGCAAATAAGTCATATCAGCAACTCCAGCTGTAGCTCACCCACTGACACTTCCTCTTCCCCACCTCTTGGTAGGGACTGAGCTCCTATCAGGATGCTCAGTTTGAGAACACTGAGCCAGGCTAAGGGAAGCTCCAGCCCAAATACGTGAGAAAGTCTGATTCTTTAAACAGCAAAAAACCCAAGGAGGGAGGCATGGGAACGCCATCCCCTACAGATCCCACGACCTCCATCACAATCTTGGAGATGCACCATTTCAAGGTAGTTTTTGAGCTCAATGTGCAGGGGCATAAATCCATCCAGGGAACAATGACCCACAGACCTTCTAGCAATGCTTGGGCTCTATCACCAATGCAGGATAATATTGGGGAAACAGTGCTCTTCCAAGCTTCTCTCAAGGCAGAGGAGGACATTGCAAAGACCCTACATATATGTGGAGCCATAATCCAGCCTATTAGAGGAGCTTAACCCCTACAAATTGATAGTCCCCAATGTTGTCCACCCGAGGGTGTTAAAGAGAGCTGGCTGATGGCGTGAGGCTGCTCTCCATAATCTTTGAGAAGTCATGGAGATCGAGGGATGTCCCAGAAGACTGAAAGACGACTAATGTCACCCCCATCTACAAGAAGGGCTTAAAGGAGGATCCAGGAAATTATAGGCCCCATTGCTTTTACTTCAATCCCTGGGAAAGTTATGGAACAAATCCTCCTGGGAGTTATCACAAGTCAAACGAAGCACATGCCTGGGAAAAGCCAGCACAGATTCACCAAGGGCCAATCGTGCCTGTCAAGCCTGATTGCTCTCCATGACAAAGTAACCTGCTCAGCTGATGTGGGGCGAGCAGTGGACATTGTCAACCTGGATTTCTCCAAGGCTGTCGACGTGGTTCTCCACAGCTTCCTCCTGGAGAAATTGGTGCATTATGGTCTAGACAAGTGGTCTGTGTGGTGGGTGGGGAGCCGGCTGACAGGCCGCACCCAGAGGGTGGTGGGAAATAGCTCCTTTTCAGACTGGCAACCTGTCACAAGTGGGGTCCCCCAGGGATCAATATTGGGTCCAACACTGTTTAATATCTTCATCAGTGATCTGGATGATGGGATCAAGTGTACCCTGACAAAATTTGCTGGTGATACCAAACTGAGTGGGGAAGTGGACACTTTGGAAGGGAGACCCACCTTGCTGGAAGACCTGGCTAGGCTGGCTAAAAAGAACCTTATGAAGTTCAAGGACAAGTGCACTTGGGAAAACATGATCCAGGAGTGCAGCACAGGCTGGGATCTACCTGGCTAGGGAGCAGCTCTATGGAAAGGGACCTGGGCATCCTGGTGGACAACAACAAGATGTGGAGAGGCTGGAGAAGGTCCAGAAGATGGCCACAAAGATGATCAAGCGACTGGGAAGCCTGTCATGTGAAGAAAGGCTGAGAGAATTGGGTTTGTTCAGCCTTAAGAAAAGAAGGATTAGGGAAGACCTTATCACCATGTTTCAGTATTTAAAGGGGGGCTACAAAGAAGATGAAGACTCCTTTTTACAAGGAGTCACACAAAAAAGACAAGGGGTAATGGGTACAAGTTACTCCTGGGGAGATTCCAATTGGACACAAGAGGAAAAGTTTTCACAATGAGAACAATCAGCCACGGGAGTAATCTCCCCAGGGAAGTGGTGGATTCCCCAGCACTGGAGACTTTCAAGATTCAGTTGGACAGGGTGCTGGGCCAGCTTGTCTAGACCGTGCTTTTGCCAAGAAAGGTTGGACCAGATGATCCTTGAGGTCCCTTCCAACCTGGTATTCTATGATTCTATGGTTCTGTTATGGTCTGGTTCATAAGGCTAAGGTCTAGATAGAAGACAATTTTGGTAATTAAATTCCTCAGTTAACAAACTGGGATTAGCTTAACACTAGCCTGAGACATCAGGCCAGCAGCCAAAGGTAAATGAACTAATTAATCCTCCAGTTCATCCCCTTCAGAGCACGCACTATGGGGACACTCTGAACATAAGGGGGTGCAAATGGGTCCAGCTTCTGAACTCCAAACGCTTCCTAAAGCTCCAGCACAAGATGTGCTGACTCTCTCCATTGGCTTGCTCCAGACTGAGATCTACCCCTTGGTTTTGCTATCACAGCGTCCAAGATGTAATGGTTTCTTCTTCCTCTTTCTACAAGATAGCACTGATGTTAAAATGGAAGAGTAGAGGCAGTACTACTCACAGGAGAAAGTGAATCTGCCCAGTAAAATAAGCCATGAATAGAAGCTGCATCTTATCTTAGTACGACAAAAGATCTGTAATACAGCTGAGATGATATAAGTGTGTTAACAAAAGCCTTTCAAGTTCAGGCAAAGCTTTTGATGGAGCAGTGATTAAGTCCATGCCTCAGTTTTGGGTAGTTCCACTGACAATTATGAACTACATATTCTAAATGAGAAGCGATGCATTAAGTCACCAGCATTCACGTGGGAAACCTAACAGAGTGGATTTCTCAAGGCCTTGCAGTAAGATGTGTCGAATATATAGACAGATTGCAGGCCAGCAGAGGAGCTCAAACCAATCAATCTCTCGCGTGCACTATTCCCACAGGTCAAAGTTAAGAGGCACAAATACAAGCCTCTCATGAACGACACAAATCAAAAATGCTTTGACCCTTCCTTCTAGCTTGTCACTATACAGAAGATCCATTCTGATGACAGATCAGGGCTGGGTAATGGAGCAAACATCCACCTAGTCCTCCTAAAGACCAAGCAGAGCTCCCCCCAGACAGCATGGCATCTGCAGAGACTAGATCCCATGGGCAGCTGAAACAGAGTTCACATCGATTTTGTAGTGCCAGATTTGCTGTCCCTTCTAGAGCCCGTGTCTCCAAATAACAGCTCCTAGTGTGGATCCTACACAGGATCTACTCTTACCCATACCCTCTACATCTAGCATGATTCTAGTTCAGTATTCACATGATGATTTTGTTATTTGGGAAGCAGAAACAAAACTAGCCCCAATATCAGATATTATCTTTGTTGTTGTCGTACTTGTTTTAAAGCAGAGCTCCTGGCTTCAAACTGCAGCCTGGGACACAGCTGGGTGGTTCTCATTTTTGGGAGGCACCTCCCCAGATCTGATCAACTTGCTGTGACTCAGCAACATACAAATAAGCAGCTTTTCTTCTAGTTTGGGGCTTGTGCTCACTGCCGAGATGCACTGAATCTTCGTGAGACCTCTGTGTCAATCACGCTGACTTCTGGACACTATGCAATTTCTTTGGGTAGCACGTGAAAGCACAGACTTCTCCGAAAATCCCTTTTGTTCAAGTAGCCTACAAAGGGAGGATACAAGCAACGTACAGGATCTAGCCCTCCTATCATGGTTTTTTCCCCTCTAAGCAGGGAGAAAAGGTGCATTAATTGTCATTTTTAAATGATAAACACAGTTTTTAAAATGCCAGATAATATTTGCATTAGAGCAGAAAGATTCGGACTCCAATCTACAGCTCTGCATTAAAATAAGGTCCTGCTCTCTCCAGAACTTAACGCTTCTTTTAGAAAACCCTCCAACCTACTGAAACTGGAATGATTTTACATTAGTACTTATTTAATTGCTTGACTAAATAAGGGTGCCAAAATGGGAAAAATGAGACATTTGAAGAGGCTTGTTTATCTCTAACATGGCTCATGGTTCAGGATTTCAGGTAAATACGAGAAATACCCAGTAGGTAAGTCCATGAATTGATATAAGCAGACAATACGTAGGCTCAGGTGGCGATATCTTTTCTACAGGGAAGTTTACAGCCGTGGCTATCACAGCACTAGATTTAACAGGTTAAATCCCATTCTTCCTGAGCAGTGAGCACCTACTGACATTACACGATTTTACAGCTCAGTGAGCCTGTTTCTCAGTCTGTTTTACGTAATGCCGGTTCTCCTATCAGCTTGGGGTGAAGATGTAGGACCTCGTCATGGCAGAAGTCACACTATAAAACTTCAGGCGTGCTCCAGCTCCTAAGGCAGCTTGAGAATTGACTTGGCAGGTAACTGGGAGCTGCAGGACAGGGCTTGGCACTGCACGAAAGGCAATGAAACCCCATAAGCATGCAGAGTCCAGCCCAGGGACAGCAAGCAAGACCCCCTGCTCTTTGCTGGTACCATACCCCTGCTAGTGGGTTCAGCCACTTCGGAAACCAAAGCTCTTACAGAACACAATCTGCAACCTGTCCAAAGAAACAGTAATCTGTTAACCCTGTTTCATCTTATTACTCTGGGCCAGACGCTGAGTTTTGTGTTCATCTTCCCATTTCAGCTCCTCTGCGGGCTGGAATCCAACTGAGCTGCTCACACGTGCTTCAAAAAGAGTAATATCCCCGGGGCTATCTGTATTTGCAGCAAGAAAGATCAACCCTAAGCAGTGAGTTTGATATTTGCAGAAAACCGCTTCTGTGCGTACATGCCATCTCCTCCCTGAACAATCAGTCCTCTGTCTGGCACTGGAGTGCAATTCAAGAGCAGCTTAGAGTGAAAACACAACACCTGAAAAAAAGATAAATTCTTTGGGGAATTGGAAAAAAAATATATTTTCCACCTTGTTTATCAGTGCGTGACTTTGTTCTTCCTCTGTTACTTAAAGCATTCACTAGTGCTTAACTTCTCCAAAACCACATAAGAAAAGCCAAAAAGCAGAGGGCATGCATGCCATTCATCTTTTCAGGACAAAACTGTTATCAGAGACTTGTTTGCTCGTATTTCAGACATGCTGCTTCTCCTTCCCCCCAGCGATAATTAGCATCACATCTGTGCAATAGAAATATCTGATATTTGAGCAAACAGGAGTTCTTAAAGCTACAGTGACTGGCAAAAAGCAACAATAATACAGCTTCTATTAGGACCTTACACCTAATTGCTGTTATCAGTACATATGGCTCATTGCCCAAATACAGCGTGCTGTATTAACCAATATTAGCAAAACATTTACCAGTGTACCAAAAAAAAAAAAAAAAGAGGCCCTCAATTAACAAGTGTTGCTGTTTCCATAGTTAAAACTGAATTTCTCTACAAACTGACCTTTTCAGCAGTGAAATCTCTTGTGTAAAGCCTGTGCTTCGAAACAATACATTAGTCAGAAATCCAATACCACTACAATTTTGAAACGTGAAAAAGAACCACCATGGAAACAGGATCAGCATTTGGGAACCAGCTGAATAAGTGCAAGAGCTGTATACCTGGAGGGATCCACTACAGCTGCTGAACCTCAAAGAAGAGCTTGGATTACAAAGCAATTCAACATCTCCATGATCTTGCTATCATGACATTTACTGTCGGGAGGCCTTTGAAAATGCCATACAGCTATTCATGTTATGTTACTGTAAGGATCCAAACTTATCTTCAGCTGCCAACTACGCTCATGTGCTCGTGTTCGTGAAGGTGGGAGTTTTGGTCCCTGCCCTTGGTTTCTCTCCACCTTTGGAGCATTATCTCTGTTCCTGCAAATCAATATAACTTATCTGATGTAATGCTGAAACCAAACTACTTGTTTACTGAGACAGATTATAAGCAAGCTGGTTAATCTTCACACTGTTGACTAGTGGCACATCATATAGATACAGTAACTAAACCTTAGAATGAAATTACATAGATTAATCTAAGATTACATAGATCTACAAAGATACTATCAGTAGTTAGGTGTTATAACCCTTTGGTTACCTGAAGCAATTTCCCAATTGATTGATTTATCATCCCTTGTGCCTGATTCACAAATGATTTTAATTTCAATTCTAAATACATACCAATCTGGGGGCAAATGATATTTATGTCAGCCAACCTGTTTTGAGCACCCTCAAGTTCACTACCACAGCAGTTCAACTCATTCAGCAGTAGTGGAGAAATACAACTGTTTTAAGTAAGTCAGGATCGAGACCATCACAAGGTACTGCTTCTGATCTACAGCAACCACACCAAAACCACATATAGGGAGCTCAGGGGCATGTAATTAAAAACACCGGCTGCTTCCCCCAGCTCATTTATAAAACAGCCATTGTTTGTTTAGGATGACTTAAGAGCCCAATGCACTGCAGAACATTGCACTGGGCTCTTAAGTCATCCTAAGCAAACAATGCATTAGCGTAGCCATCTGTTTGGGCAACCAGCTGCAAGACATGTGGTTAGAAGACCAATGGACCACGAAAAATCAGGGGCTGCCGGGCCAGTTCAGTGGCTGAGAGGCAGCAGCCAGATGGCCAGTGGGCACACCCCGCTCTTCGCCAGCCAGCGAGTCAAACACATGGGACAGATCAGGGAGCAGGTGATGGGACTGAAACTAGGGCACTGAGGTTAGTGAGGGACATGGAATAGAGAAGATGTCGCCGAGTGCTGGGAAAGAGTCTCACCCATTACTTTAATAGGGCGCCCTAGCTTATGAACAAAAAATTGAGAGCGAGATTTAGCAATCCAGACAGTTAAGATTTTTTCACCTTCGGCCAGACATTCAGTGCTGAGAACAGTCTTCACTGTTGGGATTGTTCAAAATTTGCATCTTTGGCCTCTCCGGTGTATTCACTTTGACTTTATGCAAATAAAAATAATGTTAACAGTTACATCTTCTGAGTCAGAAGCTTCAGGTAAGGCAGCTCAACGCCTGGGAAACAAGACAAGCACGCGCGTTTCTCAAGCCAGGGTAAGTTTTTATGTATTTATATTCCAGTGGTGAAATGCTAATCTGGATAATGCAGGCCACTAAAACAGTTACTACTTACCTAGTCTGAGTTCTCCAAAGTTCCCACACCCAATCTTCTTGCCAACTCTGAAGTTGGGTCCCACCATAAGAACGCCAGAAGACGCTGATGAACTTGGTCGAGAACCGTGCCCGCTCCTTCCCGGCATTCCTTTTGTCGTCCGCTGCCTTTCATCCTTTTCCCTATTAGGATGGTCCATGATCTTAGTGAAATATCTCTGCCAGCAAGCTGGCAGAAGGGAATTGGAGTACGCACTCTTCTCCTTAGGATAGAAATATATATCCAAAAGTATCCGAGTCAGGGTCCAAGAGAGTCATGGAAACGCTTGGGGTTCTTTTGGCACTGTATCCAGTTTCCTAACGCATCTTGATAATGTACCAAGGGGTCAATTATGTTGTTGAGAACTCAATAAAGGCAGGTTGCTTTTGGTTTCTTACCTGGGGAAAAGAAAAAGGATATAATGAAATAAAAATCATTATTTTAAAATACAAGCAAGAAACGTACAACAGGACCAACATCCAGAGCTTTCGTAGCCTCAAAGAAAGCTATATGGGAACTTTACCATTTTCTTAACAATTTCCTGATAAAAAGCCCTGACATCAGAGAGATGTAAGTGCTACCCATTCACTCCTTGCCACTGGAGTTATCAGGACTCACGCTGCACTTACTAACAAAAGCAATTTCGGTTACACCAGCACATCAGGTGGAAACTGCAAGGAGATCACGTCCCATCTTTAAAGCGACTGGGAAGTGCAAAGTCTGTTTTCTTCTCACTTCGTACATTCATTGAGTACTGCACAAAAGCCAGACAAAAAATAAAAAGTGGCAAATCAAAGGTGCCAAGGGAAGAAAATATTGAAGCACTTACAAATTCAAATTCTCCTTCATTTTACGTATTTTAAAGTTGACCTCAGATATATTTGCTAATTGAAACTGTTGTCTTACAGAGGTGACCAAAGTTAGTAGCCAAAGCAAGATTTATTATTTAAAAAAAAGCCAGGAATTTCCTGAAAGCTGTATCAACATACAGTTCACGTTAGCAACGTGATTCAGTTGCCAAAAAAATGAGGTTTATAAAAACAGACGTTCTATTGGAATTGGGTGAGGGACTCAAGGGCCAAGATCTTCTCCAGCAGCCTGCACTCATGAGTGGCAAACAAAAGCCTGACAGTTCTCCCACAGAAACTGAAGTACACCTTCCTCCCGCATGTCCAAACTTGTCACCACCGTAACCCCAAGGGCGGCAACTCTGGGCTACTCCAGACAGCGCACTGGTGCATCTCACAAGCGTCAGTCTGCCAACTCTGTCAAAAGAGGACAAGAAATAGATGCTTCTCAACCCCTGCAGGCCAAGAGGTTCCTCTGTGCCCACGGGACCAGCCCAAAAAAGAAAGGTGGGAGCCGTTCGGACACAGGTGGTCTTGCTCCACAAGTGCAGTCCAGGGAGCGCAAGGAAGACTGACATCTCACCATGAGACCTTTCCTAGGACATGAACTCACACCAGATTGTTGTGCAGCCCGATGATTCAGCTCGGCCCCATTGCGGTCAGGAAAAAAATTCTACCGCTCAGACATGAAACTCTGAAGACTCTGTAGCAACAGAGCATGGTGGCCTGACAGGGCAGTGCAGAGGCACCAGTGATGGGGGGGAGCTTCCCCTCACTTCCCAAGCAATCAGCAGGATAAAGGGAAAGGTCGCAGCACGCTTTGTCTGTACAGATGTTGCATCAGGAACCGGTATTGGGCAGCAGATGTGGACACTCCAGAGATGCTTGTGGCGCAGTTCTTAAGCAAGAACTAGAATAAACATACCTGGAGCTATCCCCCACATCCCAGGACCTATACGTACTGGACTGTACTCCTTCAGGGGACACTGTTGCCTTCGTAATTTTTCAGATGTAAAGAGTGCCTGAATAATTTTAGAAAGAAGGTTTGCGTTGTATTTCAGCCGTAGGCATCCACGCAGAAGTTTCAACGTTTGCATGGAAGTTCACAAATACCTCCAAAGTCAGCAGAGATGTGTTAAATGTAACCACCTAAACAAGTCAGTGTGGAAGGACATCAGTGATCGAACACTATCAGATACGCCCAGAAACAACCACATTTACACAGGTTCAAAAGTTACTAAGGCAATTGGCTCAGTCCTCCTGTAGCAATACATTTGTAGGGGAAGCTAACCTGCCTACTCCCAGGTATCCAAAAATAAAAGACAAGAATTATTACCTATCCACAAACCAGTGGCACGGAACAAAAGCATTAGCCCTTTTGAAATATGAGCACGCTTTCCCTAGCCTTCAACTGTGGTATACTTTCATTTCTGAAAACTTTTGTTTTGATCTAAGGCATCTGTATACAAGGCAGAAGTCATTCACACCAGGTCCAGAAAATGCAGGTAGCTACCAGTTGGAAACTTCACTTTCTGAACACTGAACTAGTCTTCAGCACAACTCTGACCTTTCTATCCATTTCCATTTGCAGTTCTGTGTGTTTGCACAAAAGAGGGCACAGTTCT